>NC_137786.1:129771149-129988649 GCF_963383645.1 Muscardinus avellanarius | reverse complement strand
GGCTCAAAGTTACTTATCGTGGTTCAGTGGGTATCTACATGAAAAACTGATATACTGGTATATCATACAGTGACCCAGATATTTTGCCACAATGCTTTCCATAACCCATTATCTCATGCCATCCATCTTTTAGTATTTTAAATTGGAGGCCAGGTAGCCAACCTATTTACACAAAACACGAGTCACTATATGTAACATTGCAAAACGTTTTTATAGTACAAAGCCTGAAAATAACCCAAGCATATTTTTAACTTAGAATTTTCAGTAGTATTTTAAGAGTTTTGTTAGATGCAGTCTTTTTAACACCTGCCATTGTGAAATGTATTTTATTTTATTTTTATTTTATTATTATTATTTTTTGTGGTACTGGGGTTCCTGGAAGCCCTTCTACCTCTGGGCTACACTCCAAGACCTATTTTTACATTTTTATTTGGAAACAGGGTCTCCTAAGCCAGCGCGCGTGGCTGGCTTCGAACCTGCGCGATCCTCCTGTCTCTGCCTCCCAAGCGCGGGGATTACAAGCATTCGCCACCATGCCCGGCGGTGAAATGTATTTTAATAAATGATCTTTTCTTTGGGGGGGGCTTAATTTTAGACCCATACTAAGCTTTCAGGTTTATAGGAACAGACTGGGTTTGTTGCACTGACTAGGATTTCATTCAATACCCACATGTGCAGGTCATGCGTGATTTTATCTAGTTAAACTGTGCAGATGATCATTAAACAGCTTTATGGGTACAACTCTTTTTATTTTAGCCTAGCACACTTATTTTAGTTAAACTTGCCTATGTGGTGTTTAAGCCAAGTAGTTAGCCCTATATGGGGCAAGTAGATTTTTATAAACTTATTTTGTTATTGAAGCCAGGGCTCATCAGGATTACTCCAAGGGATTTTGTGATGGCCAGGATGGGTCATGGTCTTGCTGACCTTTTGGCTCTTATTTTTTATTTTTTGCGTTACTGGGGATGGAGCCAACCCAGGGGCATTCTACCTCCAAGCACACCCCCAGCCCTATTTTTTATTGTTTATTTTGAAACAGGGTCTCACTGAGTTGCAAAAGGCCTCGGTAAGAAGCTGAGGCTGTCCGCAAACTGCGAGCCTCCTGTCTCAGCCTCCCAAATGCTGGGATTACGAGCATGCACCAACATGCCCGGCTCATTTGGCTTTTTTTGACATCCTGCAGACACTTTCCTTTCCAAGGATGTGCACTGGTGGCTCTAGGTCTCTGGGGTCTTCACTGTCTCCCTACTTGGGGGATGGAACAACTTTCCAGAAGTCATAGAGGTTTTATAAGTTCCATGGTATTTCCTGGGTTTCATTAACATTGACCTTGGAGGGCCAGGGCCAAGGCTACATTTTTCTTTTACCCTTTTATTTTCTGATTGTTTTATAAGACTCAGTTGTTAAACATCCAAGAGGTAAATTTTTACCAGTCTCTCATAATGAATAGGGATCGATATTATGGCCTGTATTTTTTAAGTGAAAAAAAACTTAGGTTTAGGTTTAGGTTGCTATGCTGGTAGCTGTATGTCTGTAATGTTAACAGACAACAATTACAAAGGCCTGTAAGAAAATGTAAAACAAAACTATTGGTGACAAAGCAAATATCTAGTCTCTATAAACTTGATTTGTGTGTGTGTATATATATTGTATATATATGTATATTGTATATATATGTGTGTGTGTATGTGTATACATATACATACATATATTACTAATACCAGTTTTTAATCAGAGTGTCATGGTTTAGAATGCCACATTTGAGCACCTTTAATTACCTTTGTTTAAAAATGGTCATAATATAGTTTAAGGACATACAAATATAAATTTGAAAGAACAATTTTCTTATCATTAACAATCTTTGCTTAGAGGACACCAGTTTGATAAACTGTTTTCTTAAACTTTATATCTTGGAAGATACTTAGGAAACATACTTAATTCATAAAGAAGTCAGTAATGATAAACATCACAGTTGTATGTATAATAACTTTTACTTTTGGAGTGAAATTTAGAATTTACCATTTAGTAAGACAATTATAATTATAGCTTTTTGTAGGTTAACAGCATTTACTAAAGTCAAATAGCTCTAAACTTGTAAGTTTAGACTGAACCTATATATCTCTAATACTATAAACCTTTATATAACATTTAGATAAAGCTTAGATACACAGCATATTCAGCCCTCAGATGTGTACAGATTAGTAGTCACAGATATAAAGGATATCAAATATACTATAGCAATCCAGAATAATGATTGTTTGTTTAGTCTGAATTATAAAGTTATACATTTTAACAGGTGGTAAAATGCACAGAAACTTAAATTCCAACTCTGTTAACTCAAGTTTTCTCTTAAGTAGTTTACGTCTTGAAAAGGTAAACACAAGAGATTATCTGGATAAAACAAAATCTCCATTTTTTTTTTTTTGAAGGCTAGTTCTGTAAAACTTTACAAAGAGCATCTCAATAACTTAAGAAAACCCAATTGTTAACATAGAAGGAATTCATTAAATGTAACTTGTAGAAAACTGTTTAAATTTTCTTTTAGTTTTAACCTGCCTTATATATAAATTTTTTAATCACTGTCTATAATCTGGGCTGCCTATAAGCAAGTTATTTACATATTACAAATTCTTTCAAATTCTTTATTAGGCTTTTATATATTAGGTTTTTTTCCTTTAGTCCATTTGATCTCTATGACAGTGGTATGACAGTTATTTATCTGTTAGTGTGGCCAGAATGGCCACATCTGATTTTGTTATTTTTTTTAAATTTTAGGATGCTCAGGTAAAAGAATACATAGTTGTTTTCATCAAAGCAATGCATACAAAATTATACATTGACCTGAACTCTGATTTCCAGAAGTCTTTGTTGTCTTTTAGTAAAGACCCAAAAACAAATCTATTTCACAATAGATTTTTATGTATACAATTTACAAGCCCATTTGATTGACTAAAATGTTATTTTAAATCTCAAGAAGCATTCATTGCATTTTGCATTTACTCATTTCATTTAATAATTAGATTATAGATTACCCCCAGAAAATCGAGACATCAGATAAACATCATTGGTGTCTTGCCAGGGTCCAGCCCTAGCAGAGTCGGGGTTCGTGTGTTCATGAGGGGGAAAACCGAGGCCGATGAGAGAAGACGTCACACGTTTCAGATTCAATCTTCTCCATTTTATTCAGGATTTGTTACAGTTTTTATACTTTATTTTTTGGCAGAAAAGCAAGAGCATAGTCATGCAAGCAGGATTGCCAAGGACAGTAAAAATTATTATTTTCTATAAAGTTTAGGGCAAGGGTGCTGGACATAGTATATTTTGTCTCACTTCACAAGACTATCTCAAACTTAATTGTATACAGTGGCTCTACCTAAGGTCAGTTTGAACTTAATATTTGGCCCAATATCTTCATCCTTGGGAAGATATCTTTGTCACCTGAGTCTCACAAGCCGCTCCCCATCAGTTTTAGTTGTAAAGTTTATACATAAAATTCCAACTATACATATTAATCCAAATAATCCTAAAATAATTTTTTGAAGAAAGGAATGCCAGACATACTTCATGGGGGATCTATGCCGTTACGGATCCCCTGATCGAGCTTTCTCAAGATCTGCATGAAATTGCTGTGGCAGTGTCTTAAATGCATTTTTTTTTTTTTGACACAGAGAAGACTTTTAAAGGCAATAAACTTTGTAACCTTGACTGACCACCTAACTAACTAGGGAAAAAAGCATGTGCTCTTATCAGCATTCCCAAGACAAGGAGCTAGCAACTCATTTTAGATAGGTGGTATTATCTTACTGTTGGTCAGTGTACTTGTTATGTACCTTTTTTTTTCCTGCCTGCCTGAGTGTTTGAGCAGCATCCAAGCTCTGATCACCCTCAGTAACTGGTTCAATTTGGAATCAATACGGGGCAATTTCCCAAACCAGCACAGATTTTATATTTTCATTAAATTTTATGAATACTTACTATATCACTGTTAATTGGTAGTACCATGTAGACAGACACATTACACAAATACACAACTGTACTGGTATTGGGAAGAGGGTTTGAAATGTATTAAGGTATAAGTATTGGGAAAAGAGTTCCAATTCTAAAAATATATCCTTTATACTAAGAAGGCCAGGGCTAGCAGAAAGGAGGGACTTGTAATTTACATTTCTAAAGGAAAAGGAAGGAAGCCTGAGAGGCTTCTTTACATTTCTGAAAGAGAAACAAATGGCCTAAGGGAAATCGGAAGAAATCCCAGATGCCGGGAGAAACAATTTCACACATCTCGGGGGATGGAACAAGAGGTGTAGAGGACTGTGTTTGAAGGCAGGACAGCCCCACCTTCCAGGGCAAATCCTCCTGGAAACAGCAGAGACTGGGCTAGAGATAAGGCTAGCATATCTACAGATCAAAGGACCTTCCTCGGACTTAGACAGGATAAAAACTCAGTAAACTGGAATTCTCTGGCATTTTCGGTCGAATTGCCCCCCTGTGTCTCCTCTGGCACAGGGCTTTAACTATCTCTATATTTCTATCTTTTTAATAAACTTCTTTAAATCTGCAGCAGCTGTCCAAGCGATGAATACTTATTCTTAGCTTAGGACAAGAATCCACGGTTTTTCTGTTTGTCTCTGTGTGTTTGGTGGTGGGGGGGGATTATTTCACCTCACACACCTTTCCCCCCCCCCAACCTATCCCCTGCAACATATTTGGCGCCCAACGTGGGGCTATCTACAGCTGCAGGTGACTCCAGCCGACGGTGGTTCTAAAGCCACTGCATCTTGAAGGTCAGTAACCTTCCCTAAAATGGGACCAGATCTCAGAGGATGACTGGATTGCCGGCGCCAATGAGCTCTCTGGAACCATGGAGACCCCCCTGCCACGGCCTAGCTACGGCAGAATCTCCAGGGGAAGGGAAAATTTCCCATTAAATAGTGTAGGGGACGATAGAGGACTGAGAACCTCCTCCCGGCCTACTACAAGGCTTAGTGGCGGCCAGTACGCGATCTGAGATCCGCACCCTACGGGGGTAAGATCTTTGCTGCCTATGCCTACGTAGGGGGTGCAGGGCCAGTGCTTGGTCCTTATTGAGGCTTCTCGGAAACCGCTATTGTCTTGTCAGGCCCAATGAGTGCCCATCTATTAGGCCCACATCACGGATGGGACACT
The DNA here is from genome assembly GCF_963383645.1 of Muscardinus avellanarius. Taxonomy (NCBI): domain Eukaryota; kingdom Metazoa; phylum Chordata; class Mammalia; order Rodentia; family Gliridae; genus Muscardinus; species Muscardinus avellanarius. Next base: position 129,983,483 of record NC_137786.1, on the reverse strand, counting down.
GTTAAAATCCCTATACAAAGTTAAATCTAAAAATGCCCATGGCCCACCTTGAGGAAGCTCTCCAAACAGGAGACCCAAGCTAGGGGATGGTAGTTTTTTTTTGTAATTTGAAACAGATTCTAGGAAGATAAGCTAGCACGTTTGTTTTTAAAGACGGCATCTAGGTAGCGTTGCCATTGGTAACTGGAGCCACGTGTAATAGTCCTAAATTTCAGAGCATGAAGGGTTAAGTTTTTTCAAGAGGTCAAAAAGAAAAGTTTCAGTCAGGCAAGTCTGCGAGGTGACTGCAGCACTCAGCAGGAATTGTTTGACATTCAACAGGCAGGAAAAGCTCAATTTGCATGGAAAAGCCCTCCGAGGAGGCGCCTCAAAGAAAGGCAACGCCCAGCCGCTGGCCGGCGTGGGGATTTTAGGCCTTGAATGAGTGAAGTGAATACAGGAAAACACAGTAGGAAGACCATTTTTTTGGTGAAAAATGGCAGTAGACACCCCATCGGGAAAAGGGGGGCACTGTGAAAGTGCGGGAAATGGAACAGGAGTAAGGGGGCTAAATCTCCATATCCATTTCGGTTGGTGGAAAGTACTGCCCCGTGCTTCTCCACGGACGGGACAGCTGGACGTCCACAGCTGTACCCATGGCTTTAGGATAGGAAGTCTCATCGGACAGAGAGCGGGCCAAGCAGCTCGATCGGACAGGGGAATATGGGCAAGGGGAAAGGGTGGCAAAGCCTCTTCCCATTTAAGACCCTCCCGGTGGGCAGCAAAGCGTGGGAAATGAGGCCACCCTCTAGGCCCCCACTTTCACACGGTGCAGGGTCAGAAGGACAACCTTCTGCGCACCATATGCTTTTCTGTCGAAAAATGAGGTTCCAGGCATGTCCTAAACGCCGGGATTTTCGGTTTGAGTGCACAGCTCTGGGGGAGGAGGGGACGACCTCCGCTCAGACAGGACACTAAACCACACCCTTTTCCCTCTCAGATGGGTTCCCAGCACTCCAAGGTGGAATCTGGATCTCCACTCGCATGTGTTCTCCAAAATTGGGAGAAGTGTGACCCTAAGATGCTAAAGAAGAAAGCTCTCATATTTTTTTGCACCCAAGTATGGCCGCAGTACGCGCTAGGGGACGAAGACACGTGGCCCCCACAGGGAAGTTTCAATTACAAGATTTTAAGGCAATTGGACCTATTTTGTAGAAAAGAGGGTAAATGGACAGAGATAGCTTATCTTCAGTTGTTTTTCTACTTACGGGAACACCCAGAGTTACTTAAAGTGTGCAAGGTTGAGGCTATTGTGGCAGCTTTGGCTAAAACAGAATCTAAAACACAAACGGGACCGAACAATCAGGAAGAGGGCCTTATAGGAGCCACAGGACCCCCTCTCATGCCCAAGGGATCAAACCAGACGAAGGCCCCTCCACCTCAGGGTAGCAACTCTGATATGAGGGAGACCCAGGGGGTGCCCGAGGCCTGGGGGCAAGAAGGAATGTTTCCTCTTGTCACGGTAGGAGGGGGGAAAAACGGGTCGAAGCGAGTCCATCAGCCTTTCTCGCTAGCAGAACTGAAAGAAATTAAAAAGGACTTGGGAAATTATACTACTGACCCTGACCATTACATAAAGGCATTCAGATTACTCAGTTCATTGTATGATCTTACTTGGAGAGATGTTAGATTACTTCTTGAACAAACTCTGACATCTATAGAAAGAGATAGAGTATATAAAGAAGCCAAAGCAGTAGGGGATGATTATTTTGCGGCCTCCACGAATGGGGAATCGGAGGATAGACGAAATATTCCTACAGGGGAACAAGCTGTGCCACTTGTAGACCCCAAGTGGGACCCTGATATCCCTAAAAATGAATGGGATAGGAATCATTATCTATACTGCATACAGGAGGGATTGAAGAGAGCAAAGGTTAAACCCCTAAATTATAGTCAATTGGCAGCTATACATCAAACCCCTGAAGAGGCCCCTATGGTTTTCTTAGAAAGATTAAGAGAGACTATGATAAAATTTACGAACATAGTTCCTGATTCGATAGAAGGTGAGGCTCTCCTCAGGGACAAATTTTTAACGCAATCTGCGCCAGATATAAGAAGAAAATTGCAGAAAGTGACATCAGATTTGGGAAAATACACGCTATAACAATTGGTACAGGCTGCCAATTCAGTTTATTATAATAGAGATTGGGACAGGGAAAAACGGGAAGAGAAGCGCCATGGAGAAATCTTGGCAGCGATGTATTCAAATGCTAAGTCCACAAGGACTCCGAGACAAAGGTGTGAGACCCCCATGAAAACCCAGGCAAATTGTTGCTTCAAATGTGGGGAGCCGGGGCATTATAGGAACCAGTGCCCTCAAGGAACTAGCAGGACTAAAGGGCCCTGCCCAAGATGCAGGGGGAATCACTGGAAGTCTGACTGCCCCCCGATCCGAAGGGATCGAAGGACATCAGCACCAGACCCCCAATGATGGGCCCCAGGGCCGCCTCTCCAGGCCCCCACCTCCTGGATAAAGACCGAGGAGCCTTGGGTGACTTTAACGGTGGGCTCACAAACTGTCCGGTTTTTAGTGGACACAGGCGCTAGATTCTCTGCTTTACCGTTTTCCCCTGGCCCAAGATCCTCTCGTAAAGTAACAGTTCGAGGCATATCTGGCAAGCCCTTAGAGCATTTTTTTACCCAAGAGCTCCCCTGCTCCTGGGGGGACTTACATTTTTCCCATTGTTTCTTAGTTATTCCAGAAACCCCAGCCCCATTGCTAGGAAGAGATATAATGTCAAAAACAAAAGTAAAATTGATCCTTCCCTCAGGTACAGTGGGGTGCTTCCCTCTGTTAGAGGTGGATATTAATCCAGCAGTATGGACAGACGGGAGGACGGTGGGACGAGCCTTGTCAGCTAAACCTGTACTCATTAAGCTTAGAGATCCATCTGCCTTTCCCAGGCAAAAACAGTATCCCCTTAGGCCAGAGGTAAAGGACGGCTTGTTGCCGATTGTAAATCGTTTACTCGGCTTGGGTTTATTAAAAGAGTGTACCAGCCCATATAATACTCCTATTCTGGGTGTACGGAAGGGAAAAGACAAATGGCGGTTGGTACAGGATCTCAGACTAGTGAATGAAGCTGTGATTCCACTCCATCCTGTAGTCCCTAATCCTTACACTTTATTAACCCAAATTCCGGGGGGGACACAATGTTACTCAGTATTGGACCTTAAGGACGGGTATTGGTGTGTTCCCCTCCATGAGGAAAGTCAATTACTTTTTGCCTTTGAGGATCCAAGGGGGGGTGGACGACAGTTAACGTGGACGGTGCTACCTCAAGGGTTCAGAGATAGTCCACACATATTCGGACAAGTGTTGGCTAAAGATTTAGAAGACTGGGAATTTCCCAGGGTCACACTCCTCCAGTATGTAGATGATCTCTTGATTGCCGGCCCCTCCCAAGAAAGTTGTGAGAAAGCGACAGGGTCCTTTCTCAACTTCCTTGCAGAGAAGGGTTATAAAGTTTCAAGGGAAAAGGCCCAACTCTGTAAGACTAAAGTTACTTACTTAGGAGTCATACTTGAAGGGGATTCACGTTCCCTGGGACCGGAGAGAGTGCAGCCTATCTTAGGCTTCCCCCTCCCCTGCACCCCGAGGCAGCTCAGGGGATTTTTGGGAGCGGCAGGATACTGTCGTATTTGGATACCAGGATTTGCTGAAAAAGCCCGACCATTGTATCACCTTCTTAAGGAATGTCAAGAGTGTTCTAAACTCCCTGAGTGGCCCGAGGAAGCAAAGCGAGCATTTGAAGACTTAAAACAAGCCTTAAGCCAAGCCCCAGCATTGGGATTGCCTACCCAAAAGGAATTTACGTTGTATACCTCAGAGAGGAGGGGGGTGGCTTTGGGAGTGTTGACACAGAACAGGGGAGAAATTCCGCAGCCCGTGGCTTATCTCAGCAGGGAAATTGATTCTGTGGCCCGGGGATGGCCGGCATGTCTCAGAGCAATCGCAGCAGTCGGAATTCTAATTCCGGAGGCCCAAAAACTGACCTTAGGGCGACCCCTCACAGTACAGACCCCTCATGACCTCCGAAGCTTATTAGAATCCAAAGGGCATCTATGGTTGTCAGACAGTCGTATTCTTAAATACCAGGCTATTTTTATGGAGGGATCAGACATAACACTAAAGAAATGTAACACCCTTAACCCCTCCACCTTTTTGCCTGAGGAGTCTGAGGGTCCAGTCCATTCCTGTGAGGAAACATTAGCACATCTCTGGACTCCTAGACCAGATCTTTCAGATAAGCCCCTCCTAAACCCTGACGAGGAGTTATTTACTGATGGCAGTGCGTTTGTAAAGGAAGGAATACGATATGCAGGTTATGCAGTCACCACACCCTTTGAGGTGAAGGAAGCAGGACCTTTACCCCCCTCCACCAGTGCTCAGTTGGCAGAGCTCATAGCCTTAACTAGGGCTCTTAAGCTGATAGAGGGAAAAAGGGCAAATATTTACACTGATTCAAAATATGCCTTCCTGGTTATCCACGCTCATGCAGCCATCTGGAAGGAAAGGGGACTGCTTACATCCTCAGGATCCCCCATTAAACATAAGTCCCAAATTCTAGACCTATTAGGGGCAGTCCAAAAGCCTAAGCAAGTGGCTATTTTACATTGTCAGGCTCATCAGAGGGGAACAGATCTTGTTTCTCAGGGTAATAACTTGGCTGATAGAGCAGCACGGGAGGCAGCCAGCCATCCATGTAAGAAACTCTGCCCTGTCCTATGGGAAGGGTCCTTGCTGCCTGATGTGAGGCCGGTGTATTCCCATGAAGAGAGTGTAAAGGCCCAGCAGCAAGGATGCAAGATGGATAATAGAGGGTGGTGGGTCACGTCTGATAATAAACTCTGGGTTCCCCAGAGCATGCAATGGAAAATACTTAAAACCCTCCATCAGATGCACCATTTGGGGAGGGATAATTCCTTAAAATTAGCTTCACGTTTATTTAAGGGAGACAAGCTGCAAGAAACTATGAGTCACATTGTACAGGGATGTGAGATTTGTCTTAGAGTCAACCCCAAAAATAGCTTGTTAAGCCCGCCAGGAAAACAAGCGAGGGGCACATATCCGGGTGAGGATTGGCAGCTTGACTTCACCCACATGGCTGGGGGTAAAAGGCATCGGGTGATGCTGGTTCTAGTTGATACTTTTACAGGGTGGGTTGAAGCTTTTGCTTGCAAATCTGAGAAGGCACAGGAGGTTGTAAGGATACTACTTCAAGAAATTATTCCCCGTTTTGGAGTTCCCCGCTCATTACAGAGTGATAATGGGCCAGCATTCAAATCAGAAGTTACACAAGGTATTACACAAGCTTTGGGAATAGATTTTAACTTACACTGTGCCTGGCACCCCCAGTCCTCAGGAAAAGTAGAAAAAGCAAATGGGATTTTAAAGCGACATCTTCTCAAACTAGCCCAAGAGGTACAAGCCCCCTGGTGGCAATTACTTCCAATGGCTTTAATTTGGATTCGAAATACGCCCAGCCGATTAGGTCTAACTCCCTTTGAAAAGTTATATGGGAGACCTTTCCTAACTCAGGATATAGTTTTAGACACAGAGTCTCAAATATTGACAGATTATGTCACCCAACTGGCGACATATCAACAGGTCTTAAGCAAACTCCAAACGGCACCAGAGGGAAAAGGGGACCCTTTGTTTTGTCCAGGAGATCTGGTACTAATCAAATCCATAGAGAGAAGGGACAGCCCCTGGATGGGCCCATATCCAGTGATCATTTCTACTCCCACTGCTGTTAAGGTACCTGGCATTGATTCGTGGATACATCATACCAGGGTTAAGAAGTGGACAGCAGAAAACCCACCGCCTGCCCCGGCTGTGACCTCTGAAATCCCAGAGACCACCCCGGACTATTCCTGCGAGCCACTGGAGGGACTTAAACTTCTGTTCAAGAAGACATCTCTTGATAAGTAGTCTCGATTACGAAGAACACTTTAGTATGCCCCTTTCGCTACAAGAATTTCATAGGTTTCTCTTAGACTTTACCCAAGAACTTACTTTGTTCCCTCGGGGCCCCTTGGATACTCCTGAACAACTCTTACAAGTGATTCACGAGGAGTGGCTCCAGGGGACTTTCCTGGAGTATACGGACACTCAGATTTGTGTCTTTTCACTCTTCTTAATTATACTTATTTTTCTTAACTGATTTAAATAATGAGGCAATTCATTGGTGGTATTCTTCCGATTATTATGTGTTCACTCACGAAAGGATGTTATCTGATAGCCTCTAGCTACAGCGGTAACATGATAGTGATAGGAAACTCTGTGATATTACACTGTTGGACAAACTGCACTTCTCCTATAGGCCCGGTAATATGGAAAAAGGATTCTAAAACAATATTTTCTCATACAATTCAACAGTCCAGATTTAAAAATTTAACGGATCAGTCAAAGCCTTCTAATACTAATTTTTCTATTATTCTGCCTCAAGCCACTATGCTAGATGCTGGCATTTATAAATGCATTAAAATCCAAAAGCAATACCCTAATGATATATCATATAAGGAATCTTCAGATATCTTTATCCAAATTACCCCGAAGCCTCCTACAGGTCTCAATAATATTAATTTTTGGGTTCACATGGCAAAAAATATATTAAATACATCCCACTTCTGCATGTTTAAGCCAAAGTCAGCACAACAGGTCTTGACATCTCACTTAATTGGTGTGGGACTAACTGAGAAAGAGATTAGAAGACAAACAAACCTTAATATAACGTCATTTCTAAATGATCAGGGGTATACGTCTAATAAACATATTCAGACAGTAGAAGATCCTATTCCAACCTCAGTAGTTGTCCCGGGAGACTGTTTGCGTGTGGGGCCTGTGCCATGTAATCTTGAATGTAATCATACAATAACCAGTCCTATTCCAACAACAAATTTACATCTCCCCTTAGGCTGGTCAGTTTTCTGTTTTAATTTCTCCTATTCTGTCATCCCTCAAGGCTTTCAAGGCTGTTGTTATATAGGCAAACTGGGGATGATTTTACCCACTCCACCAGTGCCCTCCCGTGGACGAGTCACTCGGTCACTCCCTTCTTTACCCCCAGATTGTGATGACAATCTTCATCTTTGGTCCACAGGCCTCGTTGCAGGACTGTCAGTCACTTTATTAGCCATTCCGGGGCTAGTGCTAGGGGCATATATGCAAATCAATAAACTCGCATGTTTATTCACTAAAACAATTAACGCTTCAGCTTTGGCTTTGGCAGCTATTAACACAGAACTGGGTGAAGTACGCCAAGCCACTCTAGAGAACCGAGCCACCATAGATTATTTGCTTTTACTTCACCATATAGGATGTCAAGAATTCCCTGGAATGTGCTGTTTTAATATTACAGATAATTCACAAACAATAACCAATCTCATAACAGAAATGCAGAAAGAATTAACACATATTCACCAATATAAAGGTTTGTTTGGATATGGTTCATCCTGGATGGCATGGCTTACACCATTTATAACTCCTCTTCTCATCATCCTTGTCATTTTATTTTTTGGGCCATGTATATTAAATTGTGTGGTAAACTTTATTTCTCATAGGCTGGAAGCCTTCAGACTTCAGATGGTGTTACGAACAGACCCTGACAAGATCATCTATCGGAGTCCTCTGGATGGTCATAGACGCACACCACATGAACCCGTCTGATCTCCCCATGCCAATTTCATACATATGTACCCTAAGCCGGGGCCCCCCCTTACGTCGCCCCTGTTCAGCTCGAAGTAGCTCGATGAGTCGTCGCCCTGATTCCTTTGCTAGGGGTACATGTATGTATGTAATCATAATGGGGTGACATAGATGAAAACTTGGCTCATGTTAAATGTTTGTAAAATTATAGATGTCACACTATATTTTCTGTACCTACCATTGGCCTGACAGATGTCAGGAACTTACTAGACAGAGGGGGGAATGTACTGGTATTGGGAAGAGGGTTTGAAATGTATTAAGGTATAAGTATTGGGAAAAGAGTTCCAATTCTAAAAATATATCCTTTATACTAAGAAGGCCAGGGCTAGCAGAAAGGAGGGACTTGTAATTTACATTTCTAAAGGAAAAGGAAGGAAGCCTGAGAGGCTTCTTTACATTTCTGAAAGAGAAACAAATGGCCTAAGGGAAATCGGAAGAAATCCCAGATGCCGGGAGAAACAATTTCACACATCTCGGGGGATGGAACAAGAGGTGTAGAGGACTGTGTTTGAAGGCAGGACAGCCCCACCTTCCAGGGCAAATCCTCCTGGAAACAGCAGAGACTGGGCTAGAGATAAGGCTAGCATATCTACAGATCAAAGGACCTTCCTCGGACTTAGACAGGATAAAAACTCAGTAAACTGGAATTCTCTGGCATTTTCGGTCGAATTGCCCCCCTGTGTCTCCTCTGGCACAGGGCTTTAACTATCTCTATATTTCTATCTTTTTAATAAACTTCTTTAAATCTGCAGCAGCTGTCCAAGCGATGAATACTTATTCTTAGCTTAGGACAAGAATCCACGGTTTTTCTGTTTGTCTCTGTGTGTTTGGTGGTGGGGGGGGATTATTTCACCTCACACACCTTTCCCCCCCCCCAACCTATCCCCTGCAACAAAAAGGAAAACTCTGGGGGGCCAGGTATAGGATGTACAGGGTTGTTTTTGTTTGTTTGTTGTTTGTTTGTTTGTTTGCTTAGTTGTTTTTTTTTTTTTTGAGTGGCTGATGGCCCAGACCAGTAATGGCAATTTCCCACACACTGGACCCCAAACAAAGATATTTCGTCCAACTTTTATATACAGTTAATCACTTAAGTTTGAAAGAAAGGAAGGAAAGGGAAGACATGAAATGTATTACACCCAGCAGAAAATGGGATACAGAAAGCAGAAAGAGCTTGTTACTCAAGACCTTCTCTCTCTCATCTGGCAGCTGTACTGTGGCTGGGCTGGTGCTGCCTTGTTTATATTTAGAGAGGACCCCTGCTGTGTCCTGTCTCACAGGTATACAAAAGGGACTGGCCCCACTGATTTGCAAGCACTTTTCACTTTCTGCTTTCTGTTTTCCTTCTCTGCTGATTGTCAGCTCATTGGCAGATAGCAGGGGTGTGTGTGGCACTCTACTTTTCCCTATCCTATGTTTAAATTTTTAACTATTAATATTTCCATGGCTCCAACTGTTCTTTTTCCATATCAAGTTTGCTAGCCAGTGCAATGTTCCTTGCACCTCCTTTCTCATGCATATTAAATATATTAAATTTGGTTGATGGTGAGTGCTCCTTTTTTTTTCTTTTTCCTGCCACACCAAGGGAGGTGAAGGTTTAAACCCACCCCCGTGGTCAGAAACTGGCCAATGGGAGCTCTCTCAATTTTTAGAATCTAGGTGAATGGAACGGCTCAGTTTTTGATTAGCTCTCTACACTGTCCACTTAGGTGATAAGTTATTTATTTATATGTAAATTTGGCTGTTAGAAATAGCTTTTAACTGCAGCTAGAGACTCAAGATTTGGGGTCCCCATACCTGATTTGCCCTTGTGGTTGTATCTGTATGTAGTGAGCCCACATAAAGCTGCCTCCTGTAAGGTTAACTAATGCTGGCCACTGGGGGAGTGTTGTTGGTTGTTTTTTGTTTGTTTGTTTATTTTCAGCAGTGAACATCCTCTCATTTACCCTCCTGCCTGACCAGGCCCAAGAATGCAAAGGTAATAAATAAATTAACCAAATACAAGATAGTTTAGATAACCAGCAAGGGGGAGAGAGAGAGAGAGAGAGAGAGAGAGAGAGAGAGAGAGAGAGAGAGAGAGAGAGAACTGTTGCCATGGAAACATGATAAGGGGACCTTTCTCCAATAGCTCAGAGGCCAAGTCGAATTTTGAGTTTTTCTTTTGAAATTCCTGCTGCCTCCTCTCTTGAGGGGGAAGTGGTGCTGTTCTGTGTCTTCAGACATGTTTTATACTCAAAGAGCCTCTGCAACTTTAATAGGCAACTCAGTCACACACATTATATACTCACAGTCATCGCCCACTCACCCGAACTGATTACTGAACTAAATTCTGGTTTCATGTCCCTCCCTTTGTACGCTACTTAGGGAATTTTTTGCAAGGAAGGGATAAGTCTCTTCTTCCACTACCCTGGTAGTGGGACCAGACCTAAAAGAGAGCTAGGGTGGCTTACCTGATTTAGACTTAGGACGAGACAGACCTAACAGAGCCCTGGGATGGCTTACCTGGTTCAGAAATCTGCGCAAGATGGATATAATGACCTGTTCTTTTTTCCAGCCTAAACCCTCAATTGTTGTTCCCCAGAGTTGACTCCTCCAGAAGAAGCCTCCCACATGGTGGCAAAAAGGGGCCTCCAGCACACTAAGTGGACCAGCATCTACCACAGGGAAGGCAGACTCCCTAGAAAACACAGACCAAAGGAGGCAAATTTCCCCTGTCCTGTCCCAGGCCCAGGGTAGTTGCTTCTGACTGGCTTGCCAAAATTTTGCAGGAGACTCAGACTCCCCGTCTTTAATTTCCCCCTGATTCCTGAAACAGAATTTCCAGAGGCCAAAACCAGGGACATATTTATTTATTTACTGGTAAATGGCTCAGTTGACAAACTCATGAAACTGAGTCTCGAACAAAGAGCTCACATGATTCTTGTACCCTCAGTCTCTCACTTTGGAGAGGAGAGGAGTATGTTTGAAATTTATTATACCTAGCAAGGTGCTTAAGTTATGTACCATCCACCAGCTCTCTCCAGGCTTTTAACTGACTCTCTCTTGTTCACATTAGGGAAAGCTCCTGGATCGTGACTCTGGGCTGTCTAAAGACCAGCTCCCTTATCTTTCAGAAATGTCTGCTCATTTATTCATGGGCAACTAGGGTAAGAGGTTAGAGAACTCTCTTTCTCATCTTAAAACTCTTGACAATATTTCTAAGGCTCTGACTGAGTGTCCTATCTCAAGACAGGAGGAATACAGGTTCAAATCCAGCCTCAGAATTTAGAGAGGCTCTCAACAACTTAATGAGATCCTGTTTCAAAATAAAAAAATAAAGTGGAGCTGGGGTGTAGCTTGGAGGTAGAATGCCCCTGGGTTCAATCCCCAGTACCACAAAAATAAATAAATATAGAAATCCAAATACTATCTAAATATTTATAGGGCACCTACTTTGCCCCAGGAACTGTCTGAAGAAGAATGATGATAAGGAGTACACACTCCCTTTCCGCAAAATGGCAGACTTGTAGTGGAGACACACAAGTCAGCCACAGCCATCATCAAGGTGATGTGCTGGGAGCGAGCCCAGCCTTAAAAGAGATCGGGGAAAGATTGCAGAAAAAACTGTCATCTATGCTAAGATCTGGAGGAAGACTTCGAGTTAGGGAGGGGTAAAAGAATATTAGGAGCATTTAAGGTAGACAAAAGACATTTCCAAAGCCCAGAAGCAAGTGAAAGATGTGTATGGGGACTTGAAACAACACAGGGTGGCTGAAGAACAGTTTTGGAGAGGAGAGGGTCAAGAAAGGGAGACAGCTGGGTGTGGTGGCACACAGTAATCTCAGTACTTGGTAGGCTGAGACAAGAGGGTTGCAGGTTCAAGGATAGTCTTAGCAACATAGCAAGACCCTATTTCCAAAATAAGGCTGGAGATGATCAAAGGTAGAATGACCCTGGGTTCAACCCTCAGCACCAAATACACTCAGAGAGAGAGAGAGAGAGAGAGAGAGAGAGAGAGAGAGAGAGACCGAAGAAAGATGGGTCAGATCATAAAGCAGCTTTTATTCATTAGTTTATTTATTTATTGTGGTACTGGAGATTTAACCTTGAGGCATTCTACCTCTGAACTACATCCTCAGTAGTAGAATGTAGGTTTTTTTTTTTTTTTTTTTTTTTTTTTTTTTAAACAGCCTTGCTCTATGTTGCTGAGACTGGTCTCCAATCTTCCTGTTTTAGCCTCCCAAGTACTAGGATGACAGGCCTGCACCACTACACCTGGCTATAAAGCATCTTTTAGATAATGCCATTGATTTATTCTTCATTCTGAAAAAAGGAGGACTGTAGGATATATATTAGGAGGTTGACATAATAACCAGATGTGTGCTTCTGGAAGGCCAGGCCACATGTTTACTGAGTGTGGATTCAAGGGGAGCAGGATGGAGACAGAAAACCAGTGAAAATGTTTTCACGGCCATCTCAGGAGGTGATGGCCATCTTCCAAAGTTATAGAAATGAAGAGCAAGGAGGGATAAAAGTAGTTTTAAGAGAACTGAGCTAGGCATGTTGGCACATACTTGTAATACCAGTACTTGAAAGACTGATACAGGAGGATGCTGGTTTGTGGCTAGCCTCAGCTACTTAGTGAGGCCCTCCACAATTTAGTGAGACCCTGTTTCAAAATAAAGAATAAATAAAATACCCCTGGGTTCAATCCGCAGTACTGAAAACAAACAAACAAAAAAGGCAGAAAAGAAAAGAAAACTGAATGCATACTTCTTTAATCCCTACACTTGGGAGGCTGAGACAGGAGAATCACAGGTTTGAGACCAATCTCAGCAACTTAGCAAGACCCCAAAAGGGCTGGGGGTGTAGCTCAAAGGTAGAATTCCCCTGGGTTCAGTCCTCTGTATGAGAGGAAGGGAAGGAAGGAAGGAAGGAAGGAAGGAAGGAAGGAAGGAAGGAAGGGAGGGAAGGAAGGAAAGAAGGAAGATCCACAGGAGAGAGAAAACAAAGAATAAGGAATAAAAGACCCAGCACACACTCTACTACTGAGTTTCATCCCAGCCCCCTATATATTTGAGCACAACTGTGAGCTCAAAAGAACCACTCAAAATTATGCCTCTTTGTAAAAATTAAGATAAAAGAATTGTCCTGAAAAATTAGTAGCAGAAAAACACTAAGGTCAAATCCTATGGAAATTCTAAAAAGAAAGGAAGGAAGGAAGAAAAAGCAGGCAAATGGGTAAGCTAAATGACACATGACAAAAAAAAAAATAAGGCAGAAAAGAAAAGAAAACTGAATGCATACTTCTTTAATCCCACGGCAAAGGAAAACACTTTATTTCAGAAGAGTTAAAGATGTTTAAAAATGATATGAACTTCCTTCGTTCTTAAGTAACTGATTACAAGAATCATCAATTAGGATCAAGCAAAGAGGTGGCTTGGCAGGCATTGGGGTCTTCAAGGAAGGGGCCGGATGAGACTCAGCAGAGTCAAAAGACTGGTAACACAGGGTAATTAAGCAACTAATCAAAAATGTTGAGAACAGTGGGAACAGGGTTGTCAGTGATCAGAAGAGGGAGCTGTGACTGTTTCAGGAGGACAAGCTGGAGGGTGACTCACAGGATGAGGTTCTGAGTGAGCCTCTGCTGTCCACATGTAGGCATGCCTCTACCCACAAGGGTCTGCCTTACAATTTCTTGAGTTTACACTGGTACAAAAATGATACTCATTCAATGGAAGCTATACTTGTTCACAATTCAGTGCTTTTAACAGATTATACAGTTGAGTAATCATTACAATTTTCAAATATTGTCACTGCCCCCCGACTCCCAGTTCCTGCCCATTAGCACCCAGGCCCAGCTTCACACAGACTTCCAGCCTTGGTGACCACTCATCCACTTTCTGTTTCTATACATTTATCTATTCTGGAAATTTTATATAAATGGAATCACGCAATGTGTGGTATTCTGTGTCTTGTTTCTTTCTCTTAGCTTAATGTTTTCAAGGTTCATTCATATTATAGTACCTATCAATATTTCATTCTGTGTGTGTGTGCGTGTGCGTGTGCATGTGCATATGTGTGCATGTGCATGTGTGTGTGTGCGCGCACGCACACGCGCACGCGTGTGTATGTCCCAAGGGACTGAATCTAGGGGCTGAGCTGTACCAGAGCCCTATTTTGTTTTTTTATTTTGAAAAAGGACCTCACTAAGTTGCTGATGTTGGCTGTGAACTCGTGATCACATCCTCCTGTCTCCCAAGCTCTGGGATTACAGCCATGCACCACCATACCCAGATATATTTTCCATTTTGAAATAGGATCTCACTAAGTTGTTGAGGGTCTTGCTAAATTGCTAAGGCTGGCCTGGAACCTACAATCCTTCCGTCCCAGCCTCCCAAGTGCTAGAATACAGATGTGTGCCACTATATCCTGCTTCCCTTTTTATGGCAAAATAATATACCATTGTATAGGTGTTCCAAGATATTTGTTTATCTGTTTATCACTTGATGTCCATTCATGCCAATTCCATTCCATGGACAGTCCATGTTGGGGCTATTATAAATAATGCTTCTATGAATATTCATGGATAAGTTTTTGTATGGATATGTATTTTTATGTGTATTGGGTGTATATCTGGGAGTGAAATCGATGGGTCATACAGTAACTTTAGGTTTAACACTTTTTTTTTTAGATACTGGCGATGGAACCCAAGGGCATTCTACCTCTGAGCTACACCCCCAGCCCCATTTTTTAATTCTTTATTTATTTATTTATTTATTTATTTATTTATTTATTTAGTGGTACTGGGGATTGAACCCAGAGGCTTTCTACCTCCGGGCTATACTCCCAGACCATTTTTATATTTTATTTGGAAACAGGGTCTCACTAAGTTGCTGAGAGCCTCACTAAGTAGCTGAGGCTGGCTTCGAACACGTGCGATCCTCCTGTCTCAGCCTCCCAAGTGCGGGGATTACAAGCATGCGCCACCACGCCCGGCCTTTTATTCTTTATTTTGAAACAGGGTCTCACTGAGTTGCAAAGGGCCTCACTAAGTAGCTGAGGCTGTCTTCGAACTGTGATCCTCCTGTCTCAGCCTCCCAAATGCTGGGATTACACACGTGCACCACCACGCCAGGCTTAAGCTTAACACTTTGAAGAGCTGTCAAACTCTGTCCCAAGTAATAATTTTGTAGCTCATCAGCAACAATATGAGAGTTCTAATTCCCCCACACTCTTGCCAACCTCTGCCATAATCTTTCATATTATAGACATACCATAATTGTGAGGTGCTATCTCATTATAGCATTGATTTGCAGTTCCCTGATGACTAAACAAGTTTAGCATTTTTTCATGTATGAATTGGCCAGTCACATATCTTTGAAGATAATTAAATTGTAAAAAGCTGGGCGATGCCTGTAGTCCCCTTACTTGGGAAACTGAGACAGGAGGATCACAGGTTTGAGGCCTCAGCAACTTAGTGAGACCCTGTTTCAAAATCAAAAGTAAAACTAGGGCCCTCCTTTCCTCCTTCTCATGTTTGGCTTAGTGACTGACTTTGATATGTTTGTGAATGTACATCATGTGCACTAGGAATTTCCCTCTCTCCCCTCCCACCCCCCTTAGTTAGGTCACCTTATTTGCTCACCTATAGATTTTTCTTCTTCATCTAGAGTTACTGCTATCACCTATTTTCTCCCCAATTTTCACACATTAGGGAGAACATCTGATTTTTACTTTTTCTGACTGTATACTCTCACTTAGCATAATGTTCTCCAGTTCCATCCATTTCCCTGTAAATGATGCAATTTTATTCTTCTTTATGGCTGAGTAAAATTCCATTGCACACACACGGTTTTAGCTTTAGCTCTTAACATATGATATAAGGAAGAAATCCAGTTTTATTCTCTTACATGTGGATATCCAATTGTCCCAGAACCATTTCATAAAATGGCTAACACACACACACACACACACACACACACACACACACACACACACATTTTTTCTTCTTTTCCTCTTTCTCCTTTTCCTTCCTCTTCTCCTCCTCTTCCTCCTCCTCCTTTTTCTCTCTTTCTCTCATTCACTCTCTTTGAAACAACAACCTAGTGAGACCCTGTTTCCACCAAAAAATAAATATATAAATAAAACAGGGATGGGAGAATGCCTCTGAGTTCCATCCCCAGCACCCAAAAAAATCAATTGAAAAAACACGTAATGGTTGAGCCAGGTATGGTGGCACATGCTTGTAATCCCAGTACTTGGGAGGCTGAGAGAGGAGAATAACAGGTTCACAGCCAACCTCAGCTACTTAGGCCCTCTGCAACTTGGTGAGACCCTGTTTCAAAGTAAAGAATAAAAAATAGGGCCGGGCATGATGGCACACTCTTGTAATCCCCGTGCTTGGGAGGTGGAGACAGGAGGATCATGCAGGTTCGAAGCCAGCCTTGCTGGCTTAAGAGACCCTGTTTCCAAATAAAAATATAGAATAGTTCTGGGTATGTAG
Source organism: Muscardinus avellanarius (assembly GCF_963383645.1). Taxonomy (NCBI): domain Eukaryota; kingdom Metazoa; phylum Chordata; class Mammalia; order Rodentia; family Gliridae; genus Muscardinus; species Muscardinus avellanarius. Next base: position 129,967,251 of record NC_137786.1, on the reverse strand, counting down.
CCCAGAGGTAGAAGGGTTTCTAGGAACCCCAGTCCAACCCCCCAAAAAAGAACAAGAAATAGGGCAGAGGGTATAGCTCAGAGGTAGAATGCCCCTGGGTTCAATCCCCAGTACCGCAAAAATAAAAATAAAAATAAAAATGTAATGGTTTTTTTCAGTACTCCCAAATATTCCAATCAATCTGTCTGTGTGTCTCTTCTTCTTCTCCTTCTTCTCCTTTTCCTTCTCCTTCTCCTTCTCCTTCTCCTCCTTCTTCTTCTTCTCCTCCTCCTCCTCCTTCTTTTTCTTCTTTTTGCGATACCAGGGATAGAGCCCAGGGACATTCTACCTCCAAGCTACACCCCCAGCCCTATTTTTCATTCTTTATTTCTGAAATAGGATCTCACTGAGTTGCAAAGGGCTTCACTAAGTAGCTGAGGCTGTCCGCGAACCGAGATCCTCCTGTCTCAGCCTTCTGAATGCTAGGATTGCAAGCGTTGGCTACCACGCCCGGCTTATGTGTCTAATCTTGTCAGTGCCTCACTATTATGATTTCTATAGCTTTGTAATAGCTTTTGAAATCAGAAAGTATGAATTCCTCAACTTGGTTCTCCTTTTCTCAAGATTATCTTTGATTTTTTTTTATTTATTTTTTCTTTGGTGGTTCTGGGGTTCCTGGAAGCCCTTCTATCTTTGAGATTAATAGGAGTGTTTTCTTACAAATTTAGGGATCTGCTCACTAATTTGTACAAAAACATCAGCTGGTATTTGAGAGAGATTGAACTAAATCTAGAGACTAATTTGGGTAATATTGTTGTGTTAACAATATTAAGTTTTTGATCTATGAACAATCTTTCCCCACTAATGTAGATTTTTATATAGGTTTTTTAACTTTTTTTTTTATTGGTGCATTGTAATCATACATCACATTGGAATAGAAGACTTGAGAGGATATACAAGCACACATCATCCAATTAGCCCTCATTCAGTCCCCATCCCATTCCCTCCCCCTCCCTCGATCCCATGCTTGTTTGGTGATTAACTTTGATACATTTGTTTATGTACCTCCTGCTTTTTAAAGAGGCTCCATCCTCCCCTATTCCATACCCTCTGATTGGTCAACTTAATTGCTTCACTATAGGGCCCTTTCTATAGTTCGACCACTTCCTGTTACCCGTTTCCTCCTAGTTATTGCTGATTAGGGGAAGCATCTGGTTTTAATTTTCTGCGATATTTCTCTGTGCATGCCATGTTGCAAATACCGATCCCACTCTTGACGGCCCCAGTTGTGGCCTGGCTACCCGGTGGACTGATCCAGACCTCACTGACTCAAGCAGCGGCCTTGCCTCATGGGAGGCCCCGATTCTGGTCTCGCTGGCCTCTACACTGGCCTAACCCCTTGGCAGGCTCCGATCCCGGCCTCCGAGACCCCAGCACCAGCATTGCCTCGCGGCAGGCTCCAATGCTGGCCGCTGGTCCCGGCATCGGCCTAACCCGTCAGCAGGCTCTGATCCCGGCCTCGGAGGCCTCAATAGCGACCTTGCCTCATGGAAGGCTCTGATGCCGGCCGCTGGCCCCAGCACCGGCCTAACCCCTCGTCAGACTCCAATCCCGGCCTCGGAGGCCTCAATAGCGACCTTGCCTCACGGAAGGCTCTGATGCCGGCCGCTGGCCCCGGCACCGGCCTAACCCCTCGTCAGACTCCAATCCCGGCCTCGGAGGCCTCGGCACCAGCCTTGCCTCACAGCAGGCTCCAATGCAGGCCACTGGTCCCGGCATCGGCCTAACCCCTCAGCAGGCTCTGATCCCGGCCTCAGAGGCCTCATTAGCAGCCTTGCCTCATGGCAGGCTCCGATGCCGGCCGCTGGCCCCGGCACCAGCCTAACCCCTCAGCAGTCTCTGATCCTGGCCTCGGAAGCCCCAGCACCGGCCTTGCCTCACGGCAGGCTCCGATCCCAGCCACGCTGGCCCCGGCACTGGCCTGACCCCTTGGCAGGCTCCGATCTCAGCCTCAGAGGCCCCAGCACCAACCTTGCCTCACGGCTGGCTCTGATGCCAGTCGTTGGCCCCGGCACCGGCCTAACCCCTCCGCAGGCTCTGTTCCTGGCCTCGGAGGCTGGAGTAATGGCCTTGCCTCACAGCTGGCTCCAATGTTGGCCATTGGCCCCAGCACTGGCCTAACCCCTCGGCAGTCTCTGATTCTGGCCTCGGAAGCCCCAGCACCAGCCTTGCCTCACGGCAGGCTCCGATCCCAGCCTCACTGGCCCCAGCACCGGCCTAACCCCTCGGCAGGCTCCGATCCCGGTCTCAGAGGCCCCAGCACCGGCCTTGCCTCACAGCAGGCTCCAATGCCGGCCTCACTGGCCCCAACAGCAGGTTCCTAACCCCTCAGCAGGTTCCGGCCCCAGCCTCGGGACCCCAGCACTGACCTTGCCTCACGGCAGTCTCTGATGCTGGCTGCTGGCCCCGGCACCGGCCTAACCCCTTGGCAGGCTCCGATCCTGGCCTCTAAGTCCCCAGCACCGGCCTTGCCGCACAGAAGTCTCCGATGCTGGCCTTGCTGGCCCCGACACCGTCCTAACCCCTCAGCAGGCTCCGATCCAGGCCTTGGAGGCCCCAGCACTGGCCTTGCCTCACAGTAAGCTCCAATCCCGGCCTTGCTGGCCCCGACACCGTCCTAACCCCTCAGCAGGCTCCAATCCAGGCCTCGGAGGCCCCAGCACTGGCCTTGCCTCACGGTAAGCTCCGATCCTGGCCTTGTTGGCCCCGGCACCGGCCTAACCCCTTGGCAGGCTCCGATCCCGGCCTCTAAGGCCCCAGCACCGGCCTTGCCTCACAGCATGATCCGATCCCGACTTCACTGGCCCCAGCACCGGCCTAACCACTCAGCAGGCTCCGATCCCGGCCTCGGAGGCTCCAGCACCGGCCTTGCCTCACGACAGGCTCCAATCCCAGCTTTGCTGTGTCCATCGTTGGCCTCATCCCTCGGCAGGCTCTAATCCGAGCACCCTCTTCGCCCAACGATTTGTCCCACATTCTCGAGGGTGCGTGGTGGTAGCATTCTGCCTCTGGGGTCATTACTTCAAAGGTTCCAGGTGTAATGCATCAGATCTCTGCCTCCCCTGAGTACTGGCCACTGCCATTGCCACTGCCTCCAGCATTTCAAATCTTTTCCAAGCTCTTTTTCCACTCTGAATGTTGTCCAGTGTTCCTAAGCATGCACGACAGTAGCATTCAACCTTTGGTGTAATTTCTCCAAAAAAAAAAAAAAAAATAAGGTTGGTAGGCTCCGATTTCTGCTTCTCCTGAATACAAGTCTCCACTGCCAACACGGAGACTGCTTTCTGCACCACCTTTCTCCTTGGTCTCCGCTAAAGTCTCTCTCCTTACAGGTGATGTCCAAGATTCTTAACAATGTAGAGAAGAAGCAGTCCTCCTTAGTGGGGAATTTTTCCAATAATTCCAGTTCATTTGGATGAGTTTTGTCTGCATCTCCAGTATCCTGGTATCCGCCACGGGCTCCTTGACCCCTCTCCAATATTTTCTTTTTTCTTTTTCTTTTCCTTTTTTACAGGGTCCTTCCGGGTGGAAAGGGGGTCACCTAGGGGTGCCCCACCAGCAGCTGCCCACCCGCCCAGGGTCGGGGCCAGAGGCCCGGACCACAGGGTCCTTCCGGGTGGGGAGGGGGTCACCTAGGGGTGCCCCGCCAGCACCTGCCCACCCGCCCAGGGTCGAGGCCAGAGGCCCGGACCACAGGGTCCTTCTGGGTGGGGAGGGGGTCACCTAGGGGTGCCCCGCCAGCGCCTGTCCACCCACCCAGGGTCGAGGCCAGAGGCCTGGGCCACAGGGTCCTTCCAGGTGGAAAGGGGGTCGCCTAGGGGTGCCCTGCCAGCGCCTGCCCACCCGCCCAGGGTCGAGGCCAGAGGCCTGGACCACAGGGTCCTTCTGGGTGGAAGGGGGGGTCACCTAGGGGTGCCCCGCCAGCGCCTGCCCACCCGCCCAGGGTTGGGGCCAGAGGCCCGGACCTATATAGTTTTTTAAATAATGTTTTTGGTCCTCAGAGCACACATTTTATATTCCTTTTATTATGGGTGCATTTTTTATGCTGTGGTGAAGAGGGTGTCCTTGTGGATTGCCAAGAGCATCTGACGGAGGCATGGATGAGCAGGTTGTGCAGAACAGAGTCACTCATTTATCTCCATAAACTTTCAAACACTTTTCTTTACAAGGCTTCTGTTAGACAGAAGTTCTCAAAACCACACTAGTCTCATGTGGGAATTGCTAGGAATCCAGATCTCAGGCACTGTCCAGAGGTACTGAAGCAGCATCCCAAGCTGATTGACATGCAATTACCACTGAGATGCATTCCCGTATCATAAAAGAGGCAGAATTTTAATCTCCCTGACCATGGCCCACCTCCAAATTCAGGCTTCAGGTAGCCAAACTAGCAATTTTTTATAATGTTTCTTTCAAGTGCTTTAATCAACCTATTAAGTCTTCAATCTAGAATGAACATCAACAATTCTGCCTGGTCAAACTTTATATTTCATATGGTTGGTTTTGCTCTCTCAGAACCACTCCTGTACATGTGTTGCCCAGATTCTTAATAATCTGGGTTGTGTTGGGATCTAAGTCTCCAGGGCCTGCAGCCAAGGATGGGAGAATTGGTGTGCTCTTGTTAAACATTTCCCAGTGGTGCAGTTATAACAAGGCTTTCAGTCGGGCGTGGTGGTGCACGCTTGTAGTCCAAGTACTTGGAAGGCTGAGACAGGAGGATTGCACAGATTCAAAGCCAGCCTCAGCTATTTAGTGAGGCTCTCAGCAACTTAGTGAGAACTTGTTTCCAAATAAAATATAAAATAGGTCTGAGAGTGTACACCGGTGGTAGAAAGCCCCTGGGTTCTATCCCTGGTATCACACACACACACACACACACACACACACACACACACACGCACACACGAACAAAAGAATGAACAAAAGAAAAGAAAGAAAGAAAGAAAGAAAGAAAGAAAGAAAGGAAGGAAGGAAGGAAGGAAGAAAGAAAGAGATAAAAAAGCTTTCTGGGCAAGAAAAGTGTGCCAATTTATTCATACAGGGCTGCAAGACTACCTTTTTCAGAAAGAGATACTCAGAGATATTTGAGGGTTGAAATTTGTCATCTTTGTTCAGACTGGTCCAAAGGTCTCCATCACATGGTCTTATTCCTTCACCACAAGTATACTGTAAAAGACCTTTCAGTGAACTGTCAAATAATGTATATTTATAGAATAGAAAGCTATCCAATGATTAATTAGTATATGTTTGTAGGGAGGGGTGCTGGGGATGGAACCCAGGGGCATTCTACATCTGAGCTACACCCTCAGCTCTATTTTATTCTTTTAACTTTGAAACAAGGTGTCCCTAAGTTACTGAGGACCTTTCTAAGTTGATGAGGCTGGTCTCAAACCTGTAATCCTCCTGTCTCAGCCTCCCAAGGACTAGGATTACAAATGTGCACCACCACACCAGTATGATTAAATATTGATGAGGAAAGGCCCGGTTGTAGACGTAAAAATTTGAGGTTTCTGAGCAAAGAAATTCTGTCTCAAGACTGCCACAAAAATTCTTCAGTAGAATTTTGGACTTGTACCTCCTCCAATTATATCAGCCAATTTCTTTTTCTTTTTTTTCCTTTTCTCCTCTTTCCTCCAATTTTTCTTTTATTCTTCTTTCTATTTGGTGCATCTCAATTATACAGAATGGTAGGTTTCATTATGTCACATTTATTTAGCCAATTTATTTTATTTATTTATTTATTTATTTATTTTTGCGGTACTGGGGATGGAACCCAGGGGCATTCTACCTTTGAGCTACACCCCCAGCCCTATTTTTTATTCTTTATTTTGAAGCAGGGTCTCACTGAGTTGCAAAGGGCCTCACTAAGTAGCTGAGGCTGTCTTCGAACTGTGATCTTCCTGTCTCAGCCTCCCTAATGCTAGGATTACAAGTGTGCGCCACCACGCCCAGCTTATGGTTCAGGGATCTCTGACTTTGGTTCTTTTCACTGTGCAGGGGTCTGAGGAATTCTGTAGAGCAGCAGAGACCTCTACTCAGACTTTCCAGCTTCTTGATCATGTCACAGAAAAGAATTTAAGAATGTGTGGGATATGAGCATTAGAGCAAAAGTTTCATTATAAAGGAAAAGTACACACTCAAGAACGGGAGTGTGGGTGATGAGAGCGTGCGTGGCCTCACCTTGGCCTGGGCTTTCGCACTTACAGAGGGAGGGGCTGTGCAAGCTTGCACCAGTCTTCCTCTTGTCTGTGCATTGCCTTTGCATGTTCTGCCCCTTCCACTTCCTATGTTACATGTCTCTTTAGCATCTTAAACCTCCATCCAGGGGTGTCTTGCTATTGTAATGAGGCTAGGGTCATTTCTCAGTCACCAGAGTCTCTAGTGCACATAATCCCTAAAGAAGTGTTTCCTTTGGATGCCTTGTGGTTGTCTTGCAGGCCTGGTGCTTTTTATGAGCCAGTTGGCAAACTTCGGCAAGGACACAGGCACAAGAACCCGGGCTTGGTTGCTTGAAAGTTGTTTTGCATTCCAACGGCTTATGAGTGTTTCTCTTTGAGACTCAGTGTTCTCTCTGTACACCTAAATTTCTACTCAGTTTTCTAATAGTACTATATTCAAAGGCACCAATGACTAATTTTAGAGGTCAGGAGAGCCTGTGGCTTCTTGGGGCAGCACAGATAGGCAAAATATCACCATCGGATACTCCTGGTCAAACACATGTCAGGCAGGGTTCCAGGTGATAATATAGATACTTTAGAACAGTTTTGTCAAACTAATAAGTATAATTGGCTGATCACTCCCAACTGAGTTGGAGAAAGTGGGGAAAGAAAGGAATGGGTTTTGGGACTCTAATTCCTAGCTCAAGCTTCATATACAATGGAGCTTGACTTCTGCTGCCTTTTTTTTTTTTTTTTATGTCTGCCCTGGAAGAAACCATTATCTCTGATAGCCACAGAGCTGAGATTGTTGAAAATCAAACTCAGAGTCTCATCCTGTGAGTAGGGGAACTATAATGCAAATTGAACTACCAACTTTGCAGGTCATCTGTATTGAAGTAAGGGTATTGATTGGGAATAAATAACATCCTGAAATTGAAACCAGAGTATTGCAGTGATATATGCATATTCATGTTTATAGCAGCACAATTCCAGCCTAGGTATCCATCAACAGATGAATGAATTACAAAATTACAAATATATTCAAAGTGGAATTCTACTCAGCCATAAAAAAGAACAAAATTAGACGGGCATGGTGGTACACACTTGTACTTGGGCAGCTGAAACAGGAGGTTTGTAGGTTTGGGGCAAGCCTCAGCAATTTAGTGAGGCCCTCAACAACTTAGTGAGACCTTGTTTATTTCAAAATAAAAAATAAAATCAGGCTGGGGGTGTAGCTTAGAGGTAGAATGCCCCTGAGTTCAATCCTTAATGCCACAGACACACACACAAAAAGAACAAGATTCTGTCCTTTGTAGGAAAATGGATGAAATAGAAGAATATTATACTAAGATTAGCCAGTCACAGAAAATAAAGGGTCATATGATTTCTCTCATATGTGGAAGCTAGGAAGAAATCGGGATACAAAGAAGGACTACAGATGAAGAAGAAGGAGGAGGAGGAGGAGGAAGAAAAAGAGGAGGAGGAGGAGGAGGAGGAGGAGAAATAAGAAAGAAATCCCAGTGGAGCCATGGAAAGAGTCTAGACGTGAGGGGTAGGGGGAGACTTGTGAAGGAAATGCTTCAATGGATGCCATATACACATATAAAATTACTAGTGCCAATCTCAATATCATGTATGGGGGGGGGACTGGAGTGGGGCCCGAGGGAAGTTCACCAAGTGCTGTGTGCATGTATGTCCCTATCACTCTGAACTACTTTATGACGTGTGATTACAATGCACTAATAAAAATATTTTTTCTAAAAAGAGAGAAATTAAAACCGGGCATGGTGGCACACACTTGTAATTCCAGCATTTGGGAGGCTGAGACTGAAGGATCGCAGTTCTTGGACAGCCTCAGCTACTTAGGCCCTTTGCAACTCAGTGAGACCCTGTTTCAAAATAAAGAATAAAAAATAGGGCTGGGGATGTAAATTGGAGATAGAATTTCCCTGGGTTCCACCAGTACTGCCAAAAAAAAAAAAAAAAAAAAGGATGGAATGAGATTCTGAAAACTGATGTGTGCACATATGGGCAACTTTTTTGTTGTTGTTTGGTACCAGGTACTGAGCCTGGGGACATTCTTTCTTGGAGCTACACCCCTGGCCCTTTTTTAGGGGTTGAGGGTACTGGGGAATTAAACCCAGGGGTGCTATAACCTCTGAGCTACACCCCCAGGCCCATTTTTTGTTTTGAAACAGGGATTTTTTACATCTAACTCTTGACTTCTGCTGCCTTTTTCTCCCCCCCCCCCCATCAGGGCAACCACAAGGTTAGCCCTGGGTAGACTGCCCTGCTGTCTGTATAACATGCTACAGGTCCGTCTCCTTCACAAGGACTAACTAAAGTGATCAGAGTTTGGCCCCTTTGCCGTAGTGTCAGGCACGAGTTTCATACTGTCATGAGAGAAGGGTTGATTTCTCAGCTCAGTATCTGCAGGTCCTGAGCTTCTGTGGCAGAAAAGAATTTCAGCATGAGCCAGTCAGAGATACATGATCAGCGGTTTATTGGAAAATAAGAAATACATGTTCTGGGGAGAACACAGGCCATCTCCCAAATGAGAGAGGCGTGTTTTGGGAGTGGAGGGTTCTTCTTTTAAAATAAACTTTGTACATGTAAAACTTGAGTGCTGGGGTTTTCATGTAATGATTGAATTCCTTTGATCGTGGAGCACAGAGCAGGTGGTGGCGATCTGATTCTCCTTAGAGTCTTCAAGTTGACATTATCTACTTGATGGACAGCACTCAGACTGTGCCCATATCATCAGGCCTTGAACAGTATCTTTCTGTAGACTACTTTGATCAGTCTAAAAACAGAATATGCATGCACAATTTATTAGACATATAGTGTTTTAAGATTTATTTGACAGGCCTTCAAGGTAAAGATGAGGACCATCGTGGAGTTTCTAGATTTAAAGCTACAGTCTTCCTTTTCTCTCCTGATCATTTCCCTTTTACCTATTACTTTTATTTGTCCTATTCTACCTCAATACCAAAAGGTTCCTGTGGAGGGCATGTAAGGCCACAGCCTCTCACATGGGCAGCAGTCCATGACATGAGCCATCAGTATACCATGCTTCTGCAGGTATAGGGGCTCTCCCTCATCAGGACTTGGGGCATCTCTCACGTTGGTGATACCATGTTTCTGTGGGTATTGGGCTTTCCCTTCTTCATAGGGACATGGGGTGTCTCCAACTTCCATGCATTCCAAGAGAGCTGTTGCTTGAAAATGCCCCAGCAGGGTATATAGCAGCTCATACAAAGGGCTACTAGAAAAATCATACTCGTTGCTCTAAGTATGCATACCTTTTTGTCAGAGTGGGTGCTAGGCTTTCCCTTTCTGGGGAGCTGGAGCTCAGGAACTCAGCAAGTTTTTGGTAGGAGAGGGGGCCTGCACCATGACTGATCCAGTACCTGTAATGGGTTCACAAGCTAAAAGGGTAGTTTATCTGGCTATTGTTACTCAATGAGAGAGCAGTGTGCCTCTGCTTCTTTCCATAGCTGTGACTGAAATCCAACTGGGCTATTTCTAGAGCCTTGTTTCTACCATAACTCCTATCCAAAACTTGTGTCATTCACTTGGTCTGTTAGCAGGAAAGGAAGGGCAAGTTCTACTATCCACAGAGTTTGTGCCTGCGCCACCATTCTCTTGGTGGCAATAAATGAGGTTTCTATTTCAGGGGTCCAATCCCAAGTTTCCCCCTTACAGACAAGGTTATATAAGGGGCACATAGCTAAGTGGGGGTATAAAAGTCTACAAAAACCCTAAAAGACCCAAATACATAGGTAAGTGTTCCTGGTTGAGGATAGGCTTGTTTCTTGTCTATCAGTGTTTTGTTTGGGTATCACCTTTGTCTTACCTGACCAGGCAACTCTCAATAATTTGACAGAATACCCATGTCCCTGAAGCTTGTCTTCACTGACAGCCCACCTCCATTCCTGAAGAGCAGCCAGGTGGTTGCATGCAGATGCCTCCCACTCTGTAAGAGAACTATAGGTTAGCATAATATCATCAGTATAATAGTATAACTGTACAGGCTCAGGCTTCTGCCAAGAGGCTAAATCCTGTGCCACCAAACCATCACATGAGGTGGTACTATGCAGGTATCCCTGGGGCAATACCAAATGTCAATGAAGAAAAAGTCAGGTCGGTCCCTTTCCCCACAGCCGGCTGACTCCCCAAAAGGTGCCAGGTCTGAATAAAGCAGCGGTCTCTGATAACCCGGTTGGTGTTTTTACCTCCCTCCTAAACTCCCTAACTCTATTTTCAACCTTTCATCTGGTGCCAAAACCCGGGAGCAGTTTTGGATTCCCCCTTTTTTTCCTCTCTCTTTTTGAGCCCCGGACTCTGACCCGCCAGCAGCTCAACAGCGAGGTCCTGCACCAGTGCTTCGCTTGCAGTCGTGGCTCTGCCTGCCATCACTGCTACTGCGGTGTGCAGGCTCCAATCCTGCCGCCATTTATAGGCTCTGTGTGGCCATTGCAGGCTCTGCCAGCCGCCAGGCTTCCAGTTGCACCCGCCCTGAGCCAGGCTTCTTGGGGGTGCATGCCCCGCAGCTGCTGGCGCCTGCTCAGCCTGCTGACTGCCTGCACGGGCCAGGACCTCCACCCACTGCTTGGAGCTCCCACAACCACCATTCCAGCTTGGCTCTGGTTGCCGCTGGAATCTCTGACTCATGGTCCGGCCCCTGCGTCCACCACAGTGCCCTGTGCCAGGCTTGGCTTGAAGGCATAGCTCCACTCCCTGCCACCGCTCCGTTCTGCCTGCCCCGAGCCAGGCTCACTGGTGCTGTGCCCCATGGCCCAGCCATTTTGTTTCCATGCCATGCACCTCGGCTCCATCATGTCCCTAGCAGCTTCTCAGCACTTCTACCACAGCCAGCGCTGCCCAGTAACACTTCACTCTGGTAAGCTCCCTCTCCTTCCCTTGGTTAGCAAGTTCCGGACTTGGGTCTACCGGTCCACTGGGACCCCGAAATCCAAGCGGTTGGTGACCCACCATCCCCCAGTCCACTGGGACCACCCTCTAGATGACCAGGTCATCCTCCGGTTTTGAGAAGGGATTGAGACATCTTTCCCAATCTCTTAACCCCTGTTTTCAAACAGTTGATCAGGAAAATGGGGACACCTGTGTCCTGTTCTTCGTTTTCACCCGTGAACCAATTATGGGAAGTCGAACCTCCAAAATAGCAGAGGACTTATGCCCTGAGCACCTGTCTGGCTTTGATACAAGTTGGGTAATGGGTTGCGATGGCCCAAGAATGGTTAGCAACTTTTGTAAGCAGTCTGGTAAATGGTCAGAAGTCTTTATGTCTAGGCTCTTTTTCCCCTGCATTCCCATTCCTCCAAATGCTCTCCCCCATCAGCTGCCATTTTCCTATCAGCCACCAATTTTTGATGGCATGTAGTAGCTACCTGGTGACGCCACGATCGCCATATTGGTTGCCATCTTGTGATGTCACACAATCACGACCTTATGACATCACACAGTCGCCATCTTGGCCTGCGCCAGCCTGCAGTTTTGCTGAGTCACAGACACAGTCGCCATTTTGTGGTGATATGTGAATGCCAGCATCTGACCTGGCTGGGTTACAGGTGCCACTTTTTGAGGATCTCCTCACTGCCACAGCCACCATTCTATCCCAGGACAGCCTCCCACTCTAACCTGCTCTGTTCCCCCTGCCATCCTCCCTTAAGGAACCAACTCAGGAGGCTTTTCGAAAAAAAAATTAAGAAAGGCTGAAGACGGTCCTCAAACTCCTATCCGAGATTTAGTTAACATGGCATTTAAAGTTGTTAATTCCAGAGAGGAACAGGTGGAGATGGAGTGTACACTCTGACTTCGCCAAAAGGCAGATCCCTGGTAGGTGCCCTACGGTTGGTGGTGGTGGCTCAGCCCTCTGGAGTGCCACCTAGGGGTGGAAGACAGCAATGATGACTACCTCCAGGATCCTGCCTCAAGTGCAGCAAGGCCACGCCCACCAATCAGACCATGCCTGGCATGTGGCCAGGAGGGCCACTGGAACAGTGCCCTTAGAAAAGTGGTGAGCCCCAGGTGCCTCAACACAGGGGGACCACCTTTCCAGAACAGGCCCCGTCGCTGGCCCTACTCAGCCTGGCCAAAGATTGATGGCTCCTGATCCCTCATCCTCCATCCTCCTTGCCAGCCCAGGGTAACTCTCCAGGTAACGGGTAAGCCAATCTCCTTTTTGGTTGCCTGCTCAGTCCTTCCATCCTTTCAGGTTCTAGTTTTTCTTTTCAGATCTCAGTACAGGAGATTGATGGCAAGCTCTTATGCCCACGCATTACAGGCTCTCTTTTATAGGACAAAATTGCTCAGCACAGTGGACTGGGCCTTTTACAGTGATTATCACCACACCTACTGCAGCCAAACTGCTGGGGGACCCCAACTGGCATCATCTTACTCAGCTAAAAAGGGCATCATTACAACGGCCTCATGACAAATTCTCTTGTACAGTGTTGGGGCCCACTAAGCTTCGTTTTTCTCAGCATAATTCTCTTTAATGTTTTTATTTTAGCAGGTCCACTTGTTTACATAATAAGGTGCTCTCCCTCTCCGGATTCCAGACAGCCATAAGTATTAAACTCTGTAAAATCCATTACTGATGCTCCTGACCCAATAGCATGCTTTCTCAGGAAAAAATGCTGCTATCATATTAATAAATCCAGTGACAATCTACCTTATATCTCAAAGGGCTCCAAGGGCCAGAAGCTGCTTGTCTCCTTCCCTTCCGGCAAAGGCCAATAGCTGATGGGTTCCTGCCTTTCCCAGGACTCGCTCTCACGATTTGCCTTTTCTTTTAATAACTCATCTGTTAAAGTCTCCTCAAATGCACATTACCAAGCTGTCCAGGGTAACCTCTGACTCCTGCTGCAGCCATACTCCCACCTGCCCACTTCCAGAGGACCCAACCTCTCCTGGCCAAGGGCCCCCACTATGACACCCCCTGACATCAGGAAGTAGCTTAAGATTCAGTCTTTGTCCATTATCACCAAAAGGCTGAGATGATAAGTTGGGTCCCTCCCCCACATGATCTCACAGTGGGAACAGGAGACTGAACCCTAGAAGCCAGAAGTAGAAATATAGCGAGACTCCAGGTGCCTCAAGATCCAAACATCGCAAGACAGACTCCAGAGGTCTTGAGACTACAGATGTCACGAGAGAATCGGCATGCCTATAAAACATTGGTGCCTCCAATCCACCATGTGACTCAGCCAGCCAATCAGGACTATGCACAACTCTCCAGACACGTGGCCTGTCGGTCCCTTCCCCCATGGCTGGCTGACTCCCTGGAGGGTGCTGGGTCCAAATAAAGCAGTGGTCTCTGATTTAAAAAAAAAGTCATTCACCAAGTCTACAATGTAATGGTACTGTCCCAGTTCATGTGATAGATAATCCATCTATTTGAAATATTGGGTATCACCGCATACAAGGACAGTGTCACTCGATTTAGCTCCCAAGAGTCCAATGTCATGCACCAGGAATTGTTAGGTCTTTGCACTGGCCACATAGGAGAATTGAATAGGCTATGAGGCAGATTACACTTTCCTCTTCTCACTTTAGTATTATTTGTCCAATTTCCCCATGCCTCCTTGGTATCCTATACTGCCATATATTCACAGTCCTTGTGGCTTGGAGTAGTTGTAAGGGAGCATGATGGGAATTTCTTCTAGTGATGGTCTTTACCATACACACCTGTAGCCAGAATTCTCCTCTAGCTATCTGCACAGTCAATCCCTGCAATATGTCCACCCCCAGGAAGTATTCAGCCATGGGAGATATATACATGTCATTTTGCTTAGGAGGCAGGAGCCTTATTACCAAAGTCACCTGAACACATTGAACTGTGTTGGGATGGCCTCCATAACTCTGTATCACAGATCTAGGTCTGGTAAATGTGTTCAGATTGCCAAAGAGGAAGGTGCTATCTGCTACCATATCCACTAGTGCCAGAACACATTGCACATTATAGAGGGACCCGAAAAGTCAATTCCACATGTGGCCGCAGGTCAGCTGATTTCCCTCTTAACCAAGTATCCCAACCAAATACCTAGTCTAGAAGAAAGTTGGCCACACTTATCTCTCAAGCTATTCCCTGAGCCTTTTTTGAAGGAAAAGGAATATAACTTTGGTTTAGGCAAAGCTGCCGCCAGAGCATCTGGAGCACTTCACAGGGCTCGTTTATCTTCTCACAGGCAACAATGGTGTCCAGGAGCTGTTGCTGCCACTGCTTCACTGCATCCAGCAGCTGCTGAGCATGCTCATTCCAGGGAGGCTTTGGGGTGGCCTCCCACCAAGCCGTAGCCTCACCTACCTGCAGTCCACACCAAGAGTCTTCCAGTCTCCCTCAATCCTGCTGGAGGTCATGGTTCCTTTAAGCTGGCTCCACTCATACCTCTTGCCCCTTCTACCTGCCAAGCCCCACTCTGGTAACATTGGGGACCCAGCTGTTGCACCTCCAGCACTTCTAAAGCCTTCTGAACTTCTTCTAGCTGGAGACATAATTTGACCCAATCTTCTGGCAGGGTCCCTGGCATCCCTGTGGTTCCAGTAACATCTCCTCCACCCTGGATTGTTTTTTCTGGGGTTGTTTCTCTAGAGGGATGCTGGAGGCATTCATTTCATCCTGCTGACTACACTAAGTGTCAGGGGCCAGCTGTGATTGCAGAGATTTTGGAGGTGGGATTCCCCAGAGAGAAGAAAACACGGAGTTGACATCAGGAGGACAACAGCAGCTTTATTCTGCAGACCTGTTTCTTATACAGGGTTTGGGCAAAATGCCATGGTCCATGCCAGCACGATGTGCAGATGCATATTGTGCTCTGCTTACTCATATGACTATATACACATCTGTAGCTGTGCAGGATGACCTTCCCAGTCATGCTTATATAACTAGGTGCTCATCTGCTGCTGCACAAGATGAACAAAATCATGTCCTTACTGCTGGCTTGTACATACTCTGGGCATCACACAAAGGAAAGTTTAACTGGAATCACCAAAACATAAAGTCATGGTCCCTCAGTTAATTCACAGACATGAGCCAGTTTATAGCCACAGAATCTCTTGAATGAGAAAGGACTCACCACACTGCAGAAAATGTATGCTGAAATCTCAAAGCCTTCCTTCCAGGGACCTTTGGCATTTTACAAGAGCAAATATGCACTGAGGAGAAGGAAATAATTATACTTTTCAAAGATAACTAGACACACACTCTGTACTGATACTAATCATAGGAGACCCAAGATATCACTGTGCCCCACTGCTCAATGCAGGGGCCCAGAGAGGTCAGGAGATCAAAGGAGGTTTAGTTTAGGTCCCTCCCACAATGGACCCAGAGGGCTTGTGAACTCAACCTGGGTTCATTTTCTCAGTCCTATAGTGCATGATTGGGATAAACATGCACAGAAACTGGAAGAATCCCCATATTGATTCTCTGAACAATAGTGAGGGCCATTATGGAGGGAATGGCCAAATGGAAGTTACTAGAACTGCCTCTTTCTAAAAAAAAGTAGTAAAGCAAAAGCAATACCACATTCCTGAAGGGACTTCAGAGGTCAACGCCACCACCAAAGACTTGAAAGATACAGGGTGGTGATTTTGAGAGGCCTGACATCGTACATACCATCAATCTTTAGGATCATGTGACTGAAGTAGCAGGGCAGCTTGTCTGCAGCCTGGACCTATGACAGGGTCTTTTCTTGTTCTAGATCCTCCTCAAATATAGTAGCTTTGAGCACCACTCAGTAAGTGGGCCAGAATTATATACCCAAATGAAAACTATGCTGTCACCATACTCCAAGCCAGCTCAACAAACATCCTATCTCTATTTTGGTTGTAAGAAGGGTCAGATATATGAACACATCCTTCACTCTAGAATGGATATTTCAATATTCTCTATACCAAGAGGATATAGAGAAGTAGAAGATAATTGGATTTTTTTTTCAGATTTATTTCCTACCCTCTGATATATCTGATATATCTAGGTATGGAGAGGGTACTATGTCTTGCCCACTAGATTCAATCGGTGTAACATCATCAAAGTAGGGATGTGATAGCTTATAGAGGAAGGGCGATTGAGACATCTGCCAGGTGCAGAAAATGACATGTGTCCCCACTGTGGCACCATTCCTGGGGTGACCAGCCTGGCTGCTCGGGCAGGTTGATTACATTAGGTTGCTTCTGTCACAGAAGGAGCGGTGCTTTGTTCTTACCAGAATAGATGTTCTAGATATAAGTTTGCCTTCCTTCCCTGCACACAATGCTCCTGTAAAAATAACCATCTATGGAGTGACTTACAAAACACCTCATCCACCACTGTGCTACTCCCCACTAATTGAAGAACACACTTATCAGTGAGTGAAGTGCTGCAGTAGGCCAAAAGCAGCCAGCTCAGTGCAAAATGGAATAGCCTTTTGAAGACTCAGTGCCAGCTGAGGGTGCAATCTCTTGTGGGCCTGAAACAACTTTCTCCAGGAGGCTGTATGTTTTCTAAGTAGCATCCAATAATATACAGTGCTTTTTAGGATAGCTAGGATTCACAGGTCCAGGAATCAAGGGTGACTTTATGCTCTGACAGTCTAGAGATCCAAGTTACAAAGGGAAAATTGCTTCTTCTGGAAACACAACAATGATGCCATTGAACTGGATGTTGCAACTGTCATTGGGGCCATTTTGAGCTCCTGATGCCTTTGAATCATCAGGCAAAGAAGGGAAAAAA
The DNA here is from genome assembly GCF_963383645.1 of Muscardinus avellanarius. Taxonomy (NCBI): domain Eukaryota; kingdom Metazoa; phylum Chordata; class Mammalia; order Rodentia; family Gliridae; genus Muscardinus; species Muscardinus avellanarius. Next base: position 129,950,322 of record NC_137786.1, on the reverse strand, counting down.
AATAGATGTGCACAGAGGTCAAGTTAACCTGGGGTGGCCGTGATGGTCAGTTTCATGAATCAACTTGGCCAGGCTATGGTACTATTCATTGAAAGGCTAAGACTAGGTCTAAGGTGGCACTAATGCTCTGGAATTCTTACATAAGAAAACTAAAACCTCTCTAATTTTCTGTAAGCAGCTAATTTGGGGGCATGAAGGAAGGGACAGGGGATTGAACCCAGGGACATTTTACCACCAAGGTACATCCTCGGCCCTTTATTTATTTTATTTTATTTTTGGTACTGGGGATTAAACCCAGGAGTGTTCTACATTCAAGCTATACCTCCAGCCCAATTTTATTTTTATTTTGAAACAGAGTCTTGCTGGGTTGATGAGAGTCTCACTACTTGCTGAAGCTTCCTCAAACCTGTGATCCTCCAGTCTCAGTTTCCAAGTACTTGTATAAAAGGTGTGCACCATCACACTCAGCTCCCTAGCTCTGGTTTAAAAAAAAAGTATTTTAAAATAAGGGATTGTTAAGTTGCTGAAAGTCTTGCTAAATTGCTGAAGAGACTGGTCTTGAACCTTCTGTCTGCAACCCTTCTATCTCAGGCTCCCAAGTATTGATATTACAGATGCCCACCATCATTCCTGGTCATAAGCAACTTAAAGAAATCAATAAAACAGCCAGATGAGGCCAGCTTCAGCAACTTAGTGACACCTGTTTTAAGATAAAAAATAAAAAGGCTGGGTGTAGCTTAGAGATAAAATGCCCTGAGTTCAATCTCATTGCCAAAACAAAAGAAGGGGAAAAAAGAAAAAGAAAGAAAAAAGGAAAAGAAAGGATAAAAGAAAAAAGAAAGAAATTGTGACCCATGAACTATATGTTCAAAGATGGACTTACAGACTTTCTAAAACTATAATAGCACAAGGAGCAACACTGATCTTCTCTCCAGTGAAACCTGGGTAAACTATTAAAGAAACAATTATTTGAAATGTCCCAGAAATATAGTGAATGAAGAAACATCAATCAAGAAAGTCTATGAAGCCAGGCATGGTGGTGCGTGCTTAGGAGGCTGAGACAGGAGGATCGCACAGGTTCGAAGCTAGCCTCAGCTGCTTAGTGAGGCTCTCAGCAACTTAGCAAGACCCTATTTCCAAATAAAGTATAAAATAGGTCTGGCAGTATGGTTGGGAGGTAGAAAGCCCCTGAGTTCCAACCCCAGTACCACACTCACAAAAAAAAGTCTATGAGGATTTACTAACGAAGATGAAAGTATGTTAATTAAACCAGGACTGTTCTCTCTTCCTTGCCCCCAAGTTCAGGGAGGCCCACTCCACTCCAAACACTACAGCTAAGAGCACAGATTCCCTTCCCTCTGGCTCCCAAGCAAACAGCTTTATCCCGGGAGAGGGGGATGTCAGGGCTTCTTCTGACCCCAGAAACCTGTTGGTGAGGCCAAGTCCCAGGCTAGTACAGTTGAGAGGTGGGGGCTTCCTTCTGTCATTCAGCCCACTCATTGGTGCAGCGCGCTGAGAAGACTGGTGCCCTGCTCACCGTTGCACTGGTCAATGAGGCAGTGGGTCTATGTCAGAAGAGGTAGGCTGAGAGCACCAAGGCTGCTGCTTTTTTTCCTCCACCCAGGGCTCAGCCACTAAAGCAGGAGTATCATTAGGACAGAAGCTTCCCAGAGTCCTCATGCTTCAGGCTCAGAGACTTTACAGGGCAAGGAAGTGGGCCATAAAACAGGTAGCTCCTAATCTCTTCCCAAAGGAATCTACTTCCTTTGCAACAGAGCCTGGAAAAGTCAGCTCCTAAGTTGAGATTGTAATAGATGGCCACTGGGAGGAAATTAAAAGTGTAAGCTAAACTAGTCATGGTGGCACACACCTGTGATCCCAGTACTTAGGAGTCTAAGTCATCAGGGTAGAGCTGGCCTAGACAACTTAGTGAGACTCAGTTTCAAAATAAAAAAAATTAAACAGGTCGGGGGTATAGATCAGTGGTGGGATACCCCTGGGTTCAGTCAATCCCCAGTACTGCAAGGGAAAAAAATAGAAGCTAAACTGTATACTTTGTAGGACAGAAGCTCAGAACAAGACAACTATGAGGAGTGCTCTTGGAAAAATATCAAACACTGACCTCAGAAACGATTTCCTCAAAAGAGCCACAATTTTATTGCATGAGTTAGTAGAGAACTTAGTGCACCAGGAAATTGTTAAAAACTGGCCAGCAATCAACTGGCATTTTCTGGAGTCAAACAGCTGAGTGTGGTCAAGGAAAGAGCAGAAAAGAGCCCTACCAAAAACACTGTGGTCCCAGAATGACAGTTTTGTGGGCAGCCAAAGCTGCGCCTCCCGCAGCAACAGCAGAGTCTTAACATGGTAAGAGAGGGTAAGACTCCACCGGAATAATCTGAATCGCCAGAAAACAAGAAAATGAATCCCAAACGAGGGGAGTGTCCGGACACAGAGTTGTGAAAAGCCAAAGCATGGGGACACTGGACTTGATACTGATTTCTCAGGTACGACACCAAGGCACAGACATCACAAGAAGAAGTAGACAAACAGAACTTCATGAAAATTTAAGATTTTTGCACATTCAGAGACATTATATAGAGTAAAAAGGCAATTAAAAGCTGGAAACTTCAAATTTGCAAGGCCCTGGTAGAAGAAGGGAAGAAAGGGAGAGAGAAAAGGGGAGAGGGGATAGAGAGAAAAGGAAGTATTCCCTGAATTTTTTTGAAGGGGAAAGGTGGGCACTGGGGGTTAACCTAAAGGCAGTCTACCTCCAAGCTACACCTTCAACCTTTTTTATTTTTTGTTCTAAAACAGGGTCCTACTAGGTTGCTGAGGCTGGTCTCGAACCTACACTCCTCCTTGTCTCAGCCTCCCAAATACTGGGATTGCAAGCATGCACTACCACACCTAGTTTTCCCCGAATTTTTCAAATAAAAATAAAAGGCAACACTTTCTCAGAACTTACATCTCCAGATAACAGTCTGCAACTTTACCCATTTCAGGGTTTCCTAGTCTTGAACTACTGGCAACATAGCTACCAGATGCCTAAGGGAGTTCGTTCACAGCTCAGTTATGAAGCTGGGATTGGTTCTAGACGCCGGGTAGATGCACAGCAGCCTCACTCTTCAAGTGCCGACATTTCTCACCTCTGATTCCAGCTCTACTTGGAGAAGGATACCTTCACTTCACCGATTTCAGGTAGAACAGAAGCCCATTTCCTACCCTCATCAGTGAAAAAAACCTAAAGCTCCAAATATAAATTGTTCATATAAGAGGAATATACAGTCTGTTTTACAGAAATAAATTAACAGTCAGAAAAAACTTGGCTTCTATATTGCTTTGCACTTTGGTCTGATATTAAGAAACAACATTCGTCTTGAGTGAAATTTTGGGTGCCAAACACCTACCCAGAAAGCCCAGGGCTTTCCTTTTCAGAAGTTAGCATTCTCCTTATTACTGGCCAAGTCATTATGAATTCTGACTTGCATTAGGGAAATGCTGGACAATGACAAAATCTCTTTGGATTGTTTTAGTAATATTTTTTGGATTGCACTTCCTTTCTGTACCAGTTTCTTTTAATTTTAAGAACTACAAGCCAGTTATATTATCTTCCTATAGATAATGTAGCTCTTTTCCTTTATTAACTGTTCTACTCCCAACCATCTCTTGATATTTGGTAGAGTAACGTCTTTATCCATGTGCTTGCCTCCTAATTTAAAATACTATATCCAAGCCGGGCATGGTGGCACACGCTTGTAATTCCCATGCTTGGGAGGCTGAGACAGGAGAATTACACAAGTTCGAAGCCAGCCTCAGCTACTTAGTGAGGCTCTCAGCAACTTAGTGAGACCCTGTTTCCAAATAAAGTATCAAATAGGTTTGGGAGTATAGCCCGGAAGTGTATCCGCATGTAGACATAATGTACATCACAGTTTAACCTCAAGGTGGCTGGAGTGGCCCCCTGTGCCTGAGACACTAATGGAGAGCAAGCTCCCGCTTAGCCACAGGCTGCTAGAGCACCTGTACCAGGCTGATGTGGGTGACTAGGACCCTTCCTGCAGTGTTCATATGGCACTTTTATTTTGTCACTGTATTGTGTGTGTGTGGTGTGTGTTTTAATGGAAATCTTCTAAAGTTTAACACAAAAATGTTTTATTTGTTGTGCAGTATATGCGATAGAGAGGTACCTTGAGGGTTTTTTTTTATTGCTGTTATTTTCCTTATAAGTGCTCCTGAGTACTAGTGGCCACTTCCCACAGTATTCATTTGTCTTCACTATCAAAAAGCAACCATCCTTCTGTGTGTAGCAGCCCTGAGAAGAAAGAGCGGGAGGCCCATTGATGGGGCTTCCAGGCTCAGGTCCACGCGTCCGGCCCTGCCAGGGTGCAGTGGCCCCCACTGTGGTGAAGCCCACAGAGCAGGTCAGGCTGGTCCAGCGGCCCCTGTGGAAGGCAGGCCACTCCTGAGTGGCACTGAGCTGCCACACACTGATCCCATCCTGGTCAGCTCTGCTGTCCACTGCTCTGTCCTAGCAGGTCTCAAAGTTCCTGAGTGTGAGAATGGGCACTGCCGCTCTGACCATGCATGCAGAGGACACTGGCGTCCAGTCAGCACTCTTTTCCCTCATCCAATAGTAGGTTTTGATTTGCTCTCGCCATTGTCTCCAGAGATCAGCCATAAGGGAGAAGGAAATTATGGCATTTACAGTGAAATGTCACAAATAATAAAAAAAAGCAGATGCTTTTCCTAATGTGCAAAAACTAGGGAGAAATGGGTAATAGGAGGAACTCTAGATGAAGAAGGGATCCTACAGAGGAGCAATTAAGGTGACCTATCTGAGGGGGTGGGAGGGGGAAGAGGGCAACTCTTTAAAGCACATGATGTACTTAAACATATCAAAGTCAAGCGTGGGAAGGAGGGAGGGGGAGGGAAGGGGTTAGAGATTGAGTAGGGGCTGATTGGGTGAGGTATGCATGTATATCATCACAAATTTTCCATCACATTAAGATGTATGACTACAATGCACCAATAAAATTTATTAAAAATAAATAAATTTTAAAAATTTAAGAAAACCACCTCCTGTGAATGGAACCTCTTCCCATGGAAGCACACTCTATTAGAGGAATGGAAGGCCCCTGGGCTCTGTCCTTTGCATTGAGCACAGTGTGGGGATCAATGTGTTTGTGTGTGATTGGGTTGGCTTGGCTTTCTTATTTTTCTTTTTAATTTTTTTAACATCTACACTTCCTTCCCACAATTTACTAAATTAATTTCTGTTTTCGAGAGGTTAAATCTCAAAGTGTAAAAATGTAAACCTCCAGTTATAAGGTAGATGCTGTAAGCTTGGTAGTGGTGGTGGAAGTGACTTGCAACTTTACTATCAAACTAGCTAGGAAAGCCCAGGGGGAGGAAGGGGAGGGAAGGGAGGAGGCCATTCTTCTGTACAAATGGATTTGTTGTTGGTGGTGGTTTTGCATGTTTAATATAGAAGTTCCTTGGAAAATCATGGCCTTTGAGTATGCACACAACCTTTGAACTGTGTGTGCCTACTAAATTCTAGCAGGAGACTCTAGCATCCAAGGAATTCTGACTTTCTGGGATTACAGTAGTAACTGCCAGGTGTACTCTGGACTTTATTTTATTAACCATAATTGAGCAACTGTAAATTACTGCTATATTAACATTTTAAAGCACTGGGATCGTCTAATTCTAATTTGTAATTAATTATGTTTGCCAATTATCTGTTTGAAATAACTTTGTGTCTGAACAGCTATTGAAACAAATTGTACAGATTATCTTTCATGACAGCTTTGTACTGTGAAATGAGCTTAATAAAAAACAAAAGTTTGACCTTTGTCCAATAAATTGCCAGGTAATGTCAATAAATCAAGTATGAGTGTTATGCAGTGTTATGCAGTATACCGAATCTGCCTGCATGCTATTGTTACCTCAGTAACTAATTGAAAGCCAATACTCTTAATAAAGTATTGCAATACTCTGATGTTCTGTTAAGAAATTTTTCAGAAAAATTATTTTGTGTTGTCAGGAATTTAGTGGCATACTATGAAAGTTTATAGATTTTAACAATAAAAAAATACAGTACAAGCTGGGAATCCCAGTACTTGGGAGGTTGAGACACGAAGGTCTCAAGTTTGAGGACAGTCTCAGCAACTTAGCAAGTCTCTCAGCAGCTTAATGAGGCCATGTTTCAAAAATAAAAATAAAATAAAATAGGGCTGGGGATGTAGCTTAAAATTAGAATGTCCCTGGGTTCAATCTTCAAGTTTCTTTCTCTCTCTCTCTCTCTCTCTCTCTCTCTCTCTCTCTCTCTCTCTCTCTCTCTCTCTCTCTCTCTCTCTCTCTCTCTCTCTCTCTCTCTCTCCTCTCTCTCACGCACTCATTCTCTCACTCTCTCATGCGTGCGCACACACACACACTCACACACACACTGGGGATGTTGGTACATGCCTATTTTCACAGTACTTTAGAGGCTAAGATAGAATTGCAGGTTCAAAATGAGCCTTAGTTATTTAGTGAAACTCCGTTTGTATTTAGTTAGTTAGTTAGTTTTGGTATTGGGGACTGAACCTAGAGTCATTCTACTTCCAAACTACTTTCCCAGCCCTATTTTATTTATTTATTTTTTTAGTTAGAATCAGGGCCTCACTAAGTTGCTGAGAGCCTTGCTAAATTTCTGAGGCTGGCTTCAAGCCTGAGATCCTCCTGTCTCAGCCTCCCAAGTACTAGGATCACAGGCCTGTGCCACCACGCCCAGCTAATGTCTTGTTTCAAAATAAAAACTAAAATAGGGCTAGGCATAGCTCAGAAGTAGAATGCCTCAGGGTTCTATCCTCAGGACTATACATACACACACAAAAAAAGGTATAGTACATACAGTTGGGCATCATGGCCTGTATCTGAAATCCCAGTACTTGGGAGGCTGAGACAGGAGGACCACAGGTTCAAGGCCAGCCTCAGCAACTTAGCAAGACTCTCAGCTACCCAGCGAGACTCTGTTTTAAAACAAAAATCAAAAGGGCTGGAGATGTAGCTCAGAGGTAGAATTACCTGGGTTCAATCCCTAGTACACAAAAAACATATAGTAAATAGAGTTATGAACAATACATAGTACTTGAAATGATTTTAAACTACTGTAATACTGGCCGTTTATGTTAGAATATACTGTCTACATATTTTTAAAAGTGGGCTGGGGTGTAGCTCAGTGGTAGAGTGCTCGCCCAGCATGTATGAGGCCCTGGGTTCCATCCCCACCCAGCACTGCAACCAATAAAACTTAAAGTATTTATATAGCTTGAAAACAGTGTACCAAATTACATTGGTAGCGGCCTCATCTACCTGTGTGTGACACAGCTCTGATTGTGTCGTTTTCTCTTGTGCTTAACTCAGTCTTGCGTTGCTTTGTTCATTATGTGCCTTCAATGTACAAAACCCAGTGAGTGCTAACACTGGCAGGAGGAGGCCATGTTGTGTCACGGTCCTGACAGCAGAATTAAGTGACTAAGGACTACAAAGGTGGAACAGCCCCAATTGTTACTGCTTGCTAGTTAGTTGTGGCCCGTCCTACCCAGCTACCACCTGAAAGAACAAGAAGAAAGTGGCAGAAGGGTCTCTCCTTGAAGGCAAAGAAAGGTCTGTAACATATAAGCAGAAACATCTAATGATCTGGATTGAAGACTAAAGAAGTGTTTCCCTTTCAGCACCGTGGCAGTCACAGCCAGTGCAGTGTGTTTGCGAGGCTGAAAGGAAACACTGGATCCCACTACAGTGTTGAGTTCACTGGTAGCTGGACTTGGTTTGAAGGATTGAAGAATCATGCATTATGCAACGTGAAACTGAGCGGTGTGTCTGAAAGTTCTCACGTGAAGGCAGCTGAAGAATTTTTGGAAACAACCTAAGCCAGTGGTGGAGGAATAGTTCTTCCAGAGCATATCTTCCAGGTGCAGGAAACCCACGTCTTTGGAAGCTGATGCCTGAGGGACTTTGGTCCATGCCAGGTTTCAAGGCATGTCAGGACGGACAGCAGTCTTTCTTGGGGGCGATGTTGCAGGCTGAGAACTGGAGCCGTCTGTGATCTGGCACAGTGAGAACCCGGGGCCTTCAAATGTGTCAACACGTCACTCTGCCAGGTGCCACAGGAGCAGTAAAGAATCGTGTGATCAGCTCCTCTTCCAAGATTCCTTTGCAAATCGCCGTGCCAGGAAAATGGAGATGTACTGTTTGGAGAATAAGGTATCTTTCAAGATGTTACTTATTGTTGATAATGCTCCCTCACATCTTCCTTTCACTGATGATCCTCGTCCCAATATCCAAGTGGTGCTCTGCCCTCCAAACACCACCTCTTTCATCCAGCCCATGGATCAGGGAACTCCTGAAGCTTCCAAGGCAGCGGAAAAGGACCTTTGCACAGGCTACTGTTGCAACCAAGGAAGAGCCAGTGCAGATCTGGGAGGGTTGCAACATCAGTGGCTCTCAGGACCTTTCTTGGTCGTGGGGTGAGGGCACTGAGGACTATACGAAGGGCACCTGGAGGAAGAGACTCCAGAGGTTCACTCTGGCCCCATGTGATTCTCTAAGTATGTGGGGGTTGCAGAAATCCACAGGCAGTGTTTGAGAGGGAAACAAGTTCACCTTGGGTGTGGGGAAGATGACACTGAGGGGCACCTAGGAGAGGTTCCTGAGGAACTAACAAGGAGGAGTAGGTGGAACTGGAACAGGAAACACAGCTAAAGAGGCAAGAGAAAGCTGGGCATTGTGGCCCACAGCTGTGATCCCAGTACTTTGTAGACTGAGAAAGGAGGATTACAGTTTTGAGGACAGTCTCAGCAATGTAGTGAGGCTTTCAGCAACCTAGCAAGACCCTGTTTTAAAACAAAAACATTAAAAGGACTGGGGGTGTAGCTTCAAGGTCAAATGCCCGTAGGCTCAATCACACACACATGCGTGCACGCGCGTGCGTGCGCGCGCGCGCACACACACACACACACACACACACACACACACACAGAGAGCAAGAGAAAAGGCAAATAAGAAGCTGCAGGAAAAGAAGAATCTCCAAGCTGGGCATAGTGGCACATGTCTGTAATTCCAGAATTTGAGAGACTGAAATAGGCAGATCACAGGTTCAAGGCCAGCCTCCGCAACTTTGCAAGACTTTCAGCAGCTATCAAGACCCTGACACAAAACAAAAAATAAAAAAGGACTGAGTATATTGAAGGCTTCTGAGTTCAATCCCTAGTGTGAAGAAGGAGAAGGAAAAGAAGAAAGAGAAGGAGAAGGAGAAAGGAAGAAGCCTTATGAAAGTTCACAGGGAAGGGCTCAGCAGAAGTTTTTACATACAGAACTGAGCTAGCATCTTAGATGTTTGATGGCGTGATCCCCAACACTGAAAAGCTTTTGATAATAGAAAGGAATGTTCATGGTGCATTGTCTGCTTACAAGCAATCTATGATTTAAAGAAGAAGCAAATCAAATCAAAAACAAAAAGTAAAACGTACCACTATGGGTAAATGTATTATTTAGCCTTCTGTCACTGTCACAAAATACCCTAGTTAACCAGCTTGGAAGAAAGGTTTATTTTGGCTCATGATTTCAGTCCATGGTCACTGCGTCCATTGCCTTCAGACCTGTTTGCACAGAGAAGAAAATTACTCACCTCATTCTGGCTACAAAAAGAAGAGGAGAAATGAATGGGGTCCTTCAAGAGCATACTTCCCAATAACCTAACTTTCTCCCAAGCATCCCTCCTCCCACACCACCTCCCAATATCTTCATGAGTTGGAACCAAACCCAATGCATGGGCCTTTGGGGGACATTCAAGATCTAACTATAACAACCTCGATCTGAAAAAACTAATGCCTGTTCAAGAAGAGCCTCGGCTGCCCCTTGGGAAGAATCCAGAAGATCTTGTCATCACAGGAGATGACAACCCCATGACTAGTGTTGCCCCCGAGGACCTTCCACCGGAATAGAATGTGGAGGTGGAGCAATGATCATGACCTTGTGGAGACCTAGGCTAATGTGTGTGCTCATTCCTTTGCTTCTAACAAAAAAAGTTTAAAAAGTAAAATAATTGAAAATTTAAAAATCATAAAATGTTTGTAGAATGAGGAAATGAAGAAAGAAAACATTCTGTACAGCTGTACAAATTCATATTTTAAGCTGTTAGCAAAAAGTCAAAAGTTTAGCCAGAGATGATGGCACATGCCTGTAATCCCAGTACTTGGGAGGCTGATATTAAACCAGGTGCAGTGGCACACATCTGTAACCTTAGCATTTGGGAGTCTGAGACAGGAGGATCGAAGGTTCAGCTTCAGCAACTTAGCATGACTCTCAGCAACCTAATCAGACTCTGTTTCAAAGCAGAAAATAAAGGGGGCTGAAGGTTTAGCTCAGAGGTAGAATACCCCTCGGCTCAATCCCTACCACAAAACAAACAAAAAGACTTATAGAATGAGACTATGAAGAAAAAAATATCTTGCACAGCTGAACAACAGGTTTGTATTTTAAGTTATTAGCAAAAGTCAAAAGTTTAGCCAGGCATGGGGGCTTATGCCTATACTCCTAGTATTAATGAGGCTGAAACAGGAGGATCCAGGTCAAAGGCCAGCTTAGCAATGTAGGAAGACCCTTAGTAATGTAACAAGACCCTCAACAATTTAGTAAGACCCAGTTTTTTTTAAAAAAGAGCTGAAAGTATTACTCATAGGTAGAGCGCACCTGGGTTCAATCTGATATTTAGGAGGCTGAAAAAGGAAGATCTCAGGTTTGAAGCCAGCCTCGGCAACTCAAGCAAGAATCTCAGTAAATTAGTAAGACCTTGTCTCAAAAACTTAAAAATAAGGCTGGCATGGTGGCACATGCTTGTAATCCCAGTATTTGGGAGACTGACATAGGAGGATCACAGGTTTGTGGCTGGCCTCAGCTACTTAGTGAGGCCCTGTTATTGATCTATTTAGTGAGATCCTGTTTTAAAATAAATAAAAAATAGGGTTGGTAATATAGATTAGAGGTAGAATGCCCTGGGCTTAATTTCCAATACCACAAAATAAATAAATAAATTTAAAAAAATAAGTTGGGCATAATGGTCCAAGGCATGTAAATCCTGTATTTGGGAAGCTGAGCTAGAAGGATTGCAGGTTCAAGGCCAGCCTCAGCAAGTAGAGAGACTCTCATCAACCTATCAAGACTCTATTTCAAAATTAAAAAAATAAAAGTAGCTCAGAGGAACCCAGTGTGGTGGCACAAGCTTGTAATCCCAGCATTTGGGAGGCTGAGACAGGAGGATCGTGGTTCACAGATAGCCTCAGCTACTTAGTGAGGCCCTCCACAACTTAGTGAGACCCTGTTTCAAAATAAAGAATAAAAACTATGGTGGGGGTGGAGCTCACAGGTCAAATGCCCCTGGATTCCATCCCCAAACCTGTAAAAAAAAAAAAGTATCTCAAAGGTAGGATGCCCCTGGGTTCAAACCCATAGTTAGAAAGAAAGAAAGAAAGAAAGAAAGAAAGAAAGAAAGAAAGAAAGAAAGAAAGAAAGAAAGGAAGGTAGCTTAGAGGTAGAATGTCCTTGGGTTAAATTCCCAGTATCAAAAAAGAAAAAATCAAACAGAAGAGAACTCTCAGATGCAATTCATAAACTGTGAGTTCTGTGAAAGTAAAAGAAATCTGGGGGAGAGAAAGAGATGTTAATTTGGGGTATGAAATTCAAGGTTTACTCCCAAAGCAGAGAAACAACAGGTTGTGAGCCTCATTGCTACAGAAAGCAAGAGAAACCCGAGGAAAAGTGTTGGCTCCTTCAATATTTTGCCGAGGCCTGAGCCTGCATGAGCTCGCCCCTGGATTTGGACAGCTGTCAGGAAAATCAGCAGGAATGAGGAACAAACATATGTCAGGACATGGGCCTCAGCGACTGAGAAGCTGATCCGCAGGCCCAGCTCCACCAGGTGGCGGTATGTCGACGGGGAGTCCCCGGGAGCGCCTCCAGGAGCCCCAAGTCAGTGACCTGTGCTTCCAGATGCCAGAGCAAGGAAACTGCTTGTTTGCCTTATTGCTGATAATGTTTTTTCTCATTATCTAATGACGATTTTTTAATTACAAGCAAAGAATAGCAGACAGGCATGGGGGCCTAGCCTGTAATCCCAGTACTCGAGAGGCTGAGACAGGGGAATCACAGGTTCAAAGCCAGCCTCAGCAGCTTAGTAAGACCTTATTTCAAAGTAAAAAATAAAATAGGACTGGTGGTTTAGCCTGGAGGTAGAATGACCCTAGGTTCAGCTTCCAGTGCCAAAAATAAAAAAATTAAACAAAAAAGAGCCAAGACTATAAAGTGAATGTTACCATATACTCTTTGCCCACTCTGAGACTATAATCAGAATAGGAAGTTAAGACACACAAACAAGTCCATAATATTTATTGATAGTCACTGTGTCCCAATTAAATCATCATCATCATCACTATTATCAATTGCAAAATACCAGTTATACTGATTCAATCTCTGAGTCTTGTAGATGAAATTGAAATCACTGAGTGATGTTACAAGTTGTACAGACAGCCTAAGATAACATTCATTCCAAGAAGATTCTCCAAGAGGGCCACAGAGGTACCAGGGTGTCAGGAGCCAGCCCCAGTGGCCAAGCACGGGCTCACCCTTCCCGCAGCAGCCGGGAAGTCCTGGCCTCACAGCCTCAACCCACTGGCCTGGGGAGGCCACGGAGTGGTGACAGGAGCATGGGCCTTTCCATCAGGACTCCTGTCCTAGTCAGCCAGGGACACCAAAGCAATCTACCACAGACTGGATGACTTCAGCAACAGAAGTTTATTTCGTCATGACTCTGGAGGCTTGAAGCCCAAGATCATGACTGGTTTCTTCTGAGATCTCTCTCTCTCTCTCTCTCTCTCTCTCTCTCTCTCTCTCTCTCTCTCTCTCTCTATCTATCTCTATCTCTATCTCTATCTCTATCTATCTCTTTGATACACAGATAGCTTCTTCCTATAGTTTCCTTCTGTATTATCTGTGTCTGATATCCTCTTCTTATAAGAACATTGGTGAGACTGGATTAGGGGCCATCCTAATATCCTCATTTTAACTTTATCATTCTTGAAAGACCCTGTCTCAGCTGGAAGTGGCACACACCTGTGACACAGTACTTGGGAGTCTGAAACAGGAGGATTACAGGTTTGATGCCAGCCTCAACAACTTAATGAGACCCCTAACAACTCAGCAAAGCCCTGTTTTGAAATACAAAATAAAAATAAGGGTGGGATATAACTCAGAGATAGACTGCCTCTTTATTTAATCCCCAGTACAAAAAAAAGAAGGAAAAAAAAAAGCGCCTGTCTTCAAATTTGGTCACATTCTGAGTTGCTGGGGATTAGAACTTCAGCCTATGAATTTTGGGAAGAGACAGCTCAACCCATAGAAACATCCAAATTCTTGCTTGGAGCTCCCACTAAGCGAGCAACACACAGACGATGAGCAAGTCACTCCCTGGGCCTCAGGCTTACTAGCTATAAAAATAAAGTTGTTGCATTACATCATCTCTGTGGTCTAAGCGTCTGTGATCACTACAGTTAATACAAATCTGAATTTTGCAAGATCAGGAGCAGGACCAAGACCGGGAGCAGGACAATTTCCAAACCAGCCACAAAGGACCATTGTCTTCATGTGTGGAAATCAGCATGTGTGTGAACACAAATACTTTAATCTATTCATATCTATAAAAATAACTTTCATCAATCTATGTAGGCCGTCGACCTACATATACAGGCTCTCATTACTTTCAAGACAACATGAGAACAAAACACATTAAGAATTTCTTTTCTATGGATGGACCTGGAGAACATTATGTTAAATGAGATTAGCCAGTCACTAGAAGTAAAGGTTATATATTTTTTTTCTCATATGTAGAAGCTAGGAGTAATCAGGATATATGAGGGTCTTTATATAATGGAGAAACCCCAGTGGAGTGATGGAGGTGGTCTAGGGCAGGGTGGGAGGAGGAAGAATTAATGAAGGAAACATTTCCATTGATGTTATGTACATACATGAACATACCAATGCCAATCTCAATTTCATGTCTAGAAAAGGGGGGGAGAGGAGAGGGAAGGAGAACTTACCAAGTGCTGGGTGCACGTGTGTCCCTACCACTCAGAACTACAGCATGTGAGACTACAAAACACCAATACAAGTATATAAATACAAATGACAATTAAAACAAAGAAGAAAATTGGAAATACAAGCTTTTCACTTAAATTAGTAGCAGTGAAGAATTAATTTATTGAGCTAAAATTAATCTTACAGAAGAGTTATGTTAGGCCTGGTGTGGTGATGGACACTTGTAATCCCAGTACTTGGGAAGCTGAGAAAGGAGGATTAGAGGTTCGAAGCCAGCCTCAGCAATTTAGTGAGACCCTGTTTACAGATAAAAAATAAAATAGTTCTGAGGGTATAACCTGGGGTAAAAGGCTCATGGGTTCTATCCTAGTAACACACACACACACACACACACACACACACACACACACACACGGAAGAGTTATGTTAATAAAGGAAAAACTCAAAACAAAAATTTTAAAAGAACGTATTTTCTCACTGGATGTGGTGGCACACACCTATAATCTCAGTATTTAGGAGGTTGAGACAGGAGGGTCAGAAGTTTGAGGCCAACCTCAGCATCTTAGTGAGACTCTCAGAAATTTAGTAAGAACCTGTTACAAAATTAAAAAAAAAATTAAGCTAGGCATGGTGGCGCATACCTGTAATCCCAGTATGTAGGGGGCTGAGACGGGAGGATCACAGGTTCAAAGACAGCTTCAGAAATTTAGTGAGACTAAAACTACTGAGACCCTGCTTCAAATAAAAAAAAAAATAGGGCTAGGGTTGTAGCCCAGAGGTAGAAGGCTCTTGTGTTTTGTTTCCAGTTCCAAAAAATAAAAAGTCTGGAGAGTAGATTGGTGGCAGAATGCCCCTGGATTCAACCCACAGTACCAAAAGCGAATGAATGAATGAATGAATGCACACACAAGGGTCTTCTTCCATCCTCTTCCTGCTTTCCTGAACCCCCAGGTGTGCATCAAATAGATATATGTAGATAGCCATTAAAGAAAGTGTGCCAAGATGCAAACCAGGGTCCTGAACACTTGTCTTTCCTCTTAATCATCCTCAAACAAATTCTCCCAACCTGATTTGGAAGCTGTGTCAGAAATGAGTCCTAAATCGAGTTCTGCAGGGACTCCACGTTTCTGCTGGAAGAGTGGAGTGGCGATTCTTTGAAAGTGTGTGCAGTTGTGCTAATAGGAAGGGCAATGTGGGAGCCCTGGAGGAGAGATGGAGGACTGTCTTCTGGGATAGAAGACAGATAATCCAGACTTCAATGCCAAGGTCAAGATCTCTCAGGAGAACACTGTCTAAGGAGTTCAGTCAGCAACCAGCTATGTGACCCTAAGCAAAACAGGGCCTCTGCGTCTTCAAGAGCCCCAAGACAGCCAGCTAGCTGCAGCTAGAAGCCTGATTCCGCTAGTCCTTCCCAGGCAGGTTTTTCTAAAAGGAAGTGTTAGGTAGTTATAAGCAGGGAAAGAAATGGGTCAGGGAGGAGCCCTCCTGAGAAGAATTGAGGATCGCCCCACCCAGCTGTGCTTAGACACCAGAGCCATGGCATTGCAGCTTTAGATACCAGCGGAAAATCCCACACGGTAAACGTAATGCAGTTGCACTAAGCAGTGTTCGCCCCAAATTACTCTGTATGAGTGCGATGGGATTTCTGGACAGTATTAAAAGCTCACCTTGTGGCACACTTACTTGCCCCTTTCCCTTCTTCCTTCATTCTGCTGCCCCCGAACCAGCGAACTCAGTGACCTTTCATGACTACCCTTTCTGTGTCCCCCAAATTAAATCTTTTTTTTAAAATATTTTATTGGTGCTTTCTTTTGAGCCAGGCAATTAAATCTTTCTTTTGAAGCCGGGCGTGGTGGCACACGCTTGTAATCCCCGCACTTGGGAAGCTGAGACAGGAGGATCGTGCAGGTTCGAAGCCAGCCTCAGCTACTTAGTGAGGCTCTCAGCAACTTAGTGAGACCCTGTTTCTAAATAAAATATAAAAAAATAGGTCTGGGAGTATAGCCCGGAGGTAGAAAGCCCCTGGGTTCTACCCCCAGTACCACCAAAAAAAAAAAAAAAAAAAAAAAAAAACTTTCTTTTGAGCCAGGCGTGATGACTCATGCTTGTAATCCCAGCATTTGGGAGGCTGAGACAGGAGGATCCCAGTTTGCTGACAGCCTCAGCTGTCCAGATAATGGAGGGGAAACCTCAGCAAAGCTAGAATGGAAGGGTAGAAGAGGAAGAAGGCTGAGGTTGATTAATGGAGGAGCTACATCCGAATATGTGTAAAAGTACGAATGTAGCATGGTCAACCTGGACACTCATTGTTGGGAGGGGGAAAGGGCAAGTGGGGGCGGAGGGCACCAAGCACAGTTTGAATGTATGCCATGCTCAATATGATCCACATAAAAATATAAAATAATTTAAAGATAGGGCTGGGGTTGTAGCTCCAAGGTAGAATGCCCCTCCCCAGATTGTAAAAAGAAAAGAAAAGAAACAAATTTTTTTAGAAAGACAAGAAGGGAGGGAGACAGGAAGGAATGGATTTTTTTTTCTTTTTTGCGGGTCTGGGGATGAAATCCAGGGGCATTCTATCTCTGAGCTACAGTCCCAGCCCTATTTTTTATTCTTTATTTGAAACAGGGGTCTTACTAAGTTGAGGAGGGCCTCACTAAGTAGCTGAGACTGTCCGCAAACCATGATCCTCTGGTCTCAGCCTCCTGAATGCTGGAATTACAAGAGTGCACCACCACACCCAATGGAAGGGAAAATTTTCAAGATGAAATAAGTATTAGGTAGGGAATTGCAACCTGACTACTTTCTCTGGATGGAAAGAGACCAGATTCACAGCAAAGCTGGGTTTGGGGGTACATACCTGTAATCCCAGTATTTGAGAGGCTGAGACAGGAGAATCCCAGGTTTGAGGACAACCTGCAAAGGCAACTTAGTGAGGCTTTCCACACCTTGTGAAACCCTGTTTCAAAATAAAAAATAAAATAGGGCTGGGAGTGTAGTTTAGAGGTAGAATATTCTTGGCTTCAATATCCAATGCCACAAAAATAAATAAGCAAATAAATAATTAAATTTTTTTTAAAAAGGAAAAGAGACCTAATTCTTAGCAAATTAGCCAGGCTTGGAAATATAGATGTAGATGTGAAAATACTTATTCATATTTCAGGTTTTTTGCTAGTAAAGTTTCATCTATTTTAATTAAATAGAAGACTGGTTGCTTAATAGACATTCAGAATAAAAGATATACCTGTTATTTCTGTAATATATCATTGGTATCTTGAATTTAATATATTTCGTGTTAGTAGGAATATAAAGAATTTCTATACAAAACTCATAGAACAAAATGAAATTAAAATGGAATATTTTATCTTTGACAGCTAAACTTGATAACTTGAATCTTGGGGCTGATTTTATTTTCATGCTTGCAGCACACACAGGATGTCACATCCTTTAAGCGCAACAGAATAGTAAACCTCACAGAAATCCCAAGAAGTCCTTCAGGGGGGAAAATAGCCTTGATTTCAGGGAAAAGGGAAATCTCTAATAATGATATTACCCCAAAGAAAACACTTAGAGGAGTCAGCTGATTTTTTTTTTTTTAACACGGTAGGATGAAAGTAAAATACCAGGAATGAACCTGAATGCCAAAAGGAGGTCCCTTGAAAGAATTACTATCGCAACATGGCTATTCCAGATGGCTCTCTCCAGGCCAGGGAGCTCCACTGGAGAGGGAAGTGGGAGGAGGTGGGGAGAGCAGCAATATTCACACCAGGCAAGGAAAGGGAAATGTGCGTTTAATTTTAAACTGTCCTCCTGGGTTCCCTGCTGCAGGAGCCCACCAGAGAACAGAGGCAGGAAAGCAGTAACATTGTGCAGTGTGGATGTGTGTGTTCCTGCTCAGCTGCTGTTTTTACAATTTGCTCCACTACCCCAGGGCAGGGTATTCTTCAGGGGGTCCTGCCCAGCACTGGTTCTTGTCCATGATATCTGTGTTATTGCTGGGGGAGAAAGTCCAGAATGTCCTGAGATCAAACCACTTTCGAAACACTGCGTTCCTCCCCACCCCCCGATTTTCAATGGTTCTTTACTACAGAATTTTGTAGTCCCTTTAACCTGCTAGTGTGCATTGTAACTTTCCAAAAAGGGAAATATGTGGCATTTCACTATTTTATTTTTATATAATCTTATTTATTTATTTTTGATACTGAAGATTGAGCCAAGGGCATTCTACTTCTAAGCTACACCTCAGCTCTTGTAATTTTAAATTTTTTTGATTTTGAAACAGCATCTGGCAGAGGTGCTAAGGATCTTGCCATTTTGCTTAGGCTGGCCTCAAACCTATGATCCTCCTGTCTCAGCCTCCCAAGTACTGGGGTTACAGGCATGCACCACCACGCCCCGTGCATGTCAGGATTTTAGGTAAAAACCTGCTTTTCGTGCAGTGCTTTCTGAACTTAGTGCTCTAGCGAGTGCTCTCCGTAGCTGCTAACTTTTGCCCCTGTATCTAATCTGAGATCATTTTCAGATTTGTCTTTTCCTTCTAGTTCTGTCTTTGCTCCTGGTCCAGCCAGCGGCCTCCTGGCTGCACTGCACCAGTTTTTCCACCCAAATTCTATTCTGCATTCTCCTGATTTATTTTATCCCAGCCTATCTCTCTCACCTTTCATTGGTGTAGAAATCTACACCAATCTACATCAATGTACTTCTTTTCTTACCTCAAAATAAAAATGAGCAGTTTCTGTGTAGCAGCTAGGGGAATGACCTTGTTCTGAGTGTTTTACTTAACATAGGCAGTCGTCCTGGGCTCAGAATCCATCGAGGTTTGGCTCCAGGATCCCCATAGATACTCAAATCTCCAGATGCTCCAGTCCTTATAAAGTGACCTAGAATCAGCATCCCCAGGATGCAAATCCCACATATCCTCTGGTAGCCTTTATATCATCTCTAGATGCAAATACTACATAGATGGTCCTTATATTGTATTGTTTAGAGAATAATGACAAAAAAAGAAAGTCCGTACACATGTATTAATTTAAAAAAATTGTCAAGGTAGTGGCACACACCTATACAATCCCAACACTTGGGAAGTTAAGACAGAAGGATTGCAGATTCAAGGATAGAGACCCTGTTTCAAAATAAAAAGATCTGGGAGCATAGCTCAGATAGAATACCTCTGGATTCAGTACTCAATACTATTAGAGGTGACAGATCCATTCCTCAACTCAAGAACTCAGAATCTGTGGGGTCCTTGGCAAACACAACAGAAAATAATTCCAGCATGTGTGAATCAGAGACATAGAGGTTTATTTAGTGATAGGTCGGGTTCCTCCCTTCCCTCACAGGACCCTGCAGTGGAGACAGGAGGCAGAATCCCAGAAGCCAGAAGCAGAGATGTTGCAAGACTCCAGGTGTTGTGAGACTCCGGGTATCATGAGAGGACCAGCTGCTAGCTCCACCCCAAGACCCCAGCTACATAAATACCCTCACTTCCTCACTGCTGGGCAACTCTGCAGACAGATCACAATATTGGTCTCCAGACTTTGACTGGGAACAACATTCCCTTTTAATAAAGAGGCATAATCCCACACCCATTTGCTGGATTTATCTCCTTTGCGACTCCTGACTCCATTTCAACGTTACATCTGATGCCAAAACCCTTCAAACCCAAGAGGACTTATTTTTTAATTTTTTTCTCTCTCTCTTTTTTTAACCTCTCCCTGAGCCCCTGTGACTCCCTCAGGAGCCCTCCTCTTTACTCCCAGGAACCTGGACTCTCTGGCCCTTATTTGGACCAACTGCTTCTGCTTTCAAACAGGGTAAGTTCTTTCTCTTTCTCTGGTCAGTGGGTTCGGCTTCTGGTCAGACTTGGGTCCTCCCTTTCTGCTGGTCCATTGTGATCTAAAATCTAAGCGCTTGGTGACCCTTGTCCTCCGGTCCACCAGGACCTCTGTTCCACTGGGACCACTCGCCCATTAGACCCCAGTGACGATTGGGCTCTTTGAGTTGAGGACCCCTGGATGACTAGTTTGTTCTCCAGTTTTGAAAAGGGAATAGAGACGTCTTTCCTGCCCTCTCAACCCCTGTCTCCTAATGTTGATCAGGATACTTGGGGATGCCTGTTTTCTGTTCTTCATTCTTGCCAGAATTCCAAAAATAATGGGTCGTGGTGGCCTGAAAACAGAATTCAAGATTTTAATACCCTGACCGATCTCAGCAACTTTTGTAAGTGGTCGGAAGTCCTTTATGTCCAGGCCTTCTTTGTCCTGTGCTCCTGTCCCTCTGACCACTCTCCCCCATCAGCCACCATTTTGTGATGGTGCGGTCGTGACCTGGTGATGTCACAAGGTCGCCATCTTGGTCACCGATTGTGGCAGTGCATGGTCACCAGTTTGTGACCTTGCTGGGTTACAGACCCCGCTTTCTGAAGGCCCTGACCCCTGGGATCTCTCCTCACCTCCTGACCACAAACCTACCTTAGGACGGCTTCTCACTCTAACCTGCTCCTTCCTCCCCACCCCCATCCTCCCTTAAGAGATCAACCCTTACCTCTCCCTCGCCTTCCTCTGTAAGTTACTGTACCCACTCCAAGGACCCACCTTCTCTCTTGGCCTTGCTCCGTGAGGTGGCCAGTGCAGAAGGCATGGTCCACACCCATTTCCCTTTCTCACTCCCAGACTTTGCTTAAAATAAAACTGGGTTCCTTTTCCACCAATCCATCTGGTTTTATTAAAATTTTTAATACATAGTGCAAGCATATGATCTCACATGGCAGGATCTTCATGTGATTTTAACCTCTGCCTTTAACTCTGAATGAATGAGATTATATTGTAAAGGTCACCCGAAAATGGGCCAACCAGGCTCATTTAACCCAGACCTCCCTATGGGAGTGGCTGTGGTACATTCTGAAGATCCCCACTGGCATTTTCAGCCAGCCCCAAATGGTGGGAGTGAGAGAATAAAAATGAGTGACCGTATGACACTATGCCTTCTTGATGGCATGCAGGCTGCTTCCCATAAAGCATTTAATTATGATAAACTTAAGGAAATCACCCAAGTTCCAGATGAAAACCCAGCCATTTTTTCTTAATTGGCTTCAGGAGGCTTTTACCCTCTATACCCGCTTAGATCCATCTACTGAGGCAGGATCTGTGGTGTTGGCAACCTATTTCATTGGGCAATTGGCTCCTGGTATTTGAAAAATTAAGAAAGGCTGAGGACGGCCCTCAGACTCCTATCCAAGATTTGGTGAACATGGCATTTAAAGTCTTTAATTCCCAAGAGGAACAGGCTGAAATGGAGTGTACACTCTGACTTCGCCAAAAGGCAGATCCCTGGTAGCTGCCCTGCGACTGGCAGTGGTGCCTCAGCCCTCTGGAGCGCCACCTATGAGTGGAGGACAGCAACGACAACTACCTCCCCAGGAGCCTGCAAGTGTGGCAAGGCCACACCCACCAACCAGACCATGCTTGGCGTACAGCCAGGAGAGACACTGGAACAGTGCCCTTGGAAAAGCAGTGAGCCCCAGGTGCTAGTTTTCCTTTTCCAATCTTGGTACAGGGGATTGACGTAAGCCCTCCTGCCCATGCATTAGGGGCCCTCTTTCACAGGACAAAATTGCCTTGCCTGAGGCTCAGGCCAAAGCGGTCATTAACCTAATACATAATTCCCTACATGTTGGGCCTGTGGCACTTAAACATTTCCTAAACTCCTTGTTTTAGTCTCCCCTCCTGCAACAGCTGATTAGTAAAGTCAGTGCCTCCTGTTCTACTTGCACTGCTGTTTCTCCCCAAGGAGGCCTTTGCTCCTCTTTTCCTACCCACTAAATGAGAGGACATTTGCCAGAACAAGACTGGCAAATTGATTTCACTCATATGCCTTCTCACAAAAAAACTAAAATAGACAGCCAGCACAGTGGCCAATGTTCTATGCTCAGATATTATCCCTCAGTTTGGACTCCCCAATTCCTTATAGTTTGATAATGTACCAGCTTTTATTTCTAAGGTTACTCAACAGGTGGCACAAGCCCTTGGCATTTCTTGAAAGTTCCACATCCCATATTAAGCACAGTCATCAGGAAAGGTTGAAAAAATGAGTGGGTTTTTTTTTTTTTTTTTTTGGTGGTACTGGGGTTCCTGGAAGCTGTTCTACCTCTGGGCTACACTCCCAGATGTATTTTATATTTTTATTTGGAAACAGGGTCTTTTAAACCAGTGCTGCTGGCTTTGAACCTGTGCTATCCTCCTGTCTCTGCCTCCCAAGCGCGGGGATTACAAGCGTGCACCACCATGCCCAACCATGAATGGGATTCTTGAAAAGCATCTAAAAAAACTTTCCCTGGAGCTGCAGGTGTCATGGTCTGAACTCCTACCACTGGCTCTGACCCAAGTACGGGCCACCCCTTGAAGCCCCACCTTCATGGGCCCCTTTGAATTGCTGTATGTTTGCCCTTTTTGGCTTAATCATGCTCTCCCTTCGGATCCCCTCCCTTTGGCTTCCTATCTCCCTTACTTGTCTTTTCTCAGGCACCTCCTTAGGAAACATGCTGACCGATATCTTCCCCAACCTGAGACTGAAGAAGCAACTCTACACCCAGCAGCCAATGCCCTTAAGCCAGGAGACCAAGTCCTCAAGTCGCTTCAACCAAAACATCTCCAATCATGGTGGACTGGGCCTTTTACAATGATCCTTACCACACCTACTGCAACCAAATTGCTGGGGGACCCCAACGGGCATCACCTTACTCGGCTAAAAAGGGCTCCATTACAACAGCCTCATGACAAATTCTCTTGTACAGTGTTGGGCCGACTAAGCTCTGTTTTTTCTCAGCATAATTTTCTTTAATGCTTTTATTTCAGCAGGCCCACTTGTTTATGTCTGGAAATTAACTGTGCAAGCGACCTTTCTGCCTCCCCTTCATAAAACGTTGGACCGACCACAAGCTGAGATCAGTATGGTGCTCTCCCTCTCTGGATGCCAGATAGTCATAACTCCTCGTTTTCTAAAGTTCACTCAAACATGCATTACTGAGCTGTTCAGGGTAGCCTCCAATCAACTCCTGCTACAGCCTTACCCCCACCTGCCCACTTCTGAATGACCTGACCTCTCCTGGCCAATGGCCCCCTACAATGTCCTCTGACAGCAGGAAGTAGTTATGTACTGGGTCATCGCCCAATATCACTAAAAGGCTGTGATGATAGGTCAGGTCCCTCTCTTCCTCCATGGAATAGAGGCCATTCCTAGTGTCCTCAGGCTGATTGAGATCTTTAGTATCTGATTCACAGATAAGCTGGAGAGTGATCTAAATTATATGTTTCTCAAGGTATTATAGCTATCTTGTTAACGAAGCACATGACTACTATGGATTCAGTTAACTCTAGGAGCTGCAGAATTACCAGAAATATGGGAGAGACAGGTCTGAAAAAGAGAACTGGTTTGGGGAGTAAAGGTATGCAGAGAGCCTCAGCTACTTAGTGAGGCCTTTGCAATTCGGTGGGACCCTGTTTCAAAACAAAGAATAAAAAATAGGGCTGGGGTGTAGCTTGGAGGTAGAATGCCCCTGGGTTCTATCCCTAGTACCAAAAAAAAAAAAAAAAAAAAATTGAAGCACTTCACCAGGTTCTTATATTAAAGTTATATTTTACTCTTCCTTTTTGTTCCTGTATGCCTCCTTTTTACCTATTTATTTCTTGTATTCTACATCAGTAACAAAAAAATTTTTTAAAAATTTGATCCACAGTCGAATCCAGGAATATGGAGGGCTGTTTTAGATCAATTGATCTCCCTCACAACCTCACGAAGTAGGTGCATTCTTTTAAATTTTTTACAAATAGGAAAATAGATGTAGAGAAGTTCAGTAACTGGCTCGAGGTCACATCCTGACACTAAAAAGGCAGAGACATGGCAGGAACCTAGGCATTCCAGCTATGGTGCTGGGACTCACTTGGGCCTGCAATTCCCTTGCCTTGGCTCTACCTTCTAGGCCTTATTCACAAAGCATCCCCAGCCCTGGAGGCCTTCTCTCAGATATCACATTTCTCTACAAATGGGAGTTGGCCTGGGCCCCTCTGAAGGCTCTAGTGAGTCCTTCTAAGGAGGTTGGACTCGGTTCTGAGGACAGCTGCAAACCATTAACACATTTAGGAAAGGGATGACACAATGAGACTGTGTTGTTGATCGCTGTCTCTAGCAGAGTATAGAGTGGTTTGAGTTTGACAAAATCAGAAAAAGGTAATCATGAAAACGAACACACAGAACCCTGAGAAGAGAAATTCACTCAATCTTCATAACAGCTCTACAGAGTCAGTGCGTGGTTCTCATTCACTTTACAAAGAAAGAAACCAAGGAACACAGAGGTTATGGCACTTGCCCTAAATTACCCAGCTAGCAAACCAGGATGTGAGCCGAAGCTGTTTATGTCTACAATGAGTGTCAGGTGTGGTGGTGCATACTCATAATCCCAGTATTTGAGAGGCTGAGACAGGAGGATCGCAGGTCTGTGGCCAACTTCAGTTTCTGAGGCCTTCTGCATCTAATTTTTTTTTTTTTTTTGCAGTACTGGGGATGGAACCCAGGGGCATTCTACCTCTGAGTGACACCCCCAGCCCTATTTTTCATTCTTTATTTCGAAACAGGATCTCACTGAGTTGCAAAGGGCCTCACTAAGCAGCTGAGGCTGGCAGCGAACTGAGATCCTCCTGTCTCAGCCTCCCAAATGCTGGGATTACAAGCATGTGCCACGATGCCTGGCAATGAGACTCTATTTTAAAATAAAGAACAAAAAATAGGCCTGAGATACAGCTCAGAGATAGAATTCAACCCTTGGGTTCAATCTCTGGTACCATACACACAAAATTTTTTTTCCAAAGTGAAGCTTTAGCCAGAGTGTTTTTACACTAGTCTGTAAACTTTTCTCAGAGCTTAAAATTGTCTATAATTGTTTTAAATAGACAGAGAGGGGACAGAGTGGATGCAGCAAAACTCTAAGAGAAAACTGGCATGAAGGCACATGTTTATAATCCTAGTACTTGGAGTCTGAGACAGGAGGATCACAGGTTCAGACAACCTCAAAATACTTAGTGAGGCACTCAGCAATTTAGTGAGACCCTGTTTCCAAATAAAAAATAAAATAGGCCGGTCGTGGTGGCACACACTTGTAATCCCCGTGCTTGGGAGGCAGAGACAGGAGGATTGCACAGGTGCGAAGCCAGCCTTGCTGGCTTAAGAGACCCTGTTTCCAAATAAAAAAAAATAAAATAGGTCTGGGAGTATAGCCTGGAGGTAGAAGAGTTTCCAGGAACACCAGTACCACCACAAAATAAAAATAAAATAAAAATAAAATAAAATAGGACTGGGGCTATAGCTCTGAGGTAAAATGCCCCTGTGTTCAATCCCCAGGACCACAATAAATAAATAAATAATATTTTCTTAAAAATTTAAAAAGCTACGAAAGACTATTTTAGGAGTTAGGTGAGCTCTCTTGGAATTTATTTATTTATTTATTTATTTATTTATTGTTTTGCAATGCTGGGAATAAAATCCAAGGCCTTACACATGCTAGGCAAGTGCTTTGCTACTGAGGTATAGCCCAGCCCTTTTTATTTTTATTCTGAGACAGGGTCTTGCTTAATTGTCCAGGTTGGCTTCAACCTTGGGATCCTTCTGTCAGGGGCCAGCAGGGGCCAGCTATGGTTGCAGGCAATAATATCCCCAGTAGGAAGAACACATGATGAACCACCATCCAGAGGAGAACAAACTGGAAACAGCAAATTTATTTCCAGACCCATCCCTTATATAGGGTTCCAGGGAAAATGGCGTGCATATTCATGTCAGCGTGGGTGTGCACATGCAGATTACACTTTGCTTAGTCATTGCACATGAAAGTTACACTTTGCATAGTCATTGTGCACAACCATATGCAATCCACACTCGTTATTACCCAGGAGATACATGCACCCACAATGCATGTGCATCCAGGCCTGCACTGGGACATTCCATCACAGCCAGCCTGTACTCTGCCTGGATCCCCACACTCAGCCTCCTGATTATAAGTGGCACCACCATGCTTGGCTTCCAGCCTTATCTTTACCAAAAGGGAAACAACTGGAAGGGTAGCAGGTTGCAGAAAAATTACTTACTTAAGGCAAATCAAGAGTAAACTAGGAATATTTAATAAACTATTCTATTATTTTGGTTTTTAACAGGAACCTCAATTACCAGTCAGCATCTGTTGTGTGCCAGGCATAAAACCAGGAATCAGACACAATGAATGGAGACATAGATAAGGATATATCGAAATACATCTCTCAAAAAATCCACTCCAAAACTAGCCTAAGAGTCAGTGGGAGAATATGGGGTCCCCTACTTTTAAGTAGAAAGGGAAATGAGTTCTCTCTGCTCCCCACGTGTCCCCCTGTTGATGCCTGAAATCTGCCGTTTGCAATTCCACATAATCTCCAAACAGGAAATCCTGAAGCCCATGTTGTCAAATATTCAAATATTTCATACACAGAAACTGGGCCCAGAGAGTTGAAGTGATTGTTCCAACATCCCACAGCTTGTTACTGGATCCAGATCTAGAGTCCCTGCACCCTCCCCCCTCACCACACTGCCCCTCTAGACTCATTGTTACTGTGCTTGTTTGATACTAGGGATTGGAATACTAGGGATTGGACCCAGGAGCATTCTACCTAAGAGCTACACCAGCATCCTTTCTTTCTTTTTTTTTACTTTAAATTAGGTTCTCCCTAGGTTGCTGAGGGTCTTGCTAAATTGCTGAGGCTGGCTTCAAACCTGCAATCCTCCTGTCTCAGCTTCTCATGTACTGGAATTACAAGTGTGAGCCAGCAAACCCAGCTAGATTCATCTTTGATAATGGACATCCCTGAGGGAAGAAAAGCAATCATTTGACCCTCCTAAGACCTTGCAGAAAATTCCCAAGAGACTTTCCTCTGGTCCCCAAAGCAGGACCGCTCAGGAAGTGTTGCTTAAGAGTCCACTGACATTCACACAGGAATTCCTTTTTTCACAGCAAGGAACAAGGATGGTGTTTCCTGGTTTTTCTCCAAGTGGCAAAAGGTCATTGTCCTGAGGGATACCAGCATTGTGTCTCATCCTTCCTCCCTCCTCCTCCCTCTTCAGTGCTGGGAATGGAATCCAGGGCCTTCTCCAAGCAAGGGAGGCCTGTTTTTGTTGTTGTTGCTTGTTTTTTTGTTTGTTTGTTTTTCATTATTTTCAGCCCTCTTTTAAACATGCAGTGGTCCAGCACTGAATCATAAATCTTTAGCCAGAGGGATCTCTGTCTAGTCCAGTTTCCAGCCTTGAGATAAGACTTTATTATCCCTAATTCTACAGATAAGGGCCGGAATGTTAACCAACTTGCCCAAGGTCATACAGATAGTAATTAGAGCAGCCACACAAGGCTATTACCTATTTAGAATCCTAGTGACATAGAATGTCAGTGCGAGAGTGATCTTATAAATACAGTGACCATATTTGCAGAACCCAAAAACTAGGACATTTCGCCTGACAAACCCTAGTACATTTACAGGGACAGTGAACAGATTATTTGAATTGGTCCTGCCCCAGAAAAGGGGATTTATGGCTGTGGCTGTCAAGAGATCATCCAGTCCAATCCTCTCATTTCAGAATTGAGGCAGCTGAAGTCCAGAGAGGCTGAATGACTTGACGGAGGAGGAGGAGGTCATGGGCAGAAATGTTTTCTGTTTTCTCAACTCCCAGGATTGAGTCAACAGGGTGTGGGTGGGGAAGACAAGAAGGGGCCATTGTTCGGGCTGCTTTTTCTCCAATGGACTGGCCTAACTCCACAGTGCCTGTTTTAATCCAGAATGGGTGCGGCTGTCCCCTAAATACCAGAGAAATCACATCCAAAGCCAGATAAAGCTCAGGGTCTTGAGTTCTCAGCAGACCCAGCTAGGCAAAAGGGGATTTGGAGAAGGAAAAGCACTTTGCTCTTTGGAGGCAGAGCATTCTATGTAAAGTAGCTGTTATTTTCTGAGGTTTTCTCCTTCCCCCAGAAACAGAATTCTAAAATGACAAGATATTAGCTAAAAACCACCCTGGCATACTAAATTCTAGTGTAAATCAAGGCAAGCAGTCAAATTGACAGGTATTTAGCAAGAAACTGCATAAGCCCTGTAGCAAGCTGGGCACCATAAATATTTATTATAAAAGCCTCGATTTGCTCCTAACCCCTACTTGAGCCCTGTTTGACCTCGTTTTATATTTGGTAAGAGAGAAGTCACAGTAACGAATCAGCTCAAGGGCTCTGAGCAAGTCCATCTATAGCTTCCTTTGGCCTTGGGGCCCTCGATCTCCAGATCAACATTCATCCCCCTATTAAAAAGTGCATCTCATGGCGTCCTTTTAACACAGCAGCTATCCAAATTAGGACTCTGAGTAGCAGATGGAATCCTTCCAACTGTCAGCCTAACCTCCCCTCTATGCAAATGCAGAACTACTCTGCCCATAGAGAAATTGCTTCCCCGGAAAACCAATTTCCTCCTCATTGTCCTGTAGTGCTGGGAGACCCTGCTGTGTGGGGTGGACTGCTGGCCTGTTCACTCCACAGAGAGAGTGAAATTGCGAAGTACACATGGCTGAGATAGGGATTTAGATGACTATTTGAACAGAAGTTGTGTTCTTTATCTCTGGTTTAGACATTTTTTTCTCCTGATGTACATTTTCCATTGATCAAGTTGCTTTGCACCCTCTGAGGGCCTGGAGCCAGCCTCCTCAAAGCCTCTGTGCCCTGATACACCCACTATTATTAGGCCTCAACAATTATTTCATTCATTTCCTCTAAATTTGTTTCTAAAGAACGGTAACCCGCCAGTGAAGTTCATTCTCTATTCCATCGGCAAGGAGTCCAGATGAGGGTGAACGGCCCAACTCTAAAATGTGATCCCAACACACTGCCCACTTTTTCCTGTGTACCGTCCACCCAAACCCTCAATCCTGCCTTCAGTGACAGCAAGTGACAGTGAACTTGAGAAGAGCTCATAAAAACCCGATCTCCCTGATAGCATCTTCTTTAATTATTTAAAGAAAGGGACAACCTGTTTTAAAACGACGCTTCCTGTTCCAGTTCTTTTGTTAAAGCTCTCTTAGAGTCAGTGACAGGCTGTGGAGCTGAGAGTGGAAAGGGGCTAGCACTGCTGAGAAGGGACAGCAGGGAAGATACTATTAGACAAAGGAAGGGTGGTGCAAAAGACCTTGTGTTTAGATGAAAATTGTGCACACATTTTCTTTGCCAACCAAACATGCTTGAAAAGATACTTCATATATTAAAGAGCAGAACTTAGAAGGTCAAGAGAATAGTGTGAGTGTGTGTGTGTGTGTGTGTGTGTGTGTGTGTGTGTGTGTGTGTAAGCACTACTGGGGATGAAACCCAGGGACATTCTACCACTGAGCTACACTCCCAGTTCTATTTTATTTTTATTTTTGAAACAAGGTATCTCTAGGTTGATGATATTACTACTTGCCAAGGCTGTCCTTGAACTTGCGGTCTTCTTGTCCCAGCCTCTCAAGTATTACACATAGGTGCCGCTATATTTATTCAGTTTCAAGTGTGACTTCTATGGGCTCTTGCTGGTGCCTGTGAATATAGACTAATGACCATGAGATTAGAAGTCAGGTCCAAGGACTAGCTCTGCCATATAGTAGTCATGTGATCTGGACAAGTGTGGGTTTTTGTTGTTGTTGTTGTTGTTTTGTTTTTGGTGGGGGAGGTACTGGGGATTGAACCCAGAAGCATTCTACCTCCAAGCTACACCTCCAACCCTATCCCATTTTTATTTTGAAACAGGGTATTGCTAGATTAATGAGAATATGTATGTGACCCCATGCCCGGCCAGACAAGTCTTTTTTAACTTAGTTAACCCTCGGTTTCCTCATCCATTAAAAAAATAAATAATATAGTTGAGCAAGGTGGCACATACCTGTAATTCCAGCACTTAGAAGACTGAGATGAGAGGATTGCAGGTTTGAGCCCAACCTCAACAATTTAGCAAGACTCTGTTTCAATATTAAAATAAATAAATAAAAAGGGCTGAGGGTGCAGCTCAGAGACAGAATGCCCTTGGGTTCAATACCCGGTACCAAAATAAATAAACACATAAACAAACAAATACAAATAATAATAGCTACCTTATAGAGATAATTTAAGGTTGATACTGGGGGTGTAAGGACACATGTGAGAGCTTCGCAGGAACCTAGTAAATGGTAAATGCTCAATCCATGTTATCTTAAAAATGCATAGGGCACTAAATGAATTAAGAAGAAAGAAAGTCAACAGAGTCACCACTGAACTCCTGAACTACTCTGACTTGGCTTCTGGTAGACTGATTGCCCTGATAGACTTTATGCCCTGGGAAATACATTTGCATTCCTCACACAAATGTAATGATCACGTACTTGATTCAGTCTAGACACTGTGTTCAGTAGAACTTCTGGACCTTTATTTAGAGGTCACAAAAGAAAATTCAGTTGGAAGCTGGAAGCTAGGAAAGACACAAAAGATGCAGGCGGAGCTAGAGTGTCTGCTCACCATCTTCATTAGTAAACACGGAGAATTCGGAATCGGTTTCTGCTCCATTCATGGAAGAGGTAGGACTGAGCAGAGAGAATAAAAGAGATGGCTGATGGAGGACCAGTCCTTCTCAGTCCGTTTATGTTGCTATAACAAAATAACTGAGCCTGGGTAATTTATAAACAACAGAAATGTATTTTTCACAGTTGTGGAAGCTGGGAAGTTCTGGTGAGAGCTCTTGGTCTCTGCTTCTAAGACGATGCCTCATCGCTGCAACCCTGGGGGAGGGGACACTGTCGTCACATGGTGGGAGAAGATTTGGAAGGACAAAAATGGCTTAAGCTAGCCCCTCCCAACCCTGTTATAAGGTACTAATCCAAACCATGAGACCAGAGGCCTTATGAATTCCTAAAGGCCCCACCTACTGATACTGTTGCACCAGTGGCTAAATTTCAACAGAATTTTAGAGAGGACACCAATACTCAAGCTAAAATAGGGTTCAAACTGAGAAAAAGTAATAAGAGAATAAACAAGGAGAACAGAAGTATGCAACCCAGCCTAACCAACAGCCTTCTTTTACGAGTATACACACCCTATTTCCTGTCCTAATATATACATGAAACGAATTTCAGAAATATTTACAAAGCACCTGCCTGGCCAAGGCAGCGTCTAGTTATTGTGGAAAATAACGGGATGATTCATTTTATTTAATAACATTCATGAAGAGCTTGTTGTGTGCTAGACACCTTTCTAAGAATCATATAACTATAAACTTGGTTAGTCCTCAGATCAACTCAAGGAGATGAGTATTTTATTGTCCCCATTTTACAGATGAGAAGACTGGAGCATGATCATAATAGCTACTTTGGGTGTGTGGTCCTGGGGATAAAACCCAGGGGCATGCCGGGCGTGGTGGCGCACACTTGTAATCCCCGCGCTTGGGAGGCAGAGACAGGAGGATCGCGCAGGTTCGAAGCCAGCCGCGCGTGCTGGCTTAGGAGACCCTGTTTCCAAATAAAAATGTAAAAATAGGTCTGGGAGTGTAGTCCGGAGATAGAAGGGCTTCCAGGAACCCCGGTACCACCAAAAAAAAAACAAAAAACCAGAGGCATTGTATCTCTGAGCTACACCCCCAGCCCTATTTTTTTAAATTTTTTTAAATTTTGAAACAGGGTCTCACTGAGTTACAAAAGGCCTTGCTAAGTAGCTGAGGCTGTCCACAAACCGTGATACTCTGGTCTCAGCTTCTAGAATGCTGAGATTACAAACATGCGCCACCATGCCCAGCTGCAACTTTTTATTAAGTAGCTGTGATATGCCAGGATTTTTCTTTTTTTCTTTTGGCAGTACTGGGAATGGAACCCAGGGGCATTCTACCGCAGAGCTACACCCCCAGCTCTAGATTTTAGTCTTTTTTTTTTTTTTTTTTTTTTTTTTGGTGGTACTGGAGATGGAACCCTTTTCCAGGCTACACTCCCAGACCTATTTTATATTTTTATTTGGAAACAGGGTCTCTTAAGCCAGCACGGCTGGCTTCGAACCTGTGCGATCCTCCTGTCTCTGCCTCCCAACCAAGCACAGGGATTACAGTTTGCGCCACCACGCCCAGCCCTTTTTTTTTTAATTTTCGAAACAGGGTCTCACTGAGTTGCAAAGGGCCTTGCTAAGTAGCTGAAGCTGTCCACAAACTGTGAGCCTCCGGTCTCCTCTTCCTGAATGCTGGGATTACAAGTGTGCACCACCATATCCGGCTCCTTCCTTCCTTCCCACCTTCCTTTCTTTCTTTTCTTTCTCTCTCTCTCTCTCTCTCTCTCTCTCTCTCTCTCTCTCTTTTTTGGTTCTGGAGATTGAACCCAGGGACATTCTTCCCCTGAGCTTTATACCTCCAGCCTTTTTTACTTTTTATTTTGAAACAGGGTCTCACTCATTAGTTGCTGAGGGCCTCACTAAGTAGCAGCAGCTGGCCTTGAACCCCAAATCCTCCAGTCTCAGCCTCCCAAGTACTGGGATTACAGGTGCATGCCACCACGCCCAGGGGCATTTTACCTCACAAAATTGCTAAAGCTGACCTCAAACCTGCAATTCTCCTGTCTCAGCTTCAGCAATTTAGTGAGAATAAAGCTCAGAGGCAATGTGTTTCTGGGTTCAACCACTAGAACCAAAAAGAAAAGAAAAGAGAATGCCTCTCCTACACTACACAGTAACCACAAATCCAGGGGTTTAGATACACGCATCTTTGAAGTCTTGCCCTTTGTCCTCTACTTCCTGCATGGATCAGTCTTCCTGGGGCAGGACTTGGCACTCCTCACCCACCCTTTCAAAAGAAGCTCAGGTAGACCTGGCTGAGCCGGTTTGTCCTGGGGTGGAGTCCTGCAATATGCCCTGATCCAGGGCAATAGCTACCTGGAAAAGCCAGGAGGGAATGAGGGAAGAGCTATAAACCCTGTTGTGGGACCTGCAGTTCACACCTCCTTCCTCTACCAGACGGGCTGAGGAGAGTCTAGACCCTGGGATTATTTGGGTGGGGCTAGGAGAGAAGTCCCCTTTGCCAAAGCCTGGCCAGGATTAATTCAGATCTTGGGAGGAAAAGATAGTACGCATCAGCAGGTGGGGAGGAAGCAGGGAATAGCCAGTCTGGGACAACTGCCTGGAATAAATGCAATTGTCTGCTGGGCTTTTCTGTGCCAGCCTGGGCCTTCTGAGCTGACCATGTTTAAAGGGCCAGAGACAGATTGGACTCAGTCCTGCAGCAACAGATAGTGGTAGCGAACCTGAGGGTCAGCGTGAGATATAAAGACAGAGGGCAGAGGCTGGTGGGACCAGGAACAAACAAGTTCAAAGGGGGAGGAAGACCCAGGATGAAGTGGTGATGGCCTCTCTCTCTCTCTCTCTCTCTCTCTCTCTCTCTCTCTCTCTCTCTCTCTCTCTCGTGTGTGTGTGTGTATGTGTGTGTGTGTGTGTGTGCAAAATGTGTGGATTTGGTACGTGGGGCATTCTGTTCTACTTCTGAGCTACAGGCCTAGACTGGTTTTATTTCTTACTTGAAAACAAGGTCTCACTAGGTTTCTGAGAGCCTCACTAAATTGCTGAGGCTGGCTTTGAACCTGCCATCCTCCTGCCTCAGCCTCCCAAGTACTTGGATTACAGGTGTGGACCACCATGCCTGGCAGCTCACAATCTTTCAGTAACTGAAAATTCACCCACTTAAGAAAAATTCTCTGCGCAGTGTTGCTGAGACTGGCCTCACACCTGCAATCTTCCTGTTTCAGCCTCCCAAGTGCTAAAATTACAAACATGTGCCACCACACCCAGGATGTGCACTGTTAATTAACCCAGTAATACATGTATTTTCAGAATGGATTAAGCAAAGGGAGATACAAAACCTACAATCTAGGGTACTCTTCCAACTTTGTCTATTGAGCAGAGTGGAGAGGACATCAACCTAAGGATAATGACAATAGTCACAGCACCATAAACAGCCTCAGGAACACCAGAATGATGTCATCCCCAGCTACCTTCCCATGCCCACCCTCACCAGGTTTACTTTAAGAAGAGTCCCAGCTGGGCGTGGTGGCGCACGCTTGTAATCCCCATGCTTGGGAGGCGGAGACAAGAGGATCATGCAGGTTCGAAGCCAGCCTCGCTGGCTTGAGAGACCCTGTTTCCAAATAAAAAGATAAAAAATAGGTCTGGGAGTGTAGCCCAGAGGTAGAAAGGTTTCCAGGTACCCCACTACCACCACCAAAAAGAAGAAGAAGAGTCCGAGATCCCCAAAGCACCTCTCGCTCTTGAGATGGCCATATTCTCCCTGGTATGTGTGCTCCTTGCCTTCCTAAATCAATTTCTGTGACTCAGTATCTGACTCATGCTGAAATTCTTTGCCTTTATGTAAGTTAAGGACCCCAACATCCAAAGTTGAAGCCCCCTCTCCGTGTCCCCTTGGACCCCTTCCAGTGCTAGTGCCCCTGACTAGACCTTGCAGCCTGCAGTATCTGGGGCTGACTTCAAGGTGCACCTGTTGCCTTCTCAGCCCTGAACCGCAATGCTGCCTGCAGCCACTGCTGCTCCTAGGTCCCTGTGATCCTGCTGGCTCCTGCCACCTCCCAGTGCTGTTCTTCTCTCCCTCAGGAAACACGTCCTTCTATTATTATCTTTACTGCTCTGAAACCCAAGCTGTGAGAACACAAAGATTTAACCATATTAATGTCCGCACTTTACCCTCCTTTTACCCACAGTGATGTAATGCACCTCCTACTTCCTGGGGAAAAATTTATAACCTTCTTCTCTCCTCTCCCTTTAGACAAAGTGCTGGGAAATTAACACCTAGATTAAAGGCCCATGGAGGAGGGGACCATGGTGACCCAGAAACAGCCCTGGTGGGAATGTACCATCCAGGGAAGAACAGGACTGACTTATGTCTCCTGCCCCAGGCCCAATGTGAGGTGTGTGTGTGTGTGTGTGTGTGTGTGTGTGTGTGTGTGTGTTGCTGGTTATTGAACAACCCAGGACCTCCAGCATGCTAGGCAAGAGCTGAGCTACACTTTCAGCCCTCATTCGGATATTTTAATTCACAAATAGTAAGCAGAGACTTGCCCTAGTAAAGCTCTTTCCCAACTGTAGCTGGAGTGAGGTGAGAATCCAGCTCTGTGGTCTTGGAGGTGCTGGCTGGCACCGGAATGCAGCTATTTCTCCCAGTGGCTTTCTCTAATACTTTCTGGGAGAGAACATAGGTGATCTTTTTTTGTGTAAGTATGGTACTGGGAATAGAATCTGGGCCTCTTGCATGCTACGCAAGTGCTCTACCACTGAGCTGCACCTCCAGCTCAAGGTGATGTATTTTCATTTAATTAATTAACTTTGATACTGGGGATTGAAGTCAGGGGCATTCTACCTTTGTGCTATACCCCCATCCCTATTTTATTTTTCATTTTGAAGCAGGGTCTCACTAAGTTGCAGAGGGCCTCAGTAAGTGGCTGCCTCAAACCTGCAGTCCTCCTGTCTCAGCCTCCCAAGTACAGGGAGCACAGGTGTGTGTCACCATGCCTGACCGGCTATTTCTTAAAAGAAAGAAAGAAGAAGGGAGGAGGGAGGCAGGGATAAAAGGAGGAAGGAACAAGGGCTGAGGGAGGGAAGGAAGGAAGGAAGAGGAAAAGGAAAGGAAGGAGGGATGGAAATGGAGACGACCAAGGAGTGACATGGTGGTGGTTAGTGGCAGTGCCGTCTGGTTATAACTTGTCTACTTTTTCTCAAGCTGCCGCTTTCACTGGAGCATCAGACAGTCATGGATGATCCAGAAGTAAAAACTCTAACAGGGCCAAGGAAAAAAGTGAGGGGGGAGAAGCACAGCCAAAGGGTGGAGCTATACATTCTTTCACTTATTTTCCAGCCAGAGACCACTTGGTGAAACTGTTTACATCTTCTTTTGCTCCAGTTTTTCTTTGTATGATGTCCATAAAACACAGGCAAGACAGCCTAAATGTGGTTTGTGATTTCTTTGAAGGTACCTGCCTAGCCTAACACGTGACGCACCAGCAATGAATACAGGTTTCTGACTCCGAGACTTTGCATTGCTCCCTGGGTTCCTTTCATTTGGTTCCACAGCAGTCTCTGTTATGACATTCCTTGGCCATGGCTCAGAATCACCACTGCTATGTCCAATCTGAAAGCCAGTGGCAGGAATACCAAGTTTCCTCATTAAAACTTTTCATGTCTCCCCGGTTACCGAGGCAGGGAGGGACTGACTGCCAGGCACAAAGATACCCAGGGAAAAGCAACCTCAGAATATTTGACGGAAGTTCCAGCAGAAGTTGCCTCCTAAAGAACCTGCATGCCCATTAATTGTATTAAAATACTGCACAAAGAGGCAAAGTCTAAATACAACATCTCATGCCCAAAATGGCTCTTGGAAAAGTTGTTGTTGAGGAGAGATTCAGCCAATCAGAGTTTTTTCTGATGATGTCATACTCAGCAAACAAGTTTTACTGGTAGGAAAGATCTTAGGTGTTGTGAGGGTGTAGAGTTTCCAGTGTAGCTTGGGGAAAATTGTCTGTGGCTTCGTTGAAAGTTCTCCTGAATTCCATTGTGTTTATATTTTCAACCAAACTGAGCCTGTATTTAGCCTTTGCTAAAAATGGAGGAGCCAAGAAACTTCCTTTTCCTTGGATGTTCAAAGCTGCCGATTCCTCGGTGTCTGCTGTTTTGCTGGTGTCTTGCATCACGGCTGTACATTTCTTCCAGAGGCCCCAGGAGGCTGCCCAGCAGAGCACCAGTGCACGACAGTGAGTAGGAAACCAGGCCACTGCAGGTCAGGCGGGAGAAAGGAATCTCTCGGGTGGGGAGGAAGTCAGAGAGCCATAGCTATGCATGCCTGTATTTCCATTTGATCAGTTTGCAGGCACACGCATGCTTTAAGTCCTATGCATAGAGATGCAGCACTAAAAATAGCTCAGCCCTTACTTCCCTTCTTCCAACATCATCCCCAGCTCCAGTGCTTTTCCTCCCCCAGACAGAGGCCCTGCTGTCTGCCAGCCTGGGCTGGAATTAGCACATCCCTGCTGGTGGAGGCTCAGGCTCTCTCTCGGCAGTTGTGATCCCTGGCTACCTGCACCCAAGAGGCCAGCTGCACCCACCCTTAACCTTGTATTCAAAGGATGTCATCCCGTGACTCACACTCTCTTTCTGTTATTTCAGACAGCAGGCGGTTCCTGCCCCAACCACCTTTCCTCCACACCCCTTTCCCTCTGGATAATCCGTCCCACCCTCAGCTCAGCCAGGAAACCTCAGACTAGCTCCACCTGCCTCCCTGCCCTCCCATCCCTCCAGTCGGTCTTCTCCCAGCTTTTATCTTTGTTACTCTCTTCCCAACTAAGTGACACTTAATTATGGCTCTCTCATGGATAATTAGGTTTGTGTATTTCAGCTCTTTGAGTTCCAGGGACCACCTAGAGCTGCTCTTTGACTTGCACCCTGGGACATAATAGAAACAGCACTGAGCCTGGACTCAAATGCCCTAGGAATCAAAGCAGCGATAATAATACCTATGCTGCAAAGATTTTATAAGATTAAATGAAATAATATATACTTGGCACATAAGAGCTTGGTAAAGATTTGTTAAACCTGAATGAAAGAATGTACATGCTTGATGGGCTGAGGATGTAGCCCAATGGTAGAGTGTATGCTTAGCATGGGGGAGGCCCTGGGTTTCACCCCAGCACCCACACAAGACAAACAAAGCACATATGGTGGCGTACACCTGTAATCCCAGTACTTGGGAGGCTGAGACAGAAGAATCACAGGTCTGAGGACAGCCTCAAGATTAGTGAGACTCTCAGCAACATAGTAAGAACTTGTTCCAAAACAACAACAAAAAATGTTTAGAGTTCTGGGGGAATACCTTTGGGTTAAATCTCAAATAATGCACACACACACACACACACACACACACAGGAATATGCATTATGCTTTAAAGACTACCCTTCCAAAAATTTATACATCTGTATAAAAATATGTATATATCATTTTTTTTGTGGTGCCAAAGGGCATTCTACCTCTGAGCTATACTCCAGCCCTTATTTTTTTATTCTTTATTTTGAAACAGGGTCTCACTAAATTGCAGAGGGTTCATTAAGTGGCTGAGGCTGGCTAAGAACCTGAATCCTCCTGTCTCAGCCTCCCAAGTACTGGGATTACAAGCATGCACCACCATGCCTGGCTTTTATTTTATTTTTTATTGTGAAATAAATTCTTGCTAAGCTGCCACATGCTGGCTTTGAACCTGCCATCCTCCTATCTCAACTTCCCAATACTGGAATTATAGGCATATGCTAGTGTGTGTGTGTGTGTGTGTGTGTGTGTGTGTGTGTGTGTATTTCTCCCAGTTTCTAGTACCTCTGAAGATGAGGACATTTAATAAGTGCCAACTGAGCCTGGTACAGTGGCACATGCCTATAATCCCAGTACATGGGAAGCTGAGACAGGAGGATCACAGATTCGAAGATAGTCTCAGCAATTTAGTGAGACCCTGTTTCAAATTAAAAAAAAAAAAAAACTAGGGCTGGGGAGTAGGTTGGAAGTAGAAAGCCCAGGGGTTCAATCCTTAGTACTACAACAAATGAATAAAAATAAATGCCAACTGATACATCTTTTTTCAGAGACATAAAGATTTATTTAGGAAAGTAAGAAATACACATTCAAAGGAGAATGCAGTAATCCAGTACCTGGGAGGCTGAGACCAGAGAATTGCAGGTTCAAGGCCAACCTCAGCAATGTTCTGAGACTGTCAACAACCTAGTGATAACCTGCTTCAAGACCAAAAAATGTGGCTGGACGTGGTGGCGCATGCTTATAATCCCAGTACTTGGGAGGCTGAGACAGGATCACAGGCTCAAAGCCAGCCTTAACTACTTAGTGAGGCCCTCCACAACTTAGGGAGACCCTGTTTCAAAATAAAGAATAAAAATCAGGCTGGGGGTATAGCTCAGAAGTAGGTTCCATCTCCAGTACTACACATACACACAAAAAGTATAAAGGTAAAGGATCAGGAGTGTAGCTCAGAAGTAGAATGCCCTTGAGTTCAAACCCAAGAGAGAGAGAGAGAGAGAGAGAGAGAGACAGAGAGAGAGAGAGAGAGAGAGAGAGAGGATGAATAATGCAGAACGCCTCAGAGTGAGAGAGGCACACACCTTAACTTCTAGAATATCTCTTTGGATCAGGAATCCTTATCACATAGGTAATTTTGGACATTGGCAAGTCAAACGACAATGAGATGACACCATTTGTTACTCCAGCGTGGACTCTTCGCCCCAGAGACTGGGAGGGGATGTGGGCTGCCTCCAGTGATACATTCAAGATCTCCAGGGGCACATGGTGATGCTCTACTTGTAAGGACAAAGGACCTTTGTCACCTACTTCCTCCTACTCTTTTGGCGTTCTTACTTTCAGCGCTGACATTCCACTAATTAATTCCTTCCGAGGTGCTAACAGATAAAGCTTGTCTGATGAGGTGTGAGCTGATAATGAGCCAGGGCCAGCCTGACTTGTTTTGCCAGACCTCCTGTCACACTGTTGCACAACCCTTCAGAGGTCCCAAGAAACGGTTTACATGGGACAGAAAGGAGCCAGAGGGGATGGGGAGGAGCTCAGTGGTGTATCATGTGCCATGTCTTGAGTTCAATTCCCAGCATCAAAACAGATTGAAGAGAGAGAGGCTGGCAGTGCGGGTCACCCTTGAGGCAGTTCAGACCTGAGGCCAGGTCTCACACCCTTTGGGTCCTCACTGATATCTTCACAGGCTGCCAGGATGCAAGACCACAGCAACTCAGTGTATGGGCATCTCACAGCCTCCCACCCACAGCGCTTCTTAGCAGCTACTTTTTGTTGTTATTGTGGTTGTGCTTTTTATTTTTGTACTGGGGATAGAATCAGGGTCATTCCACCTCTGGGCTATACATGCATCCCTTTTTATTTTTCATTTTGAAACAGGATCTCACTAAGTGGCCAGGGGTGTCTCTAAGTTGGTGAGGCTGGCCTGACACCTGCAATCCTTACATTTAATCCTCCTAAGTACTAAGATATAGGCATATGCCACCACACTTGGCTTCTGGAAAGGAAATGTTCAGAAATCTAATCCTCTTCATTTTCAATTAGTTTGGGAAACTTAAAACACATCCCTAATCACTGTTCATATGAGCCTCACTGGAGCCATATTAGAATTTGGAATCTTTGACTTCTGGACTAGAACTTTTTCTCCATACCTTGCTGACCTGGAACACCAACCTGTTAGCAAAAAGGAGACATGTAGCTAAGGAGGCAAAAAATTTAAACTTTTTTCAAAATACCATGTGTGTACGTGTGTGTGTGTGTGTGTGTGTGTGTGTGTGTGTGTGTGTTACTGGAGATTAGACCCAGGGACATTCTACCTCTACCTCTGAGCTACACCCCCAGTCCTATTTTTATTTTTATTTCAAAACAGGTTCTCACTAATTTGCTGAGGCTATCCTTGAACCTGTGACCCTTCTATCTCAGCATCCTGAGTATAAGGATTACAGGCTTACACCAATATGCCTGACTCTTAAAAATACCCTCCCTTTTTCTTACCCTTTCTCCCTCCTTTCCTTCTTTTTCTTTTTTTTTTTTTTGTTGTTGTTGTTGTTGTTGTGGTGGTGGTGGTGGTGGTACTGGCGTTCCTGGAAGCCTTTCTACTTCCAGGCTACACTCCCAGACCTATTTTTTATAGTTTTTATTTGGAAACAGGGTCTCTTAAAACAGCGAGGCTAGCTCCAAATCAGCACGATCCTCCTGTCTCCGCCTCCCAAGTGCAGGGATTACAAGTGTGCGCCACCACACCCGGCTTCCCTCCTTTCCTTCTGTTCTTCCTTTCATACTGGGAACTTAACCCAGGATCATTCTACCTTCAAATTCTACCTTAAAATTACACCCCAGAACTATTTTATCTTTATTTGGAAACAGGGTCTTGCTAAGTATCTTGATAGCCTCCCTAAGTCATGACGCTGGCTTCGAACCTGTGCTCCTCCTGTCTCAGCCTCCCAAGTACGGGGATTACATGTGTGCACCATCATACCCAGCTTCTCAAAATACCTTCCAAGGAAACAAAAGGTAAGTGTTGAGTTTTTATGCAAGGTACTCAATAGACCGATCATGTTCATGCAATAAGTGATCATTTGGCCAGTCTGTGTGATTTCTCCCACCCTTCTTCTCTGTGTCAGTAGCTGATGGTACTTCTCTACCTAAACATGCCAGTCCTGGTGGGGAAGAGCAGTGGAGGGGCCTCGTTACTATGCAAAGCTGTCTTGGAAAAGCCAGACTCAACTCTGCACAAGTTTTACCAGCAGACCCGGCTTCATCAAACCTGCTCTGACTCTGCTCTGACTGCCTTTGATCCATAGACCCAGCTCCACTCTGTTGCTAAGCCAGCACAGATCAAGTTAGGTAAGAGAGAAACTGGATCTTTCTATCCTGGTCTTGGTCTTCACTTCCTCAGAGGCAAGATCCTAGACAGCCACATACCCCCCAAATCCACGCCCTCCCTTCCTCCTTCAACCTTGCCTGAAAGGACAAAGCATTTTCCTTTTCTCCTGGGAATACCAATTCTCCTTTTGGAGTGGCACCTGCCTGAAGCCATGCTCTTTGGTGGGACCAAATCACAGTGCCTCTTGTTAGACCTCTCTATCATGGAGCTGGCCTCTGCCCTCATTACCCCAGCCACTTGCTAAGATCCTGAATTGACCCTGCTCTACCACACTTCTATGGCCTGGCCCAGTCTACACCTGGCCCAGTGCTTGCTTCAGCTCGGGTTTCACCTTGCAGCCCTGGTCCCCTGGTTTGGACTATGGGCCACAGTACTGCTGGGTTGGTTTCTATTGTCTGTCTTAGCCATGACTATTTAGATCAAAATGACTAGCACCACAGCCTACTGTTGAGAGTGAGACTCACCTGGTAGCTCCATTTGAATCAAGTCGCTCAAGGCTCACTCCCACCCTCACCCTATGCTCTAGGCTGTCTTGTCCGACTTCCATGCCTGATTTTTGTCAAT
The DNA here is from genome assembly GCF_963383645.1 of Muscardinus avellanarius. Taxonomy (NCBI): domain Eukaryota; kingdom Metazoa; phylum Chordata; class Mammalia; order Rodentia; family Gliridae; genus Muscardinus; species Muscardinus avellanarius. The sequence goes on along the minus strand of NC_137786.1, from coordinate 129,908,098 downwards.
AACCAAACTTGGCCAATCTCCCTAACTTTTTTCATCCTATTTGATTTTTTTAAGAGAAATATAATATATATTTAGAGAAGTAGGGTGCATTTTAAGAGAAGGCTATGATAAAGGAGTGTGTTTCAGAGAGAAGGTCTGGGCTGGTTCATTTCCAGAATGTGTATACCAATTTCTCCAGCACCATTTATTGAGAAGACTGGCCTTTCTCCAATGTGTGTTCTTAGCACCTTTGTTGAAAATCAGTCGATTGCACAGGTATCTTTTTATTCTGGAGTCTCTATTGTGCTCCATTGGTCTATTTGTCTATATTTATGCCAGTACCATGCTGTTTTAATTACAATAATTTTAGCATATTTTTTCTCTTTCATAACTTTCTACTTTTATTCATAATGTCTCTCTTATCTAAAGGTTAACAGTAGTATCATATGATTATATATTTTTACAGGGTTTTTTAAAATAAATTTTTATTGATGCATTGTGGTCATACATCTTAATGGGATAAAAAAAATTGTGTAGATATACATGCACACATCACCCAATCAGCCCCTACCCAATCCTTAACCCCTTCCCTCCCCCTCCCTCCTTCCCATGCTTGGTTTCCTGATTGACTTTGATATGTTTAAGTGCATCATGTGCTTTAAAGAGTTGCCCTCTTCCCCCTCCCACCCCTCAGATAGGTCACCTTAATTGCTCCTCTATAGGGTCCCTTCTTCATCTAGAGTTCCTCCTGTTACTCATTTCTCCCTAGTTTTTGCACATTAGGAAAAGCATCTGATTTCTTATTTTTTGTGACATTTCACTATAAATGCCATAATTTTGTTCTCCTTAATGGCTGGGCAAAATTCCATTGTGTACACATCCCATAGTTTTGTAATCCACTCATCTGTTGAAGGACATCTTGGCTGGTTCCACAGTTTGGCAAAGGTGAACTGTGCAGCTATGAACATGGTTGCTCATGCATTAGTTTGGTATTTTGCTTTTCATTCTTTTTGGTAGATACCAGAGTTGGTATTGCTGGGTCATATGGTAAGTTCATTTTCCCTCTTCTGAGGACCTTCCATACTGTTTTCCAAAGTGGTTGCACCAACTTGCAATTCCACCGACAACATATTAGAGCTTCTATTTCTCTACATCTGATCAATTACAGTTTCTTTCTTCCTTGGAAGTCCTTCTTTTAATTTCCACACTTATTCCCACTTACTGAAATCCTGAAAGCCAGAAAGTGAGTAACTTTGACAAGATGATCCACTCACAACCAATTTTTTTTTTTTTTTTTTTTTTTGGTGGTTCTGGGGTTCCTGGAAACCCTTCTACCTCCAGGCTACACTCACAGACCCATTTTTAAATTTTTTTGGAAACAGGGTCTCCTAACCCAGCGTGGATAACTTCAAACCTGCGTGATCCTCCTGTCTTTGCCTCCCAAATGCGGGGATTACAAGTGTGCACCACCATGCCCGGCCAACCAATTTTTTTTTTAATAGAGGTCACTTGGATCTGGGAATCTGCTGAGAGATGAGGTGAGTCAGCAGCAGCTTCTAGTGCTTTCTGGTCACACACGCCTGACTTTATTTCTTATTTGGAAATAGGGTCTTGCTAGGTTGCTGAGAGCCTAATTATATTGCTGAGGCTGGCTTCAAACATGCAATCCTCCTATCTCAGCCTCTCAAGTACTGGGATTCCAGGCAGCCACCATCGTGCCCACCTGTGCATATATATTCAAAAAAATCAGTCCCAGCCGGGCATGGTGGCGCACTCTTGTAATCCCAGCATTTGGGAGGCTGAGACAGGAGGATCCGGGTTTGCGAACAGCCTCAGCTATTTAGTGAGGCCCTCTGCAATGCTGGAGGTGTAGCTCAGAGGTAGAATGCCCCTGGGTTCCATCCCCAGTACCGCAAAATAAATAAATATATATATATATATATATATATATATATATATATATATATATATATATATATATTCAGTCCTAAGTTCAATTATCACTTGCCATGCTATAAATTTGAGTTTGGGTTGAGAAAACATTACTACAAGTATATGTGGCTGAAACAGTACTCACTAGTTAGTCCATTTATACCCTCTTCCCTCTCCAATTTCCAAGCAGCTTCCCTGGTAATTAGGTGAGGACTACATGATAGTTCTGTCTAATAAACTAAAGTATCTTCTCCATCACTCTCTTCCGCTGCAATGACCTTGATAGCTCCAAGGTGAGATATAACTTTGAGCCATAAGATAGAAGAATGTGTTTGCTGACCTGCATTGGACTTTACATGAATGTCTTCAGTGTGTGTGTGTGTGTGTGTGTGTGTGTGTGCGTGCATGTGTGTGCGTGTGTGTGCGCGTGTGTGTGCGTGTGTGCGTGTGTGCGTGTGTGCATGTGTGTGCGTGTGTGTGCGTGTGTGCGTGTGTGCATGTGTATGCGTGTGTGTGTGTGTGCGTGTGTGTGTGGTGTTGCACGCTTGTAATCGCAGTACTTCAGAGGATGAGACTGGAGGATTGCAGGTTACAGACCAACTTTAGCAACTTAGTGAGGCCCTCCACAAATTAGTGAGACCCTGTTTCAAAATAAAGAATTAAAAAATAGGGCAGGGGATGTGGCTCAGATGTAGATGTCCCTCGTTTCCATCTCCAGTACCACAGATAAACACAAAAAATGAAGTAAGTAAAATTTATCTTCAATCCTCTTGGCCAGCGATAACTATTGTTAATATTTTGGTGTCTATACTTCATGTTCTTTCTATGTATGTAAAAATATATATGTATGTGCATATATATGCACATATGAGCTGGGCTTGGTGGCATATGCTTGTAACTCTAGTATTTGAGAGATTGAGACAGGAAGATCACAGGTTCATAGCCAGCCTCAGAAACGTAGTAAGGCCCTCTGCAATTTAGTGAGACCCTGTTTCAAAATAAAAGGATAAATTTGGTTGGGGGTGGTGTATCTTGGAGGTAGAATACCCGTAGGTTCAACCCCTAGTGTCATACGTATACAAAACATGTATATGTATATATACATACATATGTATATGCATACGCACATATATACATGTACACATATATGTGTGTATACATGCATACATACATACATACACACACACACACACACATACACAAGCAGATTTAAATATTGTTCTAAAGCCTACTCTTTTTTTTTGCAGAATTGTGGATTGAACTCAGGGGCATTTTACCTCTGAGCTATACTCCCAGTCCTATTTTATTTTGTATTTTGAAACAAGGTCTTACTAAGTTGCAGAGGGCCTCACTAAGCTGCTGAGGCTGGCTGTGAATTTGTGATCCTTCTGTCTCAGCTTCCCAAGTACTGGGATTACAAGTGTGCACCCCCACCCCACACCCCCCTCCTCGGGCTTGTTACCTTCTTTTTATTTGACAACATATCCTGTTCATTTCCCCAAAGAAATAAATATTATTCTATAACACAATTCTTTATTGAGTAATGTTGCATTATTTATGTTACATAATTTATATATAGTCTACTATCTTCCCCCACCTAAATTGCTTCAATAACATTTCTGTTACTTTTCTACATATTTTATCACTTGCTTCCTCTCCCACGCACAGACTGACTCTTAATCATGTCCATTCATAGAATGCAAATGAGATAATTCCAAAATAATAAAAGTAGTCATGAAATTCACAATGTAATATTTTGGGATGGGAACGAGAGAGGCAAAGTTTTTGCAACATATTCATCATCATCTTTATTATTATTTTCTTGGTTTATTTATTTATTTATTTATTTTATTATTATTATTTTTGGTGGTATTGGGGTTCCTGGAAGCCCTTCTACCTCTGGACTACACTCCCAGACGAATTTTATTTTTGGAAACAGCGTCTCTTAAGCCAGCCCGGCTGGCTTCGAACTTGCGTGATCCTCCTGTCTCTGCCTCCCACGCGCAGGGATTACAAGCATGCGCCACCACGGCCGGCCTTTTCTTGGTATATTTAAATTTGTACTACTCTGAGTAGTAATAACCGGCTTAGAGAAGCAAAGGAGATGGCAGGGTAAGAAGCAACAAGAAGCTGTTTTGTTAAAATTCAGAGTGACTGCAAGAAACAAAAAGCAACAATAAATTCAAAAGAACAATGGCTAAACAAAGTAGAAGCTAATTCCACTCTCACAAACTTCCAGAAGTAGGCACTCCCCTATGGAACTCCAGGGAGCAGCAGGGACCCAGCTTTTTCTACTTTCCGCCCTGAGCAATCTTTCCATTTCTGGGGTCACCTCACGAGGTCTGAAATGGCTGCTGTAACCCTAGCCATCACATCAGCATTCCACAAAGAAGAGGGGATTGAAGGAAGGAGAAGAAAGGGTCATTGTTGTAGAATGCATTTTGGGGAAGTTGATCACACTAGTTGTACTCAGTTGCTTAATCTCATATGATACAAAAGGAGAATGTTGCCTTTGTTCTGAGTGTCCATGTACCCAAACAAAAATTCAGGATGGTATTGCTATAGAAGAGATGATATTGGGGACAACCAAAGGTCTCTGCCATACAACCACCAGTTGATTCATCATATTGTTTCTTTGATTTGGGTACTGGGAAATGAACTCAGTGGCATTCTACCTCCAAGCTGCACCCCCAGCCTGGTTTTTTTTTTTTTTTTTTTTTTTTTTTTTTCAATACTGGGAACGGAACTCAGGGGCATACTACCTCTGAGCTACACACCCAGCCTTATTTTTTTTTATTATTTATTTAGAAACAGGGTCTCACTGAGTTGCAAAGGGCCTCACTAAGTAGCTGAGGCTGGCTTCGAACCTGTGTGATCCTTCTTTCTCAGCTTCTCAAGTGCTGGGATTACAAGAGTGCACCACCACACCCAGCTTGTTTTTTATTTTAAAACAGGGTCTCACCAAGTTGCAGAGGACCTCACTAAGTCGCTGAGGCTGTCCAAGAACCCAGATTCTCCTGTCTCAGCCTCTCTAGTACTGGGATTACAAGTGTGTGCCACTATTCCTGGCCCCAGCCCTTTTTATCTGTAGTTTGAAACAGGGTCTTGGTAAATTGCTGAGACTGGACTCAAACCTGCAATCTTCCTGTCTCAGCCTCCTAAGGGATTATAGGCATGTGCCACTGAGCCTGGCACATTTAACTTTAATTTTAAGAGGGCTCAGACTGTGTTCTTAGCTGCTCCTGTATTTGACTAGAGGAGCACTAAAACACTCCTCAGACCTCCATGTACGTTTGGCTACAAACAATACCTTTCCCCCAGTAGGCTTCTCTAAATTACTCTTTCAAATCATAATATGACATGACATTGTTTCCCAAAGACCAAAATGTACACAGCACCAGACCTTTGATCCAAGGCCAATGAAATCCCCGTGTGCTGACCAAATGCCAGCGCAGGTCATTATACCCTGGCCCGTCTTCCCTTCCCCACCGTGTCACTTGGCTGCAGTAGTCTTTGTCGCCACCAGCTCACGCTGCCTGGGAACCAAGGAGTTGGCAGGACGGGCATCCCTGGAGAATAATGGTCAGAGAGGGACACCGCGCTGGGCTGGCACTGACTGTAGGGGTGGGCACTGGTGGTGATGAGTTTTCTTAAGCTGAAAGCAACTAATGTTTTATTTCTCTGTAGTGCTGAATCAACAGGGAATAGTACTACTGTGTATAATTTTTTGAGTGCGTGTGTGTGTGTGTGTGTGTGTGTGTGTGTGTGTGTGTGCATGTGGGTATGTGTGGTATTGGGGATTATACCCAGGAGCATTCTACCTCCAAAATATATTCCCACCCACCCACCCATCTTCACCATCCACCACCACCACTGCCTCCTTTTTTATTTTTTATTTTGAAACAGTCTCACTATGTTGCTGAGAGTTTCACTAAGTTTCTGAGGCTGGACTAGAGCCTACAATCCTCCTATCTCAGCCTCCCAAGTACTGGGATTACAGATGTGTGCCACCATGCCCAACTGTATATGATTTTTACTATTTTCTTAGTTCTAAAAATCCAGGAAGAAATGACCTATCATTTTGCTGAGATCAGAATTTAAAAGACTGTGAGAGAGGTACACAGCTCATAATGGATCATTTCACCAGCCAAGGGGCCCAGCATCACAAATGAGACATTCACATGGGCATGACTCCATCAGGTCAACTCACTTGCTATCCCTTGTAATTTAACTTCTTTCTCTCTTCTCTCTCTCTCTCTCTCTCTCTCTCTCTCTCTCTCTCTCTCTTCCTTTCTTTCCCTTCCTCTCTTTCTTCTATTTTTTTTCTGGTGGGGCAGGGGAATACTGGAGCCCAAGAGCATTTACTGCCAAGCTACACCTCTAGTCATTTTTATTTGTTTTTAAATTTTATTTGTTTGTTTATTTATTTATTTATTTATTTATTTATTTATTTGTGGTACTGGGGATGGAACCCTTCTACCTCCGGGCTACACTCCCAGACCTATTTTTTATATTTTATTTGGAAACAGGGTCTCTTAAGCCAGAGAGGCTGGCTTCCATCCTGCGCAATCCTTCTGTCTCTGCCTCCCAAGCGCTCGGGGATTACAAGCGTGCGCCACCACGCCCGGTCCTGGTCATTTTTATTTTGAAACAGGGTCTCATTATGTTGCTGAGGCTAACCTTGAACTTATAATCCTCCTGTCTCAGCTTCCCAAGTACTATGGTTATACATGTGAACCACCCATACCCAGGTGTTCTCCTTTAGTTTTCTTGACCGCCCAGTGGGATTTTTCTTATTTTCCCTGTTTCACATGTAAAAAATTATATCTTCCAGTGCTATTGACACATTTAAAATACTAAGAGAGCTAACAAATTGTCCTTTCTCTCAAAGGTTTGTTTTGTGGGGAGAAGGGCTGGGGGCAAACTTTAGGCGCAGAGAATGAGTTCACGGCACACACTTCATCACGAGTGTGTGAAGGCTTCCCTCTTCACCATGGATCAGTGTCTCCTTCATCCCCAGTCTCCATTTCCATCCCTCACAAATTATTGTAAATACAGCGTTCCATGTCTATGTGTTTTTAAGTTACATACATGACATTGCATCTGTGTGTATGTGTGTGTATGTGTGTGTGTGTGTGTGTGTGTGTGTTGCTGGAGATTGGACCCAGGGGCATGGTACCTTCCAGCTATACTCTCAGCCCTTTTTTATATTTACTTTGAAAGAGGGTCTCACTAGCCAGCCAGAGTGATACATGCTTGTAATTCCAGTACTTGGGAAGCTGAGACAGAGAAGGATTGAAGGTTCACAGCCAGCCTCTGCAACTCAGTGAGACTCTATTTTTCTGTGTATGTGTGGTACTGGGGAGTAGAACCCAGGGGCTTTTCTACCTCCGGGCTATACTCCCAGACCTATTTTATACTTTATTTGGAAACAGGGTCTCACTAAGTTGCTGAGAGCCTCACTAAGTAGGTGAGGCTGGCTTCGAACCTGGGATTACAAGCATGCATCACCATGCCCGTCTGAGACCTTATTTATTTATTTATTTATTTATTTATTTATTTATTTATTTATTTATTTATTTTTTGGTGGTACTGGGGTTCCTGGAAGCCCTTCTACTTCTGGGCTACACTCCCAGACCTATTTTATATTTTTGAAACAGGGTCTCTTACGCCAGCGCGGCTGGCTTCGAACCTGCCCGATCCTCCTGTCTCCGCCTCCCAAGCGCGGGGATTACAAGCGTGCGCCACCACGCCCGGCTGAGACCCTATTTTAAAAAAATAAAATAAAATAGGGCTCAGGGCATATCTCAGAAGTAGAATACTTCTGAATTAAATCTTTAGTACTGCAAAAAATAGAAGAAGAAGAAGAAGAAGAAGAAGAAGAAGAAGGAGGAGGAGGAGGAGGAGGAGGAGGAGGAGGAGGAGGAGGAGGAGGAGGAGGAGGAGGAAAGAGGGAAGATGGGGGAGGGAGAAAAAGGAGAAGAAGAAGGAAGAGGAGGAGAAACAGGATCTGGAACCAGAAATGCTTCAGTCTCAATCTCCCAAGTACCGGAATTACAATTGTGTACCTTGTTCACACCTGGCTCATAGTGTACATTCTTGACATATTACTTACCCATTTCCCGTATTATGGACAACAGGATAATTATGTGTGTGTATAACATCCACACACAAATATATATATATGAGCATTATTATGTATGCATATGTATTATATATACCCTTTCTATTTATGTGAGATTGATGTGTTATTGTGCATGTGCATTTACTTAAGTGCTGCCAGATGGCTTAAATGGTTGTGCCTGTTTATACTCCCACCAGCAAGCCATGCCACATTCTTTTTTTTTTATACTGGGGATTGGACCCAGGAGCATTCTATCTCTGAGTTACACCCCCTAGCCCTTTTTAATTTTTATCTTGAAGCAGGATTTCACTCAGCTGCCAAGGATCTTGCTGCTCATTTGCTGAGGCCCAGCTCTGAGCCTGCAATTCTCCTGTCTCAGCCTCCCAAGTATTGAGATTATGGGCATGAATCACCAAGCCAGGCTTTGATATCACATTATTTATTATTTATCAAAGTTTGAGTTGGTATGATTTACTGACTTTCTCTAATCTTTTTGTGGTTGTGAAATTAATTGGAAATATTAACAAGGAGAAAGGTAGGGAGGTTAGGTGACTTGGGCTCCCCTGGTCCTCTCCCTGATGACTTACCTCTCCCATTCTCCTCTCCTGTTTGTTCTCCAGACCCTGATGAAGAAAAATTTTCCCCTGAATGGCTTCCATCCTTTTATTATAGTTTTTGCCACACCTTCACAGAACTTTTCCTGTTCTCTACTCCCAGTGCCCCAACGCAGCCTCTTTTGTAAACTTCATCTTGAGATTTAGACCCTCCCTGAATTCCTCTTTAAATACTGAAGCCTATGCTGGTCTCCTCGCATTTTGACTATGTATCTCACATTTGGGAGACTTGTTTATAATTCAACTTAACTCTCTTTTATGTTCTATGGTGTTTCAAAAGAGAGAGAAGCTGGGCATGGTGGCCCACACCTGTAATCCCAGTACTTGAGAGGCTGAGACAGGAGGGCTGCAGGTTCAAGGCCAACCTCAGCAACTTAGTAGGACTCTTAACAATCTAGGGATACCTTATTTAAAAAAGAAAAGATCGAGCCGGGCATGGTGGTGCATGCTTGTAATTCCCGTGCTTGGGAGGCTGAGACAGGAGGATCATGCAGGTTCGAAGGCAGCCTCTCTGGCTTAAGAGACCTCTTTCCTGTTTCCAAATAAAATATAAAATAAGTCTGGGAGTGTAGCCTGGAGGTAGAAGGGTTCCATACCCAGTACCAAAAAAAAAAAAAAAAGATCAAAATGGGCTGGAGGCAGAGGTAGAATGCCCCCTGATACCACCAGAAGAGTTACAGAGAGAGAGAGAGAGAGAGAGAGAGAGAGAGAGAGAGAGAGAGAGAGAGGGAGAGGTGTGAGGTGTTCCAGGAGACCAGTAGTTTTGGACCACAACCTTCATTTGACTCATACTTTTTCAGCCCCTCTAGAAAAATCAGTATGTACCTATCACCTTGGGCCAATTTTGCAAAGGGTTATAGGAAGATTTCACTAGCTGAAGAAATATATAACAAGCATTACATTTGCAAAGTCTGTATCTAGGCAGGCTTGCAAAACCTCTCTCTCCTGGCACATGTCTGCATTGACTCGGTTTGTGGAGTGGACAGGTGTAAGCTAGATCCTGGGGGCATCTGTGGGACTCCCCGAGCTTTGCCCGTTCTCAGCAGGGGCTGCCATTGCTGTTCTTTCAATAACCATCTTTGAATGACCAGGGCACCTAGCAGAAAATGATCTTTTTATGTCTTTTCCCATAATCCATCCACTAGAATTAAATGAAGTGGGGGAAGTACCTTTCCCACACTGTTTTGCTATGCTATTTTGCATTCTGCATTTTCACATACACACTATACATTATAACAGAAATGATTGGTTGCATTTTTCTCTTTTTTTATAATCACAACTTTGACATAATTTCTTATCATCACAACTTTGACATAATTTGAAATAGCATGGGTCTAACAATGAAACTACATTTCCCAATATATTGGGCTGCTGGAGTTTGACGTGAAAGCTCTTCCCATTAAAATGAAAAACAAAGCTGACTGTGATCCCAATACTTGGGGGCTGAGACAGGAGGATTCCAGGTTTGAGGAACATAGCGAGACACTCAGCAACCTAGTGAGATCCTGTTTCAAATAAAAATAAAAATAAAAATAAAAAGGGCTAGCTGGGTATGGTGGTACATGCTTATAATCTCAATGCTTGAGAGGCTGAGGTAGGAGGATCCCAGGTCTGAAAACAGTCTCGGCAACATAGTAAAACATTCAGCAACCTAGTAAGATCCTGTTTCCAAACCAAATTAAATAAACAAATTAAAAGGACTGGGCATGTAGCTTGGAGGTAGAATGTTTACAGAAACTCATTTGGCATCTACTAATGCCCTGGTCCTTTCTCCTTCTCTGTTAATATAGTCATGATGCAAGGGAGTGGGGGTGGAGCAGTTACCATCTCAGTACCATGAAAACAGAGACAGCATACTCTAAGAATGGCTAATGGAAAGATGCACAGTCTGGGTCCCTGATGATGTCACAGAACTACTGTCGCCACCCTTGACTATCTTCTTCTAGGTGGTTTGTGATGGAAGAAAAATAAATAAAATGAATCCACCTGCTGTTTTTGCATGGTATCTATTGAATTCATACAAACTCAAATCCTGGTGTTTGCTTTACCAAACCTCTTCTCGCTAAGCTTGGGGTAGAGGTTTGAAGGCAGCCTGATAGGAAGACCACAGGATGCTGCTTTAGGAGAGCCGGTCCTCCTGGCCGAGCCCACTGACCAAGCTCGGGGAGGAAGCCCTCTGCTTCTGTCCCATCTCATCAGCTCTCTGTGGTGATACAGGACACATGGCTCAGAGGTTTGTGGTTTAGAGGTTAGTTGTAGGCAGACTTTCTTCCTTGCTGGTAGAGATTTCTTCTCATGATAAAGACAGAGGGGCCAAGTATTCACTTTCCCAGTCTCTTGTGCAGTGGGGGCACGAACAAGTGACCTAACGGGGTCCCAATAGACCTAAAGGGAGGACAACAGGGAAGACTCTAACCAAAAGACACATGGAAGCAAATGCTCTTTGTCTTCTTTGTACGCGATACCAAGAAATGCTGAGTTATCTTGTGGTCAGTGGTGCGGTGGGGATGACAGGACATTCCCGGGGAGGCTCCTGAGTCCTTGGCATGTCGCCAAGTCACATCATCAACCCTACACACTAACAGCTTTTATTTGTTTGTTTGTTTGTTTATTTATTTAGCGGTTCTGGGGATGGAACCCAGAGGCATTGTACCTCTGAGCTGCACCCCCAGTCCTATTTTTATACATACATACACACACACATACACACACACACACACACACACACACACACACACACACACATATATATATATATATATATATATATATATATATTTTTTTTTTTAAACAGGGTCTCTTAAGCCAGTGAGGCTGGCTTCGAACTTGTGGGATTCTCCTGTCTCCACCTCCCAAGCATGGGGATTACAAGCGTGCGCCACCACGCCTGGATCTTTTTATGTTTTGAAACAGGGCCTCACTGAGTTTTGAAGGATCTTGCTAAGTAGCTGAGGCTGTCTGCGAACCGCGATCCCCCAGTCTCCACCTCCTGAATGCTGGATTACAAGCCTGTGCCACCACACTGGGTACTAACAGCTTTTAAACATCTGATTAGTATTTATATCACTTTTTAAAAGTTAATTAACGTTTTAGGTTGAGATACACAACTTGGGCATATTTGTGGGATACCATGTGATGTCATAATATACATACACACTGTAAAATTTTAAAATCAGGGCAACTATATCTACGTTCTCAAATATATGGCATTTCTCTGAGTGAAGACATATAACGTCCTTTTTACCAGTTTGTTTATACCACTTTGAAGGGTATTCTGTCTTTTTTTGGTGGTACTGGGGTTCCTGGAAGCCCTTCTACCTCCGGGCTACACTCCCAGGCCTATTTTATTAATTTTTCTATTTGGAAACAGGGTCTCTTAAACCAGCAAGGCTGGCTCTGAACCAGCGCGATCCTCCTGTCTCCACCTCCCAAGCGCGGGGATTATAAGCGTGCTGTGCCACCACGCCCAGCACTCCTAGGTCTCTTTCTTTCAATCAGACTCCTCGATTGCTTAGCCAAGGCAGTGTCCGGGAAGCTTATTTGTCTGACGACTCAGACACAGCCAGACAGGTGTGAATCTCACAGAGGACACTCAGGTTTCAAACCGAGATGACTGCTTTATGTGCCTCTTGGCAGCCTCATTTACCATCGCACCTCCTCATACAATAACTATGGTGTGGTATACTGTTATTTTCTTAAATAGTAAAACAGTTTTATACTCAATGTAAAGTATTACAAGGAAAACCTGATTGTTAAAAAAAATCAGTATTATATGTTTTAGAAATCCTCAAACATCAATTAAAATTTATGGCGTCAAAGGCAGCTCTAAGCTTTTTATTACCTAGTATATATATATATAGTGGGAGGGCACTGGGTACTGCATCTAGGGGCATTCTACCTCTGAGCTATATCCCTAGCCTTTTTGGTTTTTATTTTGAAACAGGGCTTCACAAATAGTAAATTTATGAATCTTGATAAGTTGCTGAGACTGGCTTCAGACGTGCAACCTTTCTCCTGCCTCAGCTTTCCTGTGCAAGAACTATAAAATCTTTTTTGTCAAACTGGTCAGAGAGCAGCCACTTTAACTCTTAGAACCTTTGGTTAACTGGAATCTTCCAGAATTCTAAACTTTGTTTCAAAACTCCCTCCCGCCATAGAAATAAATTATTCACTGCAGAGTTGTACTTTAATCTTTGTTTTAGAATTCCTACCTGTCGAGGATCGTGCAGGTTTGAAGCCAGCCTGGCTTAGGAGACCCTGTTTCCAAATTTTAAAATATGTAAAAGTAGGTCTGGGAGTGTAGCCCGGAAGTAGAAGGGCTTCCAGGAACCCCAGTACCATCACAAAAAAAAAAAAAAAAAGAATTCCTAACTGTCTTAGAAAATAGCCAATCTTACAGAGTTGTGAACCCAAGCCCTCGCCAATCAGGGCAAGGGACAGGATCGAGTCAGAGATAAAAACCTGAGCAGACTTCCAGCTCAGTATGCCTGCTTACCAGATCTTTTTTGTTGTCGGTTGCATACCCTTCTGTAGAAGTAAAAAGGTTTGTCTTGAGGGGCAACTCTCCAATGCCAAGCACTGGGGTAACAGGTATGTGCCACCACACTCAGCTTCAATCATATCATCTTAATTTTTAAAATTTTTTACAGTATTGGGGATGGAATTCAGGGGCATTCTACCTCCAAGCTACACCCCCAGCCCTATTTTTTCAGTCTTTTCACTTTTGAAACAGGGTTTCACTGAGTTGTGGAGGGCCTCACTAAGTAGTTGAGTAGCTGAGGCTTGCTGCCAACCTGTGATTCTCCTATCTCAGCTTCCCAAGTCCTGGGAGGCTGTCTGTAAACTGCGATCCTCCACCTCCCAAATGCTGGGATTACAAGTGTGTGCCACCACGCCTGCCCCACATCATCTTAATTTTGACAAATGAGAAGGTACATCTAGGTTTTTATAGCTATTGGAAGATTGTATGTGAAATCTCAGGTCTCCTAATTCTTTCAGCTCACTGCTCTTCCAGTACAGCATTTGACCAAAAGGCTACTGAGGAAGTAAAAGTGGGGAGGAGATGTTATAATTTGTGTATTAGTGATGTATGATGTATATGAATTTTCTCCTAGGAAAGTAAGAAAAATAGAAAGAAATTTACTATAGGTCCCTATACCTAGGAAAAGACTGCTGAAAATGCTAAAATATTTTCCCAGATAAACGTCTCCCTCAGATGCTCAGATGAGAAAGATTACTACACACATCAGGATCCCCGTAAGAAATGCCATTCACTCCTCCCCAACTTCAGGATTCTGGCACAGTGTCTAAAGACAAAGGGCTGGGCTAAATGGGACTCAAGCCAGAAGTATTATTAAGAATTTTACTGGTGGCTTGATTGGTAATAGTGGGGCTGGGGAAGGGGTAGGGTTAAAAATGAGAGACAGCCAGGATGTATGTTAGACAGAGGAGAGAGAGAGAGAGAGAGAGAGAGAGAGAGAGAGAGAGAGAGAGAGAGAGAGAGAGAGAGAGAACATTGTCCTTCACCAGCATGAACAGCTGGTGGGAATGAATGCCAGGCTGTCACTGACTCACCAGGAAGGTAAGGCATGCCTCTGGTTTATTATAGGCCTTGTTTAAACAGGTAAAGCAAACTGCCTTTCTTTTACTTTGTTTTGTTTTTCAAAAATTATATAATTACTCTCAAGTTCATCCCCCACCCCAATGAATTCTTATTAATGCCATATGGGGACAAAGGTCACCTTTAGATTTAAGGGACATATATTTACTTCATTGTCCTGGGCTTGGTGACCTAACTTGATAAGTTGTAGAATTTTGTCTGTAGAGATGTAGATAATTCTATCATGTGAAATAGATCATTTCAAAGATTTATGTACCATCAGACACTAACCATTTTTGTGTTGTTTCGGTTTTGGTATTGAGGGATTGAATTCAGGGGCATTCTACTTCCAGTTACACCTCCAGCCCAATTTTTTAATTTTTTATTTTGAGACAGGGTCTCACTAAGTTGTGAAGGGCTTCACTAAATAGTTGAGTAGTTGAGGCTTGCTACCAACCTGTGATTCTCCTATCTCAGCTTCCCAAGTACTGGGATTACAAGTGTGTGCCACCATGACCAGTCCCTAATCAATTTTTTAAAAACTCAAATTTGGCCGGGCATGGTGGCTCATGCTTGTAATCCCAGCATTCGGGAGGCTGAGACCGGAAGATCGCAGTTCTCTGACAGCCTCAGCTACTTAGTAAGGCCCTCCATAACTTAATGAGACCCTGTTTCAAAATAAATAATAAAAAAATAGGGCAGAGGGTATAGCTTGGAGGTCAAAGCCCCTGAGTTCCATCCCAGACCCGCAAAAATAAATAAATAAATTAATTAATTAATATAAATAAAATTTGATAATCTCATTTTAACATTTCTTTGCTAGATTGGTTACATATACTGATTTTTTTTTTCAAATGCTCTCTGAATCAGTCATAACATCCTACTGGTTTCCTCACTCATTAATAATGAGTTAAATAAAATGCTGTATAGTCATGGTGTTACCTTAGTTACTCATTCATTTATTTATTTTGATACTGGGTATTAAACTGAGGGGCATTCTACTTCCAAGCTAAACTTTCTGCCCTATTTTATTTTCTATTTTGAAATAGGGTTCCATTAAGTTGTTTGGTGTTACCTTTATGAAAATTACCCCCTTAGCACATTTTTTTTTTCCAGTACGAGGGATAGAACCCAAGGACATTCTAACTCTGAGCTATAGCACCAGCCCTATATTTTATTCTTTATTTTGAAACAAGGTCTCACTGAATTGCAAAGGGGCTCACTAAGTAGCTGAGGCTGTCCTTGAACCTAGATCCCCCTGTCTCAGCCTCCCAAATGCTGGGATTACAAGTGTGAACCACCAAACTCGACATTTTTTTTTAAACCTTATACCACACAAATAGTGTTACTGGGATTTTTCTTGGAATTTGGCCCCCTTATAAACTCATTTGGAGCCAGAAGTGGTGGTGCACGCTTGTAATCTGAGTACTTGGGAGGCTAAAACAGGAGGATTGCAGGTTTGTAGCCAGCCTCTGCAATTTAGTGAGACTCTCAGTAAGCCAGCAAGACTCTGTTTCAAAACAAAAAATAAAAACAGGGCTGGGGGGATAGCTCAGAGGTAGAATGCCCCCTGTGTTCAATTCCCAATATCACACAAAAAAGTTTGGGGGGTCAGACAAAAAGCATATTTGCAGCTGAGCATGGTGGCACACACCTGTAATCCCAGTACTCAGGAGGCTGAAAAAAAGAGGATCACTGTTTTGAAGCCAGCCTCAGCAACTTAAATTAACCCTATTTCCAAATAAAAAGCAATATAGGGCTAGGGATGTAGTGTAGCGAGGCAGAATGCTCCTGGGTTCAGTTCCCAGAATTCTTCCCACCAAAAAGGCACATTTGCCACGTATGGCGGCACATGCCTGTAATCCCGGTACTTGGGTGGCTGAGATAGGAGGATCACAGGTTTGAGGCCAGTGCATGGTAACTTAGCAAGACCCTGTTTCAAAATAAAAAACAAGCCAGGTACAGTTGTGTATGCCTGTTATCCCAGTACTTGAGGTGCTGAGACAGGTGTATTGCAGGTTTGAAGCCAGCTCCAACAATTTAGCAAGGCCCTCTGCAACTTAGTGAGTAAAATACAGCTGAGAGGCATAGCTTAGAGGTTCATCTCAGTCATACACACACACACACACACACACACACACACACACACACACACAGGACTGAGGGTGTCGCTTAAAGGTACAATGTCCCTGGGCCCAGTCTCCAGCATTCCCCCACACAAAGAAAAAAGAAAAAGCATATTTTTCGTCAAGCAGACAAACTGGAAAGTGTCTTTAGATGGCTCAGTCCCTATGTTCACCGAGTTCCTTTCTCTTGTCAACTTACTTGAAGCCTTGCCACCTTATGTTCTCTAATATTAAAGACAGGAATGGAGCTCTGTTTGATCTTAACATGCCACTTAGTTATAATTATGCTTATTATTTAATTTATAGCAACTGTTAATGCCCCCCCCCAAAAAAAAAACCCCGAAATTGCGCCCGAGAGGTAACGGATGTCTCAAGGTTGGAAGTGAACCTGGAGGAAGTGGTTGGATCGGATGCCCAGCTCCTGCAGCCCTTTCCACAGGGATGCCCTGTCTGTCCAGGTGGAGGGAAGGAGACAATTAAGCCGCATTTGCGTTTCTGCCAAATGGTCCTGGCCACTGCTTTGGCCTCGCCAAGGGCAGGGCCCCCATGATAGACTGTGTGGAGCTGAAAGCTGAATAGTGAATACTTTTCTGTGCCTCTTGCCTGTGGAGCAGGCTTGTCTGCCCCAGATCACACTTGAATAGATGAAAAGAATCCGTTTTTTTTTTGCCTTGGCCCGAGGCCTGCAGTAGAAGCCACAAAGACGCTTACAGACAAACTGGAGTGGAAGAGCAGGCAGCAAAGGAGGGAGAGAGAAGACTTAGAAACGCATACCAGGGGACGAGCAAGAACGCTGTCGGCTGGCGTAGATGATCACTTATTCCAATGGCCCCTTGGCTCCCTTTTGGAGAAACTTCTGCGCAATTGAAAATTGCACAGTTCCAGCCTCCTGGGGTTTTCCTGGCATCCTGTCTCCCAACTGCTTTAAGGAAATCTAGGTGAAAAGAAAAACTGCCGGGCCTGGAGGTGGGACCTCGGGAGGAAATATACCCCGAGCCACACAGAATCCTCCTCTGCAGCGCGATTCCAGGAATTCAAGAGTTCAACCAAAGTAAGAGAAATGCCGCTTCACGTATGATAATGATGTTGGGAAACTTAGCAGCGATTCTGTCAATGTGCTTTGTTCATTAAGAAATTGTGAGCCCTGTTCTCTTGGTTTACAAACTGTCTTTAAGCATAGCTAGACAGGCAAGTCCTTCCTGTTTTTGTGTGTATGTGGGGTACTGGGGATAGAACCCAGGGGTGTTCTACTTCTGAGTGATACCCCCAGCTCTATTTTATTCTTTTATTGTGCAACAGAGTCTCACTAAATTGCGGGTGGCCTCACTAAGTCGCTGAGGCTGGCTGCGAACCTGCAATCCTCTTGTCTTCTTGTCTTAGCCTCCCAAGTACTGGGATTATGAGCTTGTGTCACCATGCCCTTCTTCCTTACTGTTTTTCTACTCTCCTTACAGCCAATGAAATGGGATCCTCACAGCTGAAAAATGACCACTTCTAATGTACCCGCCCCTAGAGCCTTGCAGAATACAGTCCCAGGGATGGTCAGGAGGTATCTGTCTTTAGCACTAATGCAGGCCTGAATAAGGAGTAGGGTCTGCTAGTGAGAAAGCGTATTCCTTCTAGTTATGGGACTGGCTAACTTTTGACTGTTTCCATATGACTGGAAGCACATGCTTTGGGAGAAAAAATAGGTAGACTATATATTTTACTACTGTAAAATATCGGGCCTATGATATTTATTTGTTTGTTTGTTTGTTTAATCATTTATTTATTTATTTATTATTTATTTAGTGATGCTGGGGACCAAACCCAGGGCCATGTAATGCTAAGCAAATGCTATACCCCTGAGCTATAGCCCCAACCCCGTCTATGATTTTGATGGTGAAACCTCTTCTACGTCTGTTCCATTTTATTTCTACTCTCCTAACCAGTTGCTCATTTCTGGTCTTGGCGGATATGTAGGGCAGTGTTTTGGTGTGTCAGGAAAGGGTCCTGAACAGCTATGTCACTATCACCAGGAACTTATTATTTTTTATATTTTGCGGGTGTAGGGATGAAACGCAGGGGCATTCGACCTCCGAGCTACACCCCCAGCCCTATTTTTTATTCTTTATTGTGAAACAGGGTCTCACTAAGTTGCAGAGGCCCTCACTAAGTAGCTGAGGCTGTCTGAGAACTGTGATCCTCCAGTCTCAGGCTCCTGAATGCTGGGATTACAAGCATGTGCTGCCATGCCCAGCCAGGAACTTATGTTTGAATGCTCAACCCCAGAACTACTTGAATCTGAATATCTGGGAAGGAGGAGGAATGCAGACATCTAATTCTTTCCAGGTAAAGAGGGCCTGGGCCTTTGAAGGCATAAAGACCTAAGGTTGCTGGTTGCTGTATGATGTTAGGCAGATTATTCAACCTTTATTTTCATTCTGTGGGCTACAAAGCAGGGATAATTATACTTACTTGAAACTATTGTGGCAAATATTAAGTGACACATTTATAATTAGTGTGAACAGCTTAGCAAAGTAAATGTCCCATATACCTGAGTGACTGTATTTGTTATCCTATATAGAACATTTCCTATGCTTCATGACTGGCTGTTCACATTAGTGCTATGCTGTGCTCAATGCCTGGCTGTCAGACAGCTGCCAATCAGCCTGCTTCACACTTTATGGCTCTGTTCCACCTTAACCCCTCAAAAGCCAATCCTTGGCACACCCTGCCTTATAGGCGAAAAGGTGACAGCTGCCCTGAGCTTTGTGCCAAGTGTTTGCCCAGGACAAGCTTCCTGCTGTTCTTGTCTCCACTGTTCCTTGCTGTGGTCTTGTCTCTGCCCACTGGCTCTCTTCTCTGCCTTCCCTCTCTACTGCCTTGAAACTTGGCATCCTCTTCAGGCACCCTTTGCTGGCTCATGATCTCCACCTCTCCTTAATGTGCATGCTCGTGTGTGTGTGTGTGTGTGTGTGTGTGTGTGTGTGTGTGTGTGTGACTAGGGATTGAACCCAAGATTGTTCTGCCACTGAGCTATAGCCCAGCCTTTATTTTGCATGTATTTATTTATTTGTTTATTCATTCATTCATTCATTCATTTGGTACTGGAGATTGAACTGAGGAGCACTCTACTCCAAGCTACACCCCCAGTTCTTTTTATTTTTTATTTTGAATCAAGATCTCACTGAGTTGCCCAGACTGCCTTCAAACCAGTGATCCTCCTGTCGTAGCCTCTAAGGTGCTGGGGTGCAACACTGTGTACATGCTGTTTTTATTTTAGCATTGCTCATGATTTTCTGTAAAAGACTGTTCCTCATTCCTCCCTTTTCCTATGGAACTGCCAGTGATACAATGAGATCCTCCGTTCCTTGTCAGTAAAAGGATCCAGAAGAACTGCAGTGGAAGTCCAAATTTCCTATAGATAGATACATACAGAATAATGAGAAACAACAGGTTTATTTGCTTGGAAATACTAATTTCTTGTTGAGAGCCTCTAGTCCTTTTGTCATTATATGAAAGCCTTTATGTTTGCTTTTTTCCTCTTCTTTTTTTTTTTTGTTACTGGGGATTAAAGTCAGAGTCATTCTACTTCTGAGCTACACACTAATTCCTATTTTTTATTTTGAAATAGGGTCTAAGTTGCTGAGAGTCTTGTTAAGTTACTAAGGCTGGCCTTGAACCTGTGATCCTCCTGTCTCAGCCTCCCAAGTACTGGGATTCCCAGACTGTGCCACCACACCCAGCTAGGCTTGCTTTTAAACTATAATCTACTCTTCTTGCCTTTCAAGGTTGGGAGGCAATTTTGTGAGCCTTTTCTGGAAATAAGGTGCCTGGTAGGGTGTGCAAGAACAATTAAAACAGTATTGCGAGCAGGACAGTTTTCAACTTGAGGAGTTGGTTATTAATTGCTCAACACTTGAAATGCCAAATATTTGTGAATGGGTGGTTACTTCTCTCTCTCTCTCTCTCTCTCTCTCTCTCTCTCTCTCTCTCTCTCTCTCTCTCTCTCTCTCTCTCCCTCCCTCCCTCCCTCCCTTTCCTCATATGCTTGTTAGATTTCAGTAATTGGGTACCATCCCCAGAGAGCAGTATCTCTAGCCCTCCTTAATGGTTGAGTGCACATATAAGCTATATAAAAGGTAGCCTGAAGTAACAGTGTAAACTATTTGTTGTTATGCCTTTGTAATGGAAGGAGTTGGAAAATATTATTGTCCTTGGTATTCAGAGGTGAGATGGAGGAATGGAAGTATTCATTCATTTCCCCAAGGTTGCTCTGTGAGTCTCTGGTGGAAACCAAACTTCAGTAACAGTGCAATTAGCACTTTTAAGTACCTGGTAGCCCTTGACATTGTCGACCCTGGGTCCCTGGAGATGTGTAACAATTCTAAAGAAAAATAACTCCTCTCTCTCTCTCTCTCTCTCTCTCTCTCTCTCTCTCTCTCACACACACACACACACACACACACACACACACACACACACACCACATCCATGCACGGTTGCATAGAAACAGGAAACACTGCTTCTCCAAGACTCAGCTTTTCATGGGTAACCAATATACTGTGATAACACAGCTCAGAGACACATTGGTTGGGTTAAAGAAAGTCCTGGATTTGCAGATTTTCAGATACAACGAACTCTACCATCTCTATGGGGACTGAAGCGCATCAGGCTTGAATTCCGGGGACTGTTTATGATCATAATTATATTACCTGAATGCAAAACTTAAAAATCAAGGTTTCACTAAGGTTAATTCAATGGCCATGCAGTAATGAAGATAAAATATGAGGTAAATAGATTTATATTTACAGAAAACTAAACAAAGTATATGAAACTTGTGACTTAATGAATATCTGGACCAGGTTCTAAGGGAATACCCTAAGAACTAAACCTGTTTCTTAAAATAAACTGAATTTAGGCAGTTACTAGTACCGGACAGCATTTACTGCCTTTCCAACTGCTCAAGGATTTTAATCAATGATAAAAGCATAAGAGTCCTGCAAAAACACGTGTGAGTTTTAGAACCTTTTTTAGTTTGACCAGTCTTCAGTACCTTCCTCAGGACTTCCCAAGAAAAAAAATGGAAATCAGTATCAGAGTGGGATTTGACAAACATGTCTCCGGGTTTTGTTTGTTTGTTTGTTTGTTGTGGTACTGGGAATGGAACCCAGGGGCATTCTGCCTCCCAAGATATACCCCCAACCCTATTTTTTATTCTTTATTTTGAAAGAGGGTCTCACTGAGTTGCAAAGGGCTTCACTAAGTAGCTGAGGCTGTCTGTGGATCCGGATCCTTCTGTCTCAGCCTCCCTAATGCTGGGATTATAAGCGTGCGCCACCATGTCTGGATTTACTTTTTATGTAAACAAAATCCATAAGTTAAATGATTGAGATAAACTGGGCATGGTGTTGTACACCTAAAATCCCAATACTTGGGAAGCTGAGACAGGAGGATCAAGGATTAGTGGCCAGCCTCAGCAATTTAGTGAGACACTGTTTCAAAAAATAATAATAATAATATAAAGGACTAGGGGTGTAGCTCAGAGATAGTTCACCTCTGGCCTCATTTCTCAGTACTATCAAAAAAAAGGGTGGGGTGGAGGGCAAGAGGCACTAAGCATGAAATATATTAGTCAAGAGATGTGATCAGTCAGGGAAGATTTTGTGGGGGTTCTTATTTTTTATTTTTCAATGCTGGGGATTGAACCTAAAGTGCTCTACCACTGAGCCATACTACCAGCCCAGGAGAAGATTCCTGATTCTTAGAAGTCTATAATGTGCATATACCTTTAGCAACAAAGATGGTTCCCCAGCCATTGCTCAAGGGAACTATTAACACTCTGTGCCGCCGAGCACAGAGTCCACACCTGTAATCCCAGTACCTCTTAAGGTAGAGGCAGGATGACTGAAAGTCCAAGGACAACCTAAGCAATTTAACAAGATTACTCTGCCTCAAAATAAAATATAAAAAGGGCTGGGGACAGTGACACATACTTGTAATTCCATTACTTGGGAGGCTAAGACAGGAGGATCACAGGTTCGAGACCAGTCTCAGTGATTTAGTGAGGCCCTCAGTAATTTAGCAAGACTATTTCAAAATAAAAAGTAAAAAAGGCTGAGGTTGTAGCTCAGAGGCAGAATATCTCTGGGTTCAATTCTCAGTATCAAATTAGATAGACATATAGACAGACAGACAGACAGACAGACAGGGCTGGGATAAGGTTCAGTGATAGAACATCCCTAGGTTCAATCCCTAGTACACCAAAGGAAAAAATTATTTACTGCGGATTGAACCCAGGGACATTCTACTTTTGAGCCACACCTCCAGCCCTTTTTAATTTTTGTTTTGAAACAGGGTCTCACTAGGTAGCTGAGGGTCTTGCTTAATTGCTGAGGCTGGTCTTGGTCTGTGTGCCTCTTGTCTCAGTTTTCCAGTACTGGGATTATGGGTGTGTGACACATGCCTGGCTAGAAAAAAAATAAATTAAAAAATATATCTGTGTATACAAAGATATATACCAACTACTAATAGTTATTGTTTCTGAATTGTGATTATGGGTTTTTCTGTGTTACTGCCTTTTCTAATTTTTTTTTTCAACCTCCAGGCTATACGCTCAGACCTATACTTTATTTGGAAACAGGGTCTCACTAAGTTGCTGAGAGCCTCACTAAGTAGCTGAGGCTGGCTTCGAACCTGTGTGATCCTCCTGTCTCAGCCTCCCAAGCGCGGGGATTACAAGTGTGTGCCACCATACCCAGCCTTTTCTAATTTTTTTAATAACGAGGTTTTATTATCTCTTTTATTAAACCCTTATTGTTTTTTAAACGGCATAGTATGTGTAGTACGTAGAATATTGCACATAATAATTTTGGATGCAAATATTTTCCTTTTAAATAAACATGGAAGAGCATCCTCTCTTTCAAATCCTGAAGTGAGGAGAGATCCATGAGCAGCTTAGTAAGGCTTCAGTTGCTCGTGCGTCCTGAGTTCTAGAGGTGAATACAGGAATCTAGGCTGATCACAGCAGTGCTGCTTTGGGAGCTTCTGCACCAGGAGGACTGAGAAAGTTTCCAGGGGCCCAGGCTACTGGGCAGGGTTTCCAGTGGCAGTAGGTATTGTAGTTCCTTTCATTTCACCCCGGACACATGTGGACTATCAAGCCCTTCCTTGAAGCAGAACAGTTTTTGTGGCGTCTCTCGGGTCATTTCATTGTGTCCCTGCTGTTGCTGGCTACTGGGGCCACCCCGGACACTTTAAAATTAGTTCCTGACACAGATTCCTAAAAGCATAGTCTGACACGTAAAAGTTATTTCTGAGAAACAAAGTCAGTTCATTTTGAAGCCCAAGTTTAGAGGTTGTGCACCAGCAGACAAGGGTTTATATAATAGCTTGTCTTTGTTCCCGGGGCCATATGTGACCTTTCTGCTCCTTCCTGCTGACACCATCCCCAACAGAAAAATACAATCTGTTTAGCTTAATGTCCCTCCTGAGCCCTAGTAGAGAATAAAAACAGCAGCTGCGTGGCTTTTACATAACGTAAATACTTTATTTACTTTCGTACTTAATTTATGCATCTGTCCAGTGTTTACACAGCTGTTTGATGTCTGTATGCCCATAGATTAGCCCTTATTGATTTCATCTTTCTTGAAAAATTCTCAGCATTGAGAAATAAAGGTGCCTCCCTGCTCACTTCTGCCCACCTGCCAGTGTGCTCCCATACAGATGAGAACTCAAACAAGAAGAATGCTTCTGAATAAGAGTTACAAATAAGAAGGATGCTTCTGAGTAAGATTTACTTTTGTCCTTGAAGATATCTTTCTCCCATGATGAAAAGAAGAGCCAAGTAATGTTTCCTGCTCAGGAAAATGTTTTCCTCAGGGAAAGCAGAATGGTTGATTTTGCTTTCCTGTCAAAAGACACCATTGAAATATCAAGGTGGTATTAAGGAGGTTTTTATCTGTCCCAAGAAACTATACCAATACCAGAGGATTAGGGAGGTATAGGCTGTGAAAGCCAGAAGCAGAGCTAATAATTATGAAATGGATTGGGATGGAAAAATTGCTCTCTTACTCAGGCTCAGTTGCCTATCAAAAACACAGTAAGGACAGGGCATTTGAAATGCCCATGTTTGACCAAAGCAACGCACCAGAGCCTAGCTTGGGTCCCTGTACTAGAACGTGGCTTTGTTTTTGATGTTTCTTCTCATACATATGGGAAAACTTATGGGCAATTGTGGCAGGTACTTTAACTAAAGGTTGTGATGGGAGTGTAAATGCAGGGACCCTTTGTTTTCTTCCGTGAGGTGGTAGCCGGGAGGAAAGAGTGTATAGGTGGTGTCTCCTTCCATGAACTGGGATGCATGGTGTGTTAATCAGCTTTCCAATAAATACCTCAGATAATTAACTTGTAATGAGAAAAGGTTTATTTTGGCTTACAGTTTGGAGGTTCTACTCTGGGACCAATTGGCCTTGTTACTTCGGGTCTGTGGCAGCATATCATGGCTATATAAGGCACAGTGCAAAGCCACTCAACTCATGGCCAAGAAGCAGAAGGAAGGGACTGAGGCCCCACCATCCACTTTGAGGGCATGCCCTCAATGACCTACAGACCTCCAACTAGGCTCAACCCCGTAAAGGCTCCACTACCTCAAACCTTTAACACACAGGCCTTTATGCATCACTTAAGATCCAAACTAGTCCAGCATGGTGGTACATGCCTGTAATCCTAGTACTTGGGAGTTTGAGACAGGGAGATCACAGATTTGAGGCAAGCCTCAGCAACTTAGTGAGATCCTGTTTCAAACATCAATCAACAATCAATCAATAAAAAAGAGATGTACGTGTAGCTCAGAGGTACAATGCCACTGGGCTTAATCCTTAGAACTCTTCCTCCCAAATCCAAATTAGGATTATGGCTCGTGCCTATAAATCCCAGATACTTGGGAGGCTGTGGCAGGAAAGTCATGAATTTGAGGCTGGCCTGGGTAAGTTAGGGGGGAATTTATCTCAAAATAGCACTAAAAAAAAAAAAAAAAAGAATTGCTGGAGCTGTAGCTCAGTAGTAGAACACATGCCTAGCATGCTTGAGGGCCTGGATTCAATCCCTAGTACTGCACAGAAGTAGATTTAAAAAAAAAAAAAGAGCCAAACTATATTCCATAGGTAACATGATTCTTAAGTAATGTTCTTCTCCAGCTTTGTATGATTCAGGCATTACATATTTACAAAAAGGTTCTCTCTCTCTCTCTCTCTCTCTCTCTCTCTCTCTCTCTCTCTCTCTTTTGTGGTAACAGGAATGGAACTCAGGGGCATTGTACCTCTGAGCTACACCCTCAATCCTATTTTTTAAGTCTTTTGATTTTTGAAGCAGGGTCTCACCGAGTTGCGAAGGGTCTTGCTAGGTAGCTGAGGCTGTCCGCGAACTGCAATCTTTTGGTCTCTGCCTTCAAAATGCTGGGATTTCAAGCGTGCACCACCACTCCCAGCTGATCTCTCTCTTATTATAAAGCATAGGTCAAATTTTAGTAAGCTTCTGAATCTCTTTCAAAGTCAACAGCATCTCATACTTAAGTACGAGGTCAGCTAGGCATGGTGGTGCATGCCTGTAAGCCCAGTACTTGGGAGGCTAAGACAGGAGGATCACAGGTTCCAAGACAAGCCTCAGTAAGTTGTGAGACTCTCTTCAGCCTAGTGAGACCCTGTTTCAAAATCAAAATAAAATAGGGCTGAGAGTGAAGCTCAGAGGTAGAATGCCCGTAGGTTCAATCCCCCAAATCACACACATACACACACACACACACACACACACACACACACACACACACACACACACCACTAGGTGTTCTGTTGAAAGCTACAGAGGTGCACTCTGAATTAAAGAAATTAATAACTTGCTCACTTGCTTAACTCTATTATTTTTGTAGTACTCCTTTACAAAGTATTCCGTTGCCAGGAGTAAGGTAGTGGTTATTTTCTTTTTCTTTTTTCCTTTTTCTTTTAAATGCACCAAGGACCACACAGAAATCCTTTTTAAATTAGTCCATGACCTGAGGATTAGGAGTGAACTAGTAAGTTTGAGTCTGTTACTGGCTTTGCTTGAGACTGGCCTTTTATATCACTCTGAGGAGTAATGCTGTTTGTTTTCACCATGACATACGTAAGAGGAAAAATTGAGTGGGGAACAGGGGAATAATATTTTGATAGGGCAGTTTTATTGTTTTGTTTGATATATTATGACCTTGAGCCCCCAGTATATCCAGGGATCATCCATACTTAAAGTTAAATACAAGATAGCATCCCAAGCTATGTACAAGTGATCTTGAAAGAAAGAAAGAAAGAAAGAAAGAAAGAAAGAAAGAAAGAAAGAAAGAAAGAAAGAAAATGCCACGTAGGATTTTCTCCAACAGTTCTTCTCAAGTTGCCTGGGAAACCTCACATCCAGTGCATTCAGTTTCAGAAACAGGTAAGTTCTCAGCCAATGTGTATTTTGAGTATAGCAAGAAAACACAGATGTTTTAGAACTGCATTAGGTCTGGAAACTGGAAGCCATAAAAGAGGACATCGTGGGAGGGGACTGGTAGAGGACAGCCTGGGAGAGCAGCAGCTCGAGTCAGTGACCTCTCTTTGATCTCTGGCTTTCCCAAGTTACTTTCCCAAGCATTTCCTCAAGCCTGGCTTCAGCTCTTTAGATCTAATAAAAGGCTTTGGAGTTGGGAGCATCACCACGTGTCTGAGCAGAGTGCTGATTCAGAGGAGCTTGGAGGGAGGAACGGAGCATTCAACGCATTTACAGGAAAGTGCTTGTGTGTTTTCTCAGGAGCAGTGCCCACATCGCGTGACCATCACAGCCCCCAATGGGAGCTTCTTCCAAGTCATCACAACTATTTACATATTCTAAATAAAGTAGCGTGCTTGCTGGGGATGCACAGCTTCAGAAAGCGCCCTACACACCAACTCCCTTCCAGAACTTTTACTGCCCCTTAAGGATCTCATATATAGACATGGTAATCTGGGCTCAGTGACACACGCCTGTAATCCCAGTACTTAGGAGGCAGAGACAGAAGGATTGCAGACTGGAGGCCAGCCTCAGCAACAAAGCAAGACCTTGTTTCAAAATAAAATATAAAAAGTGCCAAGAGTGTAGCTTGGAGCAGAATTCCCCTGGGTTTAATCCCCAGAACCAAAAGAAAAAAAATGTTATATTCGAGCACGTGTGTGTGTGTGTGTGTGTGTGTGTGTGTGTGTGTGTGTGTGTGTTTGGTACTAGGGATTGATTGCTGTACTATTCTACCTCTGAGCTACACTCGCAGCCTATATATATTTGGGTGGTACTAGGGCATTCTACAATTCTACCTATGAGCTATATCCTCAGCCATATTTTTTTATTTTGAAACAGGGTCTCACTAACTTGCAAAGGGCCTTACTAGGTTGCTGAGTCTGGCCGTGAACACATGATCCTCCTATCTCAGCCTCCAAAGTACTGGGATTATAAACATGCGGCACCACGCCCAGCTATAATTTTGTTTGTTTATTTATTTATCTTATAATTTTTAATTTTGAAACAAGGTCCTGCTAAATTAAGGAGGATCTAAGTTGCTCAGGCTGGTCTCAAACATGCAGTCCTCCTGTCTTAGACTTTTAAGTACTGAGATTACAGGTATGTGCACCACACCTGGATGGCACTTTTTTGAATTTCTATATAAGTTTGCTTTATACAAAGCAAAAATAAGCACTGTGTGTTAGCTAATGCATGTGAGCTATTAAAGAGGCTATTAGGATTACAAATTTTAGGCCAGCCTGGGCAATTTATGAGACCCTGTCTGAAAAAAAAAAAAAAGAGGAGGGCTCATGACTGGGGATGTAGCTCAGTGGTAGAATATCTCTGATTTCAATCCTCAGTATGCCAAAAAAAAAAAAAAAAGCAGAATTAGTATTTTATACAAATGTCTACATTTCAATGCTCTTCCTTTCATTTCCTGGTCCAAATTCACATTGAGTATAAAATGAATTAGGTGTTGTTCTCATTATGCTACTAAGTATAGAGCCGCACACAGTAAGCTGTACTTGTATAACTGTAGTCCTGTGCATTAGCCCAGGTGTTGATCACCTTTCCATTGCTGTGACAAAAACCCCGAAAATAGCAACTTAAAGGAGGAAAGATTTGTTTTGTTTTGTTTGTTTATTTATATGCAGTACTGGGGATGGAACCCAGGGGCATTCTACCACACCCGGCTGTTTTATTTTATTTTACTTATTTATTTTTGCCATACTGGGGATTGAACACAGGGACAGTCTACCTCTGAGCTACACCTCCAGCCTTTTTGTTTGTTTTCTCTTTTGAAACAGAGTCTGACTAAGTTGCAGAGAGCCTAAGTAGTTGAGGCTGGCTGTGAACCTGTGATCCTCCTGTCCCAGCCTCTCAAGTACTGGAATTACAAGCATGCGTCACCATGCTTGGCTTTTATTTTGTTGTTGTTGTTGTCGTCGTTGTTGTTGTTGTTATTTTGGTGGTACTGGGATTCCTGGAAAACCTACTTCGGGGCTACACTCCCAGACCTATTTTTATACTTTTTAAAATTTGGAAACAGGGTCTCTTAAGCCAGCGCGGCTGGCTTCGAACCTGCGCGATCCTCCTGTCTCCACCCCCCAAGCACAGAGATTATAAGCATGCACCACCATGCCTGGCTTATTTTATTTTTTGATACTGGGGATTGAGCCCAGGGACATTCTATCTCCAAGCTATACCACTAGCCTTTATTTATTTATTTATTGGTCCTGGGAATTGAACCTAGAGGCATTCTACATTCTAGGTATACCCCCAGCCCTATTTATTTATTTTTGTGGTACTTATTTTTGGGGGTGGAATTCAGGAACCTTCTACCTCTGAGCTATACTACATGCCTTATTTATTTGTTTGTTTATTATTTATTTATTTATTTTGCAGTACTGGGGATGGAACCCAGGAGTAGACTATCTCTGAGCTACATTCCCAGCCCTATTTTTTTTTTTTTTGGTGGTACTGGGGTTCCTGAAAGCCCTTCTACCTCTGGGCTACACTCCAAGACCTATTTTTACATTTTTATTTGGAAACAGGGTCTCCTAAGCCAGCGCACGCGGCTGGCTTCGAACCTGCGCGATCCTCCTGTCTCTGCCTCCCAAGCGCGGGGATTACAAGCGTGCGCCACCACGCCCGGCATCCCAGCCCTATTTTTAATAAAGAATTATTTTGACATAGGGTCTCACTGAATTGCAAAGGGCCTCACTAAGTATGAGCTGAGGCTGTCTGTGAACTGAGATTTTCCACCCAGCTTCATTTTTCATTTTGAAACAGGATCTCATTAAGTGGCAGAGGACCTCACTAAGTTGCTGTAGCTGGCTTTGAACCTGTGATCCTCCTGTCTCGGCCTCCTAAGTACTGAGATTACAGGCATGCTCTACCATGTCAGATTTATTTTTTTATTTTGAAACAGGATCTCACTAAGTTGCAGAGGGCCTAAGTTGCTGAGGCTGAGGCTGAGGCTGGCCTTGAGCGTGTGATCCACTATGCCTGGTTCATTTTTATTTTGAAATAGCATCTTGCTAAATTGCTAACGTTGGTCTTGGATCTATGTTCTTTCTATCTCAGCCTCCCAAGTGTTCGGATTACAGGCACGTATCACCATGCCTGCCTAGGAAAGGCTTATTTTGGCTCGTGATTTAAAAAGTTTTAGTTTATGGTCAGTTGACTCTGTTGCTTTTAGGCCTGTGGTGAGGTAGAAACAGATAGCAGCTGACCTTGTGGCAGGAAGGAAAGTAGGGGGGAGGGACTGGGGAGAAAATCTAGACCTTGAGAGTATGCCCCCAAGGACCTACTTCTTGCAACTAGTCTAGCTTCCTCTAGCCTCCGCCCCTTTCAGTGCTTCATTGAGCTGTGGCTCCATCAATGGGTGGATCCACTATTGCCACAGTGTCCTCAAGAGCCAGTCACTTCCCTGACCCCTGTCTTTGAACATTGCTGCGTTGGGGACCAAACCTTCAACACCTGAACCTTTGCAGGATCTTCAGATCCAAACCATGGCAGTCCATTTCCCATTGCTAAAATTAAATACCTGAGGCTGGGAAATTTGCAAGTAAGCTTATAGTTTTTGAGGTTGGAAGTCCAAACAGCATGTGTTGATTCTGGAAAGCCCTCCACTCCTGCATCACATCACCGCAGGTGGCAGCATGGTGAAAGGGGGGCAGAGAAGAGAGACCTTGTGCTGGTGAGACAGGCGGGGATCGCCAAGGCTGGCCTAGAACCTGCGGTCCTCCTGTCTCAGCCTCAGTACTGCGATTACAGATGTTTGTCACCATGCCTGGCTGATTTCCTTCCTTCCTTCCTTCCTTCCTTCCTTCCTTCCTTCCTTCCTTCCTTCCTTTCTTTGTGTGTTTTACTGGGGATTGAATCCAGGAGCATTCTACCTTTGAGCTATACCCCCAGCCCATTTTATATTTTGTGGGAGGTTTTATGTTTTGTTTTGTTTATTTTTGGTACTGGGGATTGGACCCAAAGGCATTCTACCTTCAGGCTCACCCCTATCCCTATTTAAAATTTTTATTTTGAAACAGGGTATCTTCAGGTTGTTGAGAGTGTCACTACTTGCTGAGGCTGCCCTTGAATCTGTGGTCCTTCTATCTCTTTGCTCCCAAGTACTGGGATTACAGTCATGCATCACAATGCCTGGCTCTGAGCCTTTATTTCTACAACTCAAAACCCAACTACAAGATTATACTTTTGACTTTGTCCTATAAAAATTAAATTATTCTTTTTTGTGAGGGATACTGCAGATTGAACCCAGGGGCAGTCTACCCCTTAGCTATATCCCCAGTCCTTTTGATTTTGTCCTATAAATACTAAATTACTCTTTTTGTGTGTGGGGGTACTGGGGATTGAACCCAGGGGCATTCTACTCCTGAGCTATACTCCCAGTCCCATTTTATTCTTTATTTGAAAACAGAGTCAAACTAAGTTGTGGAAGGCCTCACTAAGTTGCTGAGGCTGGCTTTGAACCTGTGATCCTCTTGTCTCAGCCTCCCAAGTAGTGGGATTACAAGTGTGCGCCACCATGCCTGGCTTACTCATTTATTTTCTATCTTTCTCTGATAAATTTTGATATTTTCTTAGTTCCCAGGGTAGTTTGTTTTGATTTGATGTGGAGTGAATTGCAAATTAATTTGCAGTTGTGCAAATTATGTAATTTTATAATTTGCAGTTCTTCCCACCTGTAATAAGTATAAAGATAGATCCATAGCAATAAGCAACAGCAGATAGAGAAAAGTAAGCAAATAAATTTTGTATGCTGATAGTACCATTTATTCATTCATTTAGCAATATGGATATGAATGGTGAATAAGCAAAGTTCCTGATCTTATAAATCTGACACCTTATTTTTAAATTTTATTTTGGCCCTGGGGATTGAACTCAGGGGCATTTTTTCTCTGAGCTACATGCCCAGCCCCCTTTTTTATTTTATTATTTATTTTTATTTTTTGCAGGTCTAGAGATGGAACCCAGGGACAATCTACCTCCAAGCTACACCCCCAGCCCTATTTTTTGTTCTTTATTGTGAAACAGGATCTCACTAAGTTGCAGAAGGCCTCAATAAGTAGCTGAGGCTGTCCGTGAACCGCGATCCTCCTGTCTCAGCCTCCCGAATGCTGGGATTACAAGTGTGTGCCACCATGCCTAGCCCCCGCCCCCCCCTTTTAAAAAATTTTAAGTGAGTATGTATTTATTTATTTATTTATTTATTTATTTATTTATTTATTGGTGCTGGGATGAACGGGGGCCTTGTGCATGCTAGGCAAGTGCTCTACTACTGAGCTACATCCTCAGCCTCCCCAGCCTCCCCAGTCTTCCTAGCCTCCCCAGCCTTTTTGTTTTATTTTGAAACAGGGTTTCACTAAGTTGCAGAGGGCCTCACTAAGGAGCTGAGGCTGGTTGTGAACCGTGATCCTCCTATCTTGGCCTCCCAAATCTTGGCCTCCCAAATGCTGGGATTACTAGCGTGCCCCACCACGCCCGGCTGACAATCCATCTTTTTCACAAACTTCTTTTGTTGTCCTATGTTATAAAGATACAATATGAAGCTGTTCCCTGGAAGTGAGGGGAAAAATATATGCATCGTCACTTCTGGAAAACTATGAAACCTGGCTCACTCTCAGCAATCGCTTTCAAGCCAGCATTCAGTTTTGAAAGGAGGCGAATAAGCTTCTTCTCTCTCCTGTGCTCAATGCCCAGGCTCTCTCTGAACTCAAGGTTAGGTGAGTGTCCTCTGCGTGGCTGTCCTGGCTGGCTCCACTTGTCTGCACCGTGATGCTGCTTCAGTGCCTACAGGGGACTGCAATGCAACAGATCTGAGATGCCCAGATGCTACCTCCTGGAAGATGACAGTGCCAAGGCCGAGGAAGAAGGCCAGCCCGGGGCCTCCCACAGCTTCAGAGAGAAGGGGAGTTAGTCTTCCCCCTTCCTGTCTCTCAGCTTGTAAATATTGACTCTAACCTCAGGGAGGTAACAAATTCAGTTAATTAACATCATTTTGCAATTGGACAGACTTTTGCCTTTTTAGGGAATATTGCGATATTTGTGATGTATGTATTGAATCACAAGGGGGTTATTAGAACAGAGGTAATGGATTATAAACATCTGAAACACCCAGGTCAGATGGCTGCAGAGTTGTTGGGCAATAGCAACCTTTAGTGTATCTGCAGGTTTCCAGTAATAACTACGGATACCTAGGATATTTGAATGGTGCTATCCAAGGAGAGGGATTTCTGGCTCAGAACAGATTAAGGAGTATCAACATCCTTGAACTTGCTCAAACACCTCTGGCATTTGGAAAATACCCGTGCAATCCATTTGTTCTTTCTCTGAATTAAAAAAGGGGAGAGTTACCAAAACAATTTGAGGACTGAAAACAACATATCTACTTACTTTTTTTTTTTTTGTACTGGGGATTGAACCCAAAGGCCTTTTTTTTTTTTTTTTTTTAAACCAAGTATAGGAGGATCTAATCCCTGTACTTGTGAACTTCCTGTCCCAAGTACAGGGATCACAGATCTTTGTCACCACGTCTGACTAAGGCAAAATACCTGCATTGCCCACTGTATCCATTGCTGTGGTTTGGATACTAAATGTCCTCAAAAAACCCCAGTGCTAAGGGTGTGGTCACCACCCCACAGAGCTATTGGAGGGTGGTGGAACTTTTAGGAAGGGGGTTCTAGTAGAAGAATGTTAGGTCACTGGGGCATGCCCTTGTAGAGGATATTGGAATCCTACTTCTCTGTTTCCCTGTGAGTCAACAGTTCGTGGATGGGAGCCTCTGAAACCATGAACTGAAATATCTTTTTCTTCTAAGTTGATTATCTCAGGTTATTTTTGTCACAGTGATGGAAAGGTGACTAAGAGATACAAAATCCTGTGTCCTTTATATATTACTCACCTCTACTACTTGGGGTTAAATCATTTGACATCTAGTGACTACAGTTGAATTTCAGGGGTTTATAATAAAACTCTGGGAAATGAAGCTGTTCTGATATGAGTATCATGATTTTAGCTAAGAGTAACCAAGAGACTCAGGCCATGAGCAAAACAGGCTTCCCATGGTGATGTGGCTTTCTGATCCACACCGATTTCCTCTTGGTACCACAGGGTACTTGCACTTAATGCGTACCAAACCTTGAAAAAAACAACACATACTAACCGTCCCACACGTGTTCCTCCCTGGCAGAGATGATTCTCTCTGGCCCCAATGGCACTGCTGTAATTTGGTTAAAGAACAATTTTTAAGCTATGGTGTTATGTTGACAGCTTCTAGTTTTCATCACTTGCCTGGGTGTTTCTCTATTACTTAGAAAGTATCATGAAGATCCTTCTAGACAGAGGGTTGACCTGGGCTTTGAAAGTTGGCCTCTTCAGATTTTTCTTATTCCCACTTGTCTCTGCAAACTTCAATTCTATTGCTTCCCTGCTATAAAATTTGGAGAATCAGTAAAGAAATATGGTTACACCGAATCTGACAGAAGAATGGGATTTTTGTACAAGTTCACCTGCCTACTTCTCTCCAGGATGTGGTGAAATCTCGGTTCATGGATGCCCTTGAAATTTCACTAATTGTAGTCAAGGCCACGTTTTATATAAAACGACTCCCATTGAAATGACTAAATGCTGAGTGGACCCAAATCGCTGCAGCAACATTAGATGATGCAGTATTTGGCATCAATAAACTTGAGAATAACAGTAAATTATGTAGGTGAAACACTCCCCCCTTCGCCTCAACAATTAGGAGCCAGGATGAGTCAGAAGAACTGAAAGGCAGATTTTGTAAAGGAAAAAAACATAAAAATGGGAAATGGTAGAACGTCAAGGCATCTCCCCTGCACTGTCACACTGATGACGGCCCTTGCAGGTGGAAGTGCTGTACAGCTTTTGAGGCTGAACAAAAGGAACAGTCAAGACCAAGGGCAGTGCCGTGCTCGGCAGGGCTTTCCCGGGGGCTCCTTCCCTCGTCTCCAGATCTCTCCCCAGGCTCGCCAGGTACCCTCGGGTTTGCTCCTCCACCCCCTTCTCGTCCTTCCTCTTCGCTGGTATGCCACTTTGAATTTTCTGGTCCCTAACTCCGAGTGAAGAAGCCAACTGAAGGAACTTTTAGGCATCTTCCCACCCCGAGTCCAACGAATAAAGCGGCTCCAGTTGATTGATCTTAGCCCCAAAGCGCCAGCGAGGATGACCCGGGGTCCTCCTGGCGGGCGGCGGCGCCCCCTCCTCCCCGCGGTGACCGAGCCCTCGGGTCGGCCGGGGGTGGAGACGATCCTCTGCCGTAGTCTCGGAGGATGCCTCTTTCTGGTGCAGCTGCGGCAGCAGCAGGGTTTTACTTTGCGCCACTGCACGGCGCAGAGGCCGAGGCGGCGGACTGCGGCCGGACCCGCGGCGCCTCCGCCCGCTCCCCGGCCCCGGCCGCCCGCCGTGCACGTGCGCTCCCGGGACAACAGCAGGCGAGGCCCCGGCGCGCCCCCGCCGCGGCCGCGCGCGCGCCGCCGCCCCTCCCCCTCCCCCGCGCGTGCGCGCGCCCGCGGCGGCGCGCCTCTTCTCCCCGCTGCGGCGTCGCGGTGCGGGAGGAGGCGGAGCGCGCGAGGCTCCGGCGGGCGCGCGCCGGCAGCGGGGCGGGGGCGGCCCGGAGCGCGGGGCGAGGGGCGCCGGAGCCGGGACCCGCGTCCCCGGGGCCGATCGGCCGCGGCGGGCGAGCGCGGCGCGGCGTGGGGCCCGAGGCCGCGGCCCGCGCCCCCGCCCGAGCCTGCGGGGCGGCGAGCGCGATGCGGCGCTGGCGCGGGGGGCGTCCGGCCGAGGCCCCGCGGCGGCCCGGGGCGGCCCGGCGCTAGGCGGCGGGGCTCGGGCCCGGCCCGCCGAGGGCAGACACGGAGCGGCCGGCGGGGCGCAGCGACGCCGCGGCGCGGCGGGGCCGCGGGGCTCGGTAAGGCGGCGGCGGGCGGCGGGCCGGGGGCGCCGTGACGTGGGCCGGCCCCGGGGACGCTCGGAGCCTTTCCCTTCTAGAAAAATTCCTTTTCGAGTAGAGGTTCGGGATCACGTGTTCCCGGGGGCGATCTCGGTCCCCGGCCCCCTCCCGAGGGCCGGCCCCGGCCTCGGGCGCGGGCTGCGGCCCCGGCCGCGCTGCACCCCGCGCCCGCCACCCCGGCGGCCCAGGGCCGGGCCCGCCCGCCGGCCCCGTGGAGTTTCCTCGCTAATTGGCCCAAGTTGCCGCTACGTGTTGGACGGTAGTGGTGACTTGGTGCCTTTTTTCCCGTTGACTTCCCCCGCCACCCATGAGTGGTGCCTTTCTTATTTTGTTGACTAGAGTAAATATTTATGTTAAAGATTTTCATACACAGCACGCAAGACACAGGAGGGAGAGTCAGACCTTATTATTTTGGCTTTAGTCAGCCTTTGGATCCTGGATAGCCTCACCTTCCGGGGCTGAAGCTTAAAGAAGGTGGAAGGAGGAGGAGGAGGAGGCCCATCGCAGGATGCTTGGGATGCAGTTTAATAGTTATCTTTTAGGGAGCAGAATTTGGATAATTATAATTTAATCTGCACGCAGAATTACAGTCAGCTTTTAAAAATGCTTGGGGCACTGCATGATGCTACATGGATAGCTGGCAGCTGGGCCTTGGCATTCTTGCAAGCATCTTTTTTATTTTCCATTCTTTCAGAGTTTTATATGGCACAGATTTAGACCTTTTAAGTATGGGAACAACTTTCCTGATACATGGGTTCTTTTGTAAACACTGTATTTGTATATCCTGTGGAAGACAAAAAGCAAATGGTGCTGTAGTGTAGGGGTTCAGAGAGCCCCCAAAATGTGCTAGTTTGAGTCAGT
Source organism: Muscardinus avellanarius (assembly GCF_963383645.1). Taxonomy (NCBI): domain Eukaryota; kingdom Metazoa; phylum Chordata; class Mammalia; order Rodentia; family Gliridae; genus Muscardinus; species Muscardinus avellanarius. The sequence goes on along the minus strand of NC_137786.1, from coordinate 129,871,350 downwards.
GATTGGATTTGTTGTAACGTGCTTGAGTAGTGATGGTTAGGGTTCACTAATTAATTTTTCCTCATTGGACGAATGGAAGTGTAACTCGGAATTGACAGTTGTTCCTTGCTTGAGGGGAATGAAATTGCTGCTACAACACAATCTCAGAAGTTTTCCAAGTATGTGTGTATTCTTTTTTATAGGGTTATTTTGAAGATGAGGTATTACGATGTTGTGATTTCCCATTTTCAAGAATGTCTGGAGTCTGATTCATTCCTCAAATTGGACGTGTGGTGATGCTTTACAGAACAAGTATCTGTGATGATGTGAGGTTGGAATTTTGTTTAAACCAGTTATCTTCCTACCATGGTTCCTGGGCAGTCCTTGGAATAAAGCAGCACTTTGGACAGAGACTTGTCCAGACAGCTAGGGTGTCAGCCCAATTTACTTAGGATCCTGAGCATGGAGATGGGGGATGGAGTGGGGCAGAAAAGATGCAAGTGGGACAGGAAATGTTAGTTGAAGAACCTTCTTTAGTTATATAACTGTTTTGTTTTCAAGAGAGAGACTAAGAACCAGAGAGGCAGGCTCAACTGTCATTAGAGCCTTTGATGTTGGTTTGAATTCCAGTACCAGTTATGTTCCTTTTATTTCCTTTTCCCAGCCCTACATTATTTTCCAGTCACCAGAAGCTTTTCTGAAGTTGGGCTGAGACTTTAATGGCAATACAGTCATCTCCATTTTTTTTCCTCTCTCTTTTTTTTTCATTTTTTGTGCTACAGAGGTGTGTGTGTGTGTGTGTGTGTGTGTGTATTGTGTGTGTGTGTGTGTGTCTTTGTGTGTGGTCTTTGTTTTTGTTTGTTCTCTCTTTGGATGACTTATTCAGCAGTGTTTTCTCTTCCCATGCTTACCTGTGTGGATTACCTGTACAGTATATATAAAATCATGGAAATAAAAGGAACATAACTGGTACATGGACTGGCAGCTGTTTTCTTCTTAAGACTGTGGTAGCAAAAGCAAAACAAAATGGGTTAAACATAGTTTTGTTTTTTAAGGCTAAGTTGCATTCTTGAGGAATTTTAGGATCTAACCGATGACTCTGTAATCTGATGTACCTAGAAGTAGTCAAGAGGCAGCCGGGACTTGAAGGGGCTGTGTTTGGCATTCTGTCATTTCGTGGCTAAGTGGCACTCACCTTCCTTGGGCACACCATTGATATTTCTGAACCTGTTTTGCTTATTTATACAATAGGCATGAGAAAATTTGTGTTGTTTTCCTTATCGAGTTGTGAAGAATCAGATGGTAGGATGTCGAAACGCTTTGGAAAACTTTCATATGTGTAAGAGATTATTGGTATTACATATAAACTTAGTATTACATATAGTCCTACTTTACCTGGCAAATTGGCCTGGCAACTGTTATTTATTTATTTATTTATTTATTTATTTCTATTAGTACTGTGGCTTGAACCAGGGACATCCTACATCTAAGCAAACACCCCCCCCCAGCTCTTTTTATTTCTTTTTATTTCTAAGTTTGAAACAGGGTCTCCCTAGGTTGCCAAGTTGTGAAATTGCTGAGGCTGGTCTTTACTACAATCCTCCTGTCTCAGCTTCCTAAGTATTGTGATTATAGGGATAGGTTGCCATGCCCACTCTTGTTTATTCCTTTGCAATGCTGGGGTTTGAACCCAGGGTCTCTTGTATGCTAGCCATGTGCTCTACCATTGAGTTACTTGCCCATGGCAAACTGTTTTCAAATGTCTTAACAGCAGTTTAGAAAATGTAGATAAGGCATAAAAATGTGTTAGATCTCAACAGTTTCAATATTTTGTGATTCTTATTCTTGAGGAAATTCATATGTAGTATCTAGAATTTTCAGTTAATTTGGGACAGGTCAAGTCTGTTGGATCTTTGAGTTTCTTTCTTTTTTGGATACTGGGGATTGAACCCAAGAGTGTTCTACTTCCAAATAAGACTCCCCACTCCTTTTTACTTTTCATTTTGAAACAGGGTCTCACTAAGTTGTTAACAGTTTTGCTAAGTTGCTGAGGCTGACCTTAAACCTGTGATCCTTCTGTTTCAGCCTCTCAGGTGTGTCACTGTGCCCAGTTCTGAGTTTTTTTTTTAAAGTTCAGTTCAAAGTACCCAAGGAGGTTACAAGTTAGTATTTGTGAATGGTAAAAATATTTTGTTAGTCTGCATTATTTAAATAACGGGCTGCAGACCTTATTGACCCATGAGCTAGGAATGGTTTTAAAAATTTTATTTATTTATTTATTTATTTGTTTATTTATTTTTATTTTTGGTGGTACTGGGGTTCCTGGAGGCCCTTCTACCTCCGGGCTACACTCCCAGACCTATTTTATATTTTTGAAACAGGGTCTCTTATGCCAGCGCAGCTGGCTTCGAACCTGCGAGATCCTCCTGTCTCTGCCTCCCAAGTGTGGGGATTACAAGCGTGCGCCACCACACCTGGCTGGTTTTAAAAATTTTAAATGGCTGAAAAAGTCAAAAAGAGTTTAATGTTTTGTGACATATGCACATTACATGAAAGGCCAATGTCATTATCCTTAAAGTCACACTCATCCATTTCTCTGTTGTCTGTTACTGCTTTGGTGTACAACAGCAGATTTGAACACTTTTAAAAGAAACAGCATTGCTTGCAAAGTCTAAAATATTGTTTGGCCCTTAACAACAGGAAAAGTTTGAAAAAGTTTGTCAACCCCTGATTTAGGACTTGGTGTTTTTTGTTTTCATTAACACAGGTACTGTTTCCTGTCATAGCTTTATAGAGTTAAGACCCTTAGGAAGACACTCATTTTTCAGCCGGGCGTGGTGGTGCACGCTTATAATCCCTGCGGTTGGGAGGCAGAGATAGGAGGCTCTCACAGGTTCAAAGCCAGCTTCAGCTACTTAATGAGGCTCTCAGCAACTTAGTGAGACCCTGTTTCCAAAAAAATATAAAATAGATCTGGGAGTATAGCCTGGAGGTAGAAAGCCCCTGGGTTCCACCCCCAGTACCACCAAAAACAACAACAACAACAACAAACCTTATTTTTACTTTGGAGCTGGAAAGGTTTGGGTTCATATGCCAACTATGATATTTATAAACTGAATAAATGAACATCTTGGTGCTTCAGGTAACTTCTTTGGCACTAGGGAATAGTACATAACCTTAGAAGGTTGTAGGGAGAATTCAATGAAATGAAACATTTTATGGCTTCAAAAATTACCTGGCAGTTAGTAAGCACTCAGTAAGTGACATGGGATAATGATAAGTTCTGATCTTAAAGCAATATCTGAAATAGTGGAAGGTACCTTTGATCTCAGATTATAGAGTTTTACTCCTGAGTTGATATTGCTACTTGTTATGGAATTTTTTCCTTTCCTGAAATCACTAGTTTACTTAACAGTTAATGATTTGGGTTAGCTTGAGAAATTTTTATATGTTATATGTTATATTTTTTTTATTTTTTATTTTTGCGGGTCTGGGGTTGGAACCCAGGGGCATTTGACCTCCGAGCTACACCCCCTGCCCTATTTTTCTTTATTTTGAAACCGGGTCTCACTGAATTGCAGAGGTCTCACTAAGTAGCTGAGGCTGTCTGCAAACCACGATCCTCTAGGTCTCAGCCTCCCATGCTGGGATTACAAGCGTGTGCCACCATGCCCAGCTTATATGTTATATGTTTATTAAAATACTTGTATATTTCAGATAATCAAGAGTGAGGGAAACGATTCTTGTATTTTTCATAGATCCTGGTTCTTGATCATTTCCTGGTAATTTTTTTTTTATCTTTGCAGGGTGAATTTAAATACTACTTCTATTTTGGTGCTGGCTTTTTTTTTTTTTAAAGAAAGTTATGTGAGAAAAACCTGTTTTAAAAACTTGTTTTAATTAGACTAGGCTTAGATAACCTTCCCCATGTGTACATTATACTCTTTAAGACTTCCTTATGATTTGCATTAACATCTCTGTTACAGCTTTTTCAGAGTGGAAATAATGAAAGTTCTTTTTTCCCCTAACAGCAGACGTAGTTTACTATCTAGAGACTTTGATATTAAGCTTCTTTTTCAAATATTTGGTTTAAATTATCTTACAGTAGAGAAACTTGGTTTGCTTCTGGACTTCAAATGCTGGTTTGTTTAATGTTAACTCCAAAGGAAGAGTGAGCAAATAAAAAAAGGTTATTGTTCCGATTGAATTAAACAAAACAGAATTTGAGGCATTGTGGCTCTTGCAGTTCTACGGATTGTGAGGATTCATGGCCCTGATGATGCTGAAGTGCATTGGGTAGGCAGGGAGGGATTTAAGTTCTTAGTGGAGCTGAGGGGCGGAGGCTGAGGGGCCTTCCATAGAGCCATAGAGCTCTGCACCTGGAAACCACAGGGCTCTAATGGTAGTGCCTCGAGAAAAGAGGCCCAAGTAAACCCTACCTCATGATGAGGTGCTGTTTTCTTTTAAGGCTTAAAAACCAACAAATAAAACCAGGGATGTCTTATCTGGACAGATAAAGGTTGAGCATAGATATTTCCCGAGGTAGTAAAATGTAGGATTTGATAAAAAGTTAAATTTTTTTTCAGTATAACAGGACAAAGGGGCCTTCCCTGGTATATATGTATGGTATGTGTGTGTTTGTGTGTGCGCGCGCGTGTGTACATGTATATATATATACACGCCACATATATATGCATGTATTTTTTTGTGGTACTGGTGGTTGAATTCGGGGGCATTCTACTTCTGAGGCACTCCCCTAGCCCTATTTTATTTTTATTTTGAAACAGGGTCTTACTAAATTACAGAAGGCTTTGCTTAGTTGCCATGAACCTGAGATCCTCCTGATTCAGCTTCCCAAGTACTGAGATTGCAAACGTGCACCACCACACCTGGCTCTTCCCTGGTATTTAAAAAAGATTGTTTCAGGACAGGTAAAAAAAAGTGAGAAATGGGGTGTTTGATTTAACTTCTTTTTTTTTTTTTGGCGGTACTAGGTATAGACCCATGGGCATTCTACCTCTGAGCTGTACCCCCAGCCCTATTTTTTATTCTTTATTTTGAAACAGGGTCTCACTGAATTGTGGAGAGCCTCACTAAGTAGCTGAGGCTGGCCATGAACCATGATCCTCCTGTGTCAGCCTCCTAAATGCTGGGATTACAAGTGTGTGCCACCACACCCAGCTAGTGTTTGGTTTAATTTCTTATGAGAAAGACATGCACTAGAATATTTAGAGTGGACATAAGCTTCTCTTTACTAGAGATATTCAGTTTTTTTTTGGCATATGGACATCTACTTGCTAGTTTAATTTATACCATAGATTATCTTAGCTTGGAGATTGCAGGGATGGAAAATGTTGACAGGAAGTGCATGTGTGATCTCCCTCTCCTCGAAATCTTATGATATGTTCAGTTGTCCCTGTAGGCATCATACTGTGGGACAGAATTGATTGTTGGTAGTGGAATTAAACCCAGGAGCATGTTACTTCTGAGCTCTATCCTGCCCTTTTACTTTTTATTTTGAAACAGAATCTTGCTAAGTTGCCATGGGTCTTCCTAATTAGCTGAGGATGGCTTAAAACCTGTGATCTTCCTGTCATAGCCTCCCAAGTACTGGTATTACAGGCATACACCACTGTTCCCAGTTCTGGGAAAAATTCTGAATTTGATATTCTAACCATTTCCCTAACACAGTAAAGTCTTTAGTATTTGGAGTGCAGCCTGGTGAACACGGGCAGGCCATTCAACTGTACTTTTTTTTTATTCTCTTGTATGTCATAGTGCAGAAACAATAATTCCAATTTCTTTTTTCACTGGAAAGACATATGGTCAAAGGACTCTTTAAGACAAGCTAGGCTTTTGTCTTAGCTCAGCTATAAACAATCTGAGACTTGGGACAAATAAGTCATCTCTTTGAAACTCATTTTCCTCATAAAAATGAGGGGTCAGACTAGATAGAGGTGTCTAAGGTCCTTGCTCCAAAATTTTTTTTTTTTTTTGTTTGTTTGTGGTACTGTGGATAAAACTCAGGCATGAATGGTAAGGCATGCTAGCCTTACCATTGAGCTATACCTCTGTGTCTCCCCTTGCTCCAGATTCTGTGATTCTCTGTTTCTTTTTTTTAATTTTTTTTTTTTTTATCATTTAAAGGGGATTGTGAGGATGGGCGTGGTGGCACACGCTTGTAATCCCAGCAATCAGGAGGTGGAGACTGGAAGATCGCTGTTCACAGACAGCCTCAGCTACTTAACTCAGTGAGATCTTGTTTCAAAAAATAAAAGACTAAAAAATAGGGCTGAGAGTGTAGCTCAGAGGTAGAATGCCCTTGGGTTCCATCTTCAGTACTGCAAAAACAAAACAAAACAAAATAAAAACAAAAACAAAAACACAAAGGGTGTGTGTGTGTGTGTGTGTGTGTGTGTGTGTGTGTGTGTATGTGTATGTGTGTGAAAGCTGGGTGTGGTGTCGCACGATTGTAATCCTAGCATTTGGGAGGCTGAAACAGGAGGATCCAAGATTCGAGGCCTGCCTCAGTTACTACTTAGGCCCTCTGCAACTTAGACTCTGTTTCAAAATAAAGATAAAAAAAATAGGGCTGGGGGTGTAGCTCGGAGGTAGAATGCCCCTGGCTTCAACCCTGCAAAGAAAAAAAAGCGGGGGCTATCATGTTCACTTGCTGTTTCTATTGACCTATCTAAGGTGAACCTGATAGGACTGGCCCCTTGTTTATATCCAGCAGTCCTCTGCATTCAGCAGCAGGCCTGGCCCTTTAGGATAAGGGAAACCAAGTCTCTTTATCAGTAGCCAATGAGTACATCTGTATATCTTGTACCATGCAGGATGCAGTGGAAAATAGATATGAAAGAAGGTGTCATTGAGCCTCTGACTTGGAAGTACTATATTAGGAAAAAGGAATATTATAAAACTGTTGACAAAGATGATCCAGCAGTTTGAGCACTGGGGATGTACTATTGGAGAGGATGCTTTGTGGCCTCACATCTTTGAACATATATAAAATGAGCTTTGTAAAAAGCCCTCTGGCTTGAAATTTGGTCATCCTCTGTTTGACAGAATCCACAGCTCTGAATCAGCCTGTCATACACAGCCCAAGTGAGAACTACTCAATCAAGGGCAGATTGCCACGGTCACTCCGCAGTTGCTTGGTGGAAGGAAAGGGTTACATACATTGATTTTCTAGAAATGTGTTCTGGGGACAGTTTTTCTTCAGAAAAGCCAATCAAGTAAGAAGTGACAAGAGACCAAAGTGACCCTGTTCCTGAGGCAATGTATTTGTGCCCTGGATTTCATTCTTTCCTTTTTTCTTTTTTGGTGCTAGGGATTGAACCCAGGGGCATTCTACCTCTGAGCTCCACCCCCAGCCTTATTTTTAATACTTTATTTTAAAACAGCGTCTCACTAAGTTGCAGAGGGCCTCACTAAGTAGCTGAGGCTGGCGGCGAACCGCGATCCTCCTATCTCAGCCTCGTAAGTACTGGGATTACAAGCGTGCGCTACTACATCTGGCTCCCAGCCTTATTTTTATTCTTTATTTTGAAGCAGGATCTTACTAGGTTGATGAGAGTCTCCCAACTTGCTGAGGCTGTCCTTCAACCAGTGATCCTTCTGTTGTAGCCTTTTAAGTACTGGTATTACAGGAGTGTGCCACCATCCTGGCTTTTTTTTTTTTTTTTAACTGGGTATTGAACCCAAAGATATTCTATCTCTGAGCTACAATTCCAACCTTTTTATTTTTTATTTTGAAACAGTGTCTGACTATTTTGTTGAGTGTTTTGGTAAATTGTTGAGAGTCTCAGTAAATTGCTAAAGGCTGGTCCAAACCTAGAATCCTCCTATAAGCCGGGTGTGGTGGTGCATGCTTGTAATTTCAGCATTTGGGAAGCTGAGATCACGGTTCATAGACCACCTCAGCTACTTAATCAGGCCCTTGGCAACTCAGTGAGACCCTGTTTCAAAAATAAAAAAAAGACTAAAAAATAAGGCTGGGGGTGTAGCTTGGAGGTACAATGCCCCTGGGTTCCATCCCCAGTTCGGGAGAGGGGGTAAATAATCCTCCTGTCTTAGCCTCCCAAGTACTGTGAGCCACTGTGTCTTGCTTTTCTTACTTTCTTAAGGCAGTCATCTTTCCAGTTATTTCCTTTCTTAAATGATCATCTCTTCTAGTAGGCACACATGGCTTACAGTGCTGGTATTGTAATAACTAATTGCCTACCAGATGCCATTCCCTGCACCTTCCCTTAGGCTCTATCTGGGTACCTGGCTGAGCAGCTAGAGACTACTTTTCCCAGCCTCTTATAGCTGGGTGTGGGTGGCCAGGTGACTCAGTTCTGGCTAAATAGTTGTGAACAGAAGGTGTGTGATTTGTAGGTCATGGCCTTAGAAAGGAAGCCAATTGTCTTCATGTCTTTCCCCCTTTTGTGAGGAGAATGGAGGGTGTTACTTGGTGCTAGGACATAGTACTCTACCTCATAGGTGAGAGCATCTAGAGGGAGGAATACCAAAGGTCCCTGGATAATCTCTGGAGCAGAGCGGCCTACTAGCTTGGACTGCTCATTTTTTTTTTCCTCTGAATGTTTAGTGAGAGAGGAATTAAAGTCTTTCTTTCAAGCTACTGATAGTTTAACTGAATACATCACCACTCCTAAACTATGCTCTCCCCCTCTTTAGGCTCCCTTCAATTATTGCTCAGTTCTTTTGCAGCAGAAGATTTTAGGAGTTTATGTTTGTTATTTCTACTTGCTCACCGCTAATTCTCTCTCTCTCTCTTTGTGGCACTGGAGATTGAACTCAGGGGCATTTTACCTCCAAGCTATATCCCTAGTCCAGTTTTATTTTTATTAATTTTTTTGTGGTACTGGGTATGGAAACCAGGGGCCTTCTACCTCTGAGGTACACCCCCAACCCTATTTTTTATTCTTTATTTTGAAACAGGGTCTCACTGAGTTCCAGAGGGTCTCATTAAGTAGCTGAGGCTGTTTGTGAACCATGATTCTTCTGTCTCAGCCTCCCAAATGCTGGGATTGCAAGTGTGCGCCACCACGCCCTGCTTCTATGGGTTCTCTTTATCCTGTTTCATTTGAGCTTTTGTTCTACCATTTTGCTGAAATTGTTCTTAATTTTTTTTTTTTTTTGTGGTTCTGGATGGAACAGAGATACAGTCTCTCTCTCTCTAGCTCCTGAAATTGGTTTTCGTCAAGGCTAGAACGCCTTGTATTTTGCCTTGGCAGTGGTCATTTCAGCATTTACATCTTAGTGGTCTCTGACCAGCATTTCACAGTGGGTATATCTTCTGACCTTTTACCTGTGCATTTTCATTTTTTGTATCCTTTTTTTGTGAGCTTATCTTTATTCCCTTTCTTGTTCCTGCTTGAAAATTTGGAATGCCCCTGGACTCAGGTGATTCACCCATCTTCCGGGTTCAGAGATCACTTATATGCAGATGAGTCTCAGATTTCTGTCTCAAGTACTCATATTTTTCTCCCTTTGAGACTCACCTGCTTCCCTGCCACCCCTTGGGTGGTCTAGAAGACACACGCAGGTAGACGTAACCAAGTAGGACTGCAAGTGTTGTTGCTTGTGTCTGCCTTCCTCCTCTCCCCAGTCTCACATCTCAGTGAGCTGCACGTCATCCAGCCACCTGTGCGGCGGGCCAAGGCCCTGGAGTTCTTCTCACTTATTTCTGTCCTCATTGCAGGTGAAGTCTGGTCGGCTGATCCTTCAGAATACACTCTGGACCTGACATCATCTCAGATTTTTTTCACTGTTAAAATCTAGGCTAGAGCTGGCTGCAGTGGTGCACACCTTTGTACATGAACTGCATGGTCCTGTAAGGCCTGCACAGAAGTCTAGAGCAGTGTTTTCCACTCTTTTTCACCTTGAGACACAGACAGCAACTGACGACTGGCATGGCACCCCGGGATAAACAAGTCGTGTGCTAGAGCCCAAAGGTGCCCAGCCTAGAAGTTCTTGCCACTCTGTCTCTGATGGTCCTCTCTGAGGACTAAGGGAATAGGTATTTCTAGCCTATCTGTATGATGCTCAGAGGACCGCCTGGCACACAGGACACTCTAGCTAAAAGGCCAGGTCTAATTTGGGGCATTCTAAGTTAACGTTTTCCCCAATAACTGACTCTGGCAAACAGGATCATGTCCAGAGTTTTGCTAGAACAGCACTGCCTTAGAACAGGGACCAAGCCACAGGGACTACTGTTCTGGGGATTGAACCCAGAGGCATTATTCCTCCAAGCTATGTGCTTGGCCCTTTTTTCTTTTTCTTTTCATTTAATTTTTTATATTTTGTGGTACTTTGGATTGAACTCAGGGCATTTCTAACTTTGAGCTACATACCTGTCCCTTTTTATTTTACTAGTTAGAAACAGGGTCTCACTAAGTTGTTGAGGCTGGCTTTGAATCTGTGATCCTCCTGTCTTAGCCTCCCAAGTACTGGGATTATAAGCATGTGCTGCCACACCTGGCTCTTTTGGCTCTTTTTTTTTTTTTTTTTTTTTTTGAAACAGGTTTTGTTAGATCACGAAGATCTCACTAAGTTGCTGAGGCTGGTCTTGAACCATCCTCTTGTCTCAGTCTCCCAAGTGGCAGGATTACAGGCAGGTGTGTGCCACCATGCTGGTTCTTTTTTTTTTTTTGAGGACTTAAGTTTTATTTTTACGTATATTTTTGTAGTGCGGGGGACTGAACCAAGGTGCTTGTGTATGCTAGCCAAGCACTGTACCACTGAGCTACACCTCCAGCCCCCATAGACTTAATTCACAGCAAAGCAGTAGAAAGTATATAGAGATTACATCTTTGTCCATTATTCATATCCCTCATCGGAGTGAAACATTTGTTGCAGTTGATGAACCTGCACTGACATCATTACCTTCCACTGGCTGAGGTTTATTTTAGGGTTCATTCTTGTGCATTTTGTAGTTTGGGCAAATATAAAATGGCAGGTATTCGTCATTCAAAACAATTCAAAACAAAAAAACTCCAAAACATTAAAAACAAAAAACAATTTGTCTGTGTAAAAGTCCTCTGTCCTCTGTGTATTCATCCTTCCCTCCATCCTAATCCCTGATAACCACTGATCTTTTTTTACCAACACCATAGTTTTGCCTTTTCTAGAAGGTCATATAGTTAGAATCATAGTCTTTTCAGATTGGCTTCTTTCACTTAGTAATATGTATAATATGTATTTCAGTTTTTCTGTCTTTTCATGGTTTAATAGCCTGTTTCTTTTCGTACTGGATGATATTCCATTGTCTGGATGTACCATAATTTATCTGTTCACCTGTGGAAGGATAACTTGGTTGCGCTTAAGTTTTGGCAAATATGAATAAACTGCTGTAAACATCCATGGGCAGGTTTTATGTGGGCATAGCTTTTCAACTTTTGAGTAAATACTAAGCACAATTGCTAACTTTTGTGAAAGAGAATGTTTAGTTTTGTATGACACTGCCAAACCGCCTTCCCACGTGGCAGTACCATTTTGCACCCACAGGCAGGGTGTGAGAGCTCCTGTGGTCTTGCCTCCTTGTCAGCATTTGGTGATGTCTGTGCCTTGATCGGGCCATTCTGATAGCTGTGTAGTCTACCGTGCTCCTTCTTTCCCTTGAATAAGTAAACACATACTTTCTTAGGGTTTTGTGGTGTTCCTTATGTTTAGAATGTACTGCTTTCAGTCAAATCTCTGTATGTCTTCTCCCTAGAGTGGCCCATCTCTCACTTCGGCATCATCTCATTTTATCTTCTTCATACTAGTTTATTTAGTATGTGTTTCACATCTGTATGCTTCTTAAGAAGCAAGGCTTGTCTGTCAAGGTACCTGCTACATCTCTAGTGTTCCTACTTAGCATACACTTGTTGAAGGCAGAACAGTACCCAGCCCTTGTAGGAATGCAACAAGCTTTTCAGTGATTTTGACAAGTCAGAGGATCTAACTGGAAGCAGTGCAGTTTAGGATTTTCTGAAAGGTGGTGGCGGGTGGGGGGATCCCTTGAGACAAGAATTGTTTCAGCCTTCAGTAATTTATTTTGTAGAGTGGGGGAATTCACCCTCATTTTTGTGAGAAGTCACATGACAAAAGAATAAGCTTTGGAGCTTCCTGAGGAAGAAAGGTTACTTCAGGGCATAGCTTGTGTTTTGCCTGGGTCTCATAGCACTTGCCTCTATAGAGTTATATCTTCGTGAAAGTACTGAATACGGCAGTTACATAGGCCTTTAGGGAGTATATAGCATTTCTCCAGTATCTGAATTCATTCTTCTTATCTTTGGGAAGTGACTACCTCTTCATTTTTGTGTTTTTAGTATCTGAAAACTCAGTTATTCACATGATAGAACAGAAATCTTTTTTTTTTTTTTTTGAGTTCTTAATTGTTAAAAAATTTTTTTGCCAGGCATGGTGGCTCAGGCTTGTAATCCCAGCATTCGGGAGGCTGAGACCTGAGGATTGCGGTTCGCGGACAGCCTCAGCTACTTAGTGAGGCCCTCTGCAACTCAGTGAGACCCGGTTCAAAATAAAAAGAATTAAAAAAAAATAGGGCAGGGGGTGTAACTCAGAGGTTGAATGCTCCTGGGTCCCATCCTCAGACCCGCCCCCCCCCAAAAAAAAATTTCACTTCTATTAAATTGGAACATACCTCCATGCATTTTTTTTTTTTTTTGGTAGTACTGGGGGTGGAATCCGAGGCTTTCTACCTCCAAGCTATACTCCCAGACCTATTTTATATTTTATTTGGAAACAGGGTCTCAGTAGCTGAGACTAGCTTTGAACCTGTGCGATCCTCCTGTCTCAGCCTCCCAAGTGCAGGGATTACAAGCGTGCGCCACCATGCTTGGCTCCTCCATGCATTTTTAACACCACATGATTCTGCTTTATTTTTCCCAAAAAAGCTCTTTAGCTGACATCTGAAAGATGGATGGTTCTTTTATCTTCTCACCAGCCTTTTCCCTTCCTAGGCTAAATGTGTTCATTTTCTTCAAGATCCTTTGCCAGCCCATCCCTAATATTTTTGGGACTAGGACAAGAGTACAAATGGAAGTCCCTATTATATAAGCCTGAAAATTTACAAGTTATAATCAAGCTAAGAAAGATGTCCCGTGGGCTGCCTTAACAAATAAAGCTTCATAGTGACCTAGGTCAAAGGGAATTTGGATTCCTGAGTTACTGAGAATATGCAGAGGCCAGCATTGACCTGAGGCACTCTTCTTCTCCCCAGGCTGCTTGTACAAGGGACTTTGCACATTCACATTCTGGACACCCCAACCTACACATCCCCACATACCCTTCAGGCAGCTGCTCTTCCACTGACTCTGGGTCTAGGGCATACCGACTGCTGGTGAGGCTGTTGGCTGTTGGAGAACCAACCCAGGGAAGAAGCCTGAGCAGATCTGGAAGCAGGCGCCAGATCCTGGGGTCCTGTCCAAGAGGAGGGCATGTAGGTGGCAGGTGGGTACATCGTTGAGTCCTGATGAAAGCTAGCCCTGTGGTTGGGTATGGACAGAGGAAGGCCAGGGTATGGTCTGGAGGGCTTGAGGCCCAGAAGAGTAGTCCCTGTGGCTTGGTCCCTGTTCTAAGGCAGTGCTGTTCTAGCAAAACTGGACATGATCCTGTTTGCCAGAGTCAGTTATTGGGGAAAATGCTAACTTAGAATGCCCCAAATTAGACCTGGCCTTTCAGCTAGAGTGTCCTGTGTGCCAGGCGGTCTTCTGAGCATCATACAGATAGGCTAGAAATACCTACTCCCTCAGTCCTCAGAGAGGACCATCAGGGACAGAGTGGCAAGAACTTCTAGGCTGGGCACCTTTGGGCTCTAGCACACGACTTGTTTATCCTGGGGTGCCATGCCAATTGTGTCAGTTGCAGTCTGTGTCACAAGGTGAAAAAGAGTGGAAAACCCTGCTCTAGACTTCTGTGCAGGCCTTACAGGACCATGTATTTCATGTACAATTTTAAGAGCACTTTTTATGAACTTTATTTGTCCCACATGGCAATGTAGGAGATGTCAAAGTAGGTTTTGTGCCCTTATTGAGGAAATAAATCCAGGTTAAGTGACTTATCTAGCAACATTTTCTCAAGTAGGCCAAATGAAACTAGAACTCCATTCTTCTGGTTCTTATTTTGGTATTTTCTTTCTACTAACCCAAATTGTGCTCCTTGTACTTTTTAAAATTTATTTTTGGGTCACTTATCACCTCTGGCTCATTTGGGGCATGGAGGTAGTTACATTTTTCAGAACTTTTCTGTCCCACTTCCACTATGTAGTATAATGTATGTATGTATGTATGTATGTATGTATGTATGTATTTGGTGGTACTGGGGATTGAACTCAGGGGCATTCTACTTCTGAGCTATACCCCCAGCCCTATTTTTTACTTTTTGAAACAGGGTTTTGCTAGGTTGATGAGCATCTTACTGCTTGCTGAGGCTGTCCTTGAACTTGTGATCCTCTTGTTTCAGCCTCCCAAGTACTAGGATTACAGCATGTGTCACCACACCCAGCCTTTTATTGGTATTTTTTGACCTAAATATTCATCTTTACATTTAGTCCTTACTAAATGGCATTATTTTTATAATATTTAACCAATTCATCCAACATCTTAAAGCTCAATTCTGTGTATATTTTGTCAGTTGTTTTCTTTAAGTTAATATTATATTTAGTTAAATTAGTAATATTTGTCGGAAATGGTCATTCTGAAGTTGGCTATATTAAGACAGGAAAATGCAATACATATTTCTTTCATTAGAAGATGTATGATAAAGTTCTGGCACTTAAATGTAAATTCCTCTTTTCTTTGATGCTAGTTTTTTAATCTTTACAAATATTCTTTTTCTTGAACCCTACAACCTTGGTAGTACTCTCACTGTACATGGGAACCAGGCCTCAGAGAAATGTTGTCCTTGCATGTTCAGTTTTATCCTATAGATAGTGGATTGATCAAGATTCAAATATGAGGCTGGGTGTGGTGACTGATTTGCCTGTAATTCCAGTACTTGGCTGGTGAGGCAGGAGGATTGCAGGTTTGAGGCCAGCCTCAACAACTTAGTGAGACCCTGGTTCAAAAATAAAAAATAAAAAAGGCTTGTAAGCCGGATGTGGTGCCACACACTTATAATCCCAGTATTTGGGAGGCAGAGATGGGAGGATCACGGTTCGCAGACAGCCTCAGCTACTTTGCAGCTCAGACCCTGTTTCAAACATAAAAAGGACTGAAAAATAGGACTGGGGATATAGCTCGGAGGTAGAATGCCCCTGGTTCCATTCCCAGTACCTCAAAAAAAAAAAAAAAAAAAAAGACTTGTACTATAGCTTGGAGGTAGAATGCTTCTATGTTCGATCCCCAGTACCAAAAAACAACAACAAAAAACTCAAGAAGATTCAATTCAGAGTCTGATTGACATTAAAGTGCCTTTTTGTCCCTCAGTACCACTTTATTGTGAAAAGTGATTTCTAAACCTTTGCTTGGCCTGGGAAAGGAATCAGTTCAAATATGTTCTTATCATTTAGAGTAGTGAATTCTCTATTATTCAAGCACAGGACAGCCTCCTCCACTGACAAAGAATTATCTGGTCAGAAGCAGCAATAGTTCCAAGGTTGAGAAACCCTGTTCTAAGAGACTTGAGTAGTCAGGGTTTTACTTTGTGTGTGTTTGCATTTTAGCTCTTTATCATGGCGATAGGTAGTAGAATGCAGGAGAGACTCTGAACACCTTGTTCCTCCATAGTTCATATTTTTAATTTGTCTTCTTCCTTCCCTTCTTTCTTAGGAACAGGTAGTCAATGGGCATAGAGCATGATATTTAACCCTTTCAGTTCTGTGTTACATCTAGAGAATCAGGGATTTAATGCTAAAGGCTTTTCTATGTTTTAATGCTTGTTTTTATTATAACTTTTGGTAGGAAGACGCTGTGGTCAAACATGTATCTAAACTGGCCCTTGTGTATGGCCTTGGTGACCAGCCTCTGTGGGAAGCCCAGTGGAAAGCAGATATGAAGGCAGAGTTGGCATGACCAGCACTTCACAGTGGCACTTTGTCCAGTTCATTTCAATACCTTCCCCAAGCTTGCTTTTGTGTCCCTTTGGTCCAGATCGCTACACTCAGCTCTTAATTTATATTTCACTGTGTCATTCTACATCATTAGGAACCATCTGAAGTTTCCTGTTTTGTGCTATACTTGTTAAAATCGCTTCTTTTTCTTTTTTTTTTTTTTGTGGTTCTAAGGATTGAATCCAGAGGCATTCTATCTTTGTGTTATACCCCCAGCCCTATTTTTATTTTTTATTTTGAAATCGGGTCTCACTAAGTTCCTGAGGCTGGCTGTCAATTTGAAATTGTCCTGTCTTAGCCTCACAAGTACTGGGTTTACAGGTGTGTGCCATACCCGGCTTTTCTTTCATTTTCATTGATTTTTTTTTTTTTTTTTTTTGTGGTACTGGGGGTGGAACACGGGATTTTCTACCTCCAGGCTATACTCCCAGCCCTATTTTATACTTTATTTGGAAACAGGGTCTCTCTAAATTGCTGAGAGCCTTACTAAGTAGCTGAGCCTGCTTTCGAACCAGTACAATCCTTCTGTCTCAGCCTCCCATATAATGCGCTTATAATGCGCTGGTATTATAAGCATGCTCCACCACACCCGGCTTTTCTTTCATTTTCAAAGAAATCTTTTTAAAATTAATTCATTATAGCCAGGTGTACCTGAGAGGCTGAGACAGGAGGATTTTATGTTCCAGGTCATCCTCAGCAACTTAGTGACCCCCTGTTTAAAAAAAAAAATAGGACTGGGGGTGGCAGAATGCTCCTGGGTCCAATCCCACCCCCCCAAAAAAAAATCCACTATGATTCAGAATTCAATTTCATTAAATGGAAACTGTTTTACTAATATTACCAAGTTTTTGTTATTTGCTAACATTTAGTGTGTGTGTGTGTGTGTGTGTGTGTGTGTGTGTGTGTCTGTCTTTGTGTGTGTTGCTGAAGATTAAACTAGCATTGTACCTCAGAGCTATGCCCCCAGCTCTATTTAATTTTTTTTTTTTAATTTGGAAAAAAGGTCTTTCTAGGTTGCTGAGTCTGGCCTTGAACCTGAGATCCTCCTGTGTCAGCCTCCAAGTCCTGGGAATACAGGTGTGCACCCCCTTACTGGCTCTCATTTTAAGTTTTAGATGTGGTGATTGACATTGAGGTGTGACTGACAGACAATAATAGCATATTTGAAAAAGAACTAGCTAACTGTGGAATAATTTATATGTGATACAGTAGAATGAAGGAGGTTATTAAGATTGTCAAGTCTTTTTTGTGTTACATTTTTCTCCCAGGAGAATGCGTATCAGTAACTTAGTATCCCAGTTCTGATGGATGTCAACCCTATACACTAAGCCAGAGATTTTTTTTTTAAACTCTGTGAACATTAAAATTCTGTTTCTTCAAAGTTTTAGATGGTCTTTCAGTGTTTTTACTGATAATTAGTATTTTGTTAATGATGCATCTTAAGTCACTGTACATTGCGCTTTTTTTTCCCCCCCAGTGCTAGGGGTTGGACCCAGGTGTGATAGTCAGCTCAGACCCTTATTTACCTGTTTTTGCCAAATAATGATAATGGGAGTGTATACAGTTACTATATTAAAAACATGCACTGAGCTGGGCAAGGTGGTATACACCTGCAATTCTAGTACTTGGGAGGCTGAGACAGAAAAATCACAGATTTGGGGCCAGCCTTAGCAATCTAGTAAGACATTCAGCAGTTTAGCAAGACCCTGTTCAAAATAAAAAATATAGGGCCAGGGGTCTGAGTCAGAGGTAGAACACCCTTGAGTTCAATTCCTAGTATCACACACACACAAAATAAAACCCAAAAAACAAAATGCATGATACAGTTTTAGACTTTTTGTGCTTGTTGTAGTTTTAAAAATAAGGAATGTGCCAGGCGTGGTGGCG
The DNA here is from genome assembly GCF_963383645.1 of Muscardinus avellanarius. NCBI lineage: Eukaryota > Metazoa > Chordata > Mammalia > Rodentia > Gliridae > Muscardinus > Muscardinus avellanarius. The sequence continues at coordinate 129,853,424 of NC_137786.1, read as the reverse complement.
CCTGCTTGTTGTAATCCCTGGGCTTGGGAGATGGAGACAGTAGGATCGCGCTGGGCTGGTTTGAAGCCAGCTTCGCTGGCTTAAGAGACCCTGTTTCCAAATAAAATATTTAAAAAATAGGTCTGGGAGCATAGCCTGGAGGTAGAAAGGTTTCCAGGAACCCAGTACCACCAAAAAAAGAAAAAAAAAAAAAAAAAAGGAATGCATGGGAATATCTTTAAATCATATGTTTGTAATATGCCTGATGCTCTGCTGTGGAAGTCATTGTAAAAAAAACTGGCTTGTTTACAAATATTTGAGGTTTGAAGTTCAATTTATGACTGTGAAGAACTCTTTTTTTCTCTACTTACGCAAAGTTAATAGGAGTGTTAAAGATATGAAGGCTTTGGCTTCTTTTTTGTTGTGTTTTGTTTTGTTTTGCAGTACTGGGGATGGAACCCAGGGGCATTCTACATCCGAGCAACACCTCCAGCCCTATTTTTTAATTCTTTATTTTGAAACAGGGTCTCACTGAGTTGCAAAGAACCTCACTAAGTAGCTGAGGCTGGCTTAGAACCTGCGTAGTCCTCCTGTGTCAGCCTCCCAAATGCTGGGATTACAAGTGTGTAATCCCACGCACAGCTAGGCTTTGGCTTCTTTATTGGTGAAAAGTGATCTGGTTGGAAAGCTTAACAACTGGGCTGGGTGGACACTCTCTCTCTTTATCTAAGGCTATGTGTATAAAGACATTTCATTATTCTCTGTGTCTTGGATGGCTTACTGTAAGGCCAATTCATGTCTTCAGGTCTTGTATTTTAAGATACCTGGGTTGATAAAAATATAACTTTTTTTTGATACTGAGGATTGAACCTACGGGCATTTGACCTCTGAGCTTTATCTGTGATCCTCCTGTCTCAGCCTTCCAAGTAGTGGGATTATAGGCATGGGCAAACATACTGAAGAGGAGATCATACTTTTTATAGTTAACTTTAGAGTGAGAATTTTATTCTTGGATATTTAGTCTTGATTTAAGAATGTCAGAATTTATTAACTTGTAATGGAAGATAGTAATTTTGAGTTATAGTATTTTTGATAAAGTAAGATTCAAGAAATGAATCACATTTTTTGAGTGATATTGGTGATTAAACTCTATCTCTGAGCTATCTCTATTTATTTTATTCTTATTTTTATTTTTTATTTTATTTTTTGGTGGTACTGGGGTTCCTGGAAGCCCTTCTACCTCCGGGCTACACTCCCAGACCTATTTTTACATTTTTATTTGGAAACAGGGTCTCCTAAGCCAGTGCGATCCTCCTGTCTCTGCCTCCCAAGCGCGGGGATTACAAGCGTGCGCCACCACGCCCGGCTTATTTTTTATTTTGAAACATGGTCTCACTAAGTTGCTGAGACTGGCTGTGAACTTGTGATCCTATTGTCTTAGCCTCCCAAGTATTGGGATTGCAGGCGTGGGCCACACTGTACCTGGCTACAAATCACTTTTTATTAGCCCCCCCCCATGAGTATCTCTCATGAGTTTATTGTATTTATAATGTATTATTATTGTTTTAAAAGTTGTGATCATTTTCTTATTGCTGTGCAGTTATTTCTAAGTTATTGTGTAAAGTCCAAGATGTTTAAAATTGGTATATCTTGGTGATATTTTAAATTTAGCAACAATAAGAAATACTCTTGAGGACTTCCGGGAAGATGGCGACCGAGAAAAGCGGGGCTTAAGAGCCCTGCTAACAACAAATCTCCATTACCACAAAATCAGTGCCTTTCAAAGCCAGAAAACAACATCACCAGAGAAACAAAAAAAATCACCAGGCTCCAGAGAGAAAGCGGACTGAGAACAGAGCCACAGAGGAGATCCTCACGCCCGAGGACGCGGCAGTAGTGCCATACTGCCGGCGGCACCAGCGAATTCACGGGACGGCCACAGCAAGCCGAGGGGAGCCGCTGCGGAACAGCCAGGCAGGATTTCTCGGCGCAGAGGGCATCTAAAGCTCCCAGTGGCTGAGCTCAGCACATGCTGCAGGGATTCAGAGTGGAAATCAAAACCAAGAAAAAACGCCAGCCCCATAGCTGAGGGCGTAGCAGCGGCGCCATATTGCCACCGGCGGCAGCAGCACCGAATTCACCGAATTCAGTACAGCTACATCTGCGTACTCAAGAACAGTGAGTCAAATTGCGGGCCACAGCGGAGAAATCCCAGTACTGTACTCACTGGGACTTGACCCAGTGGGAGAGGGGTGGTGGCAGTGATATCACACCATAGGAGAACGTGCAACCTGGCACCCCCCACAGTCTAAAGCAGCCTCTATCGACTCTCTGGGTCAGAGACTCTGTGATACAACCCAGTAAAGGAGTAGTGGGGTCTGAGATACTACTGACTCGAGATCCAGAACACCTTAAGTGAAGTCATAGTGACCCAAGGGAAAAACCCAGAGAAGGCACAAACTTCCGAAATCATGGGAAAGAGGAATAATACTGGAACAATGAATGCCTACAACCCCACAACATCAGAACCCGATAAAACTGAAAATCAGAGATTTCTAGAAGATCAAATCAGGAAAATAACTGTAGAAATAATAGAGGTGCTTTGAAAAGAACTCAGAGAGAGCCAAAAAGAGATAAAGGATGCAATTAATGAAGTAAAGGCCTCAATTCAAAGCACAAACAACCGATTAGAACACATGGAGAACAGAATCTCGCTCTTAGAAGATGATCATTCCAAAAATGAACGCATAGTTTCTAATCTAGAAAAAAATATCCGACAGCAGGAATCTGATATTGAAGAAATATGGGCCCATTTTAAGAGAGCTAATCTAAGAATAATTGGAATAGAGGAGGGAAAAGAAAATGAAACCAAAGGGATCAACAATCTCTTCGAGGAAGTAATAGCAGAAAATTTTCCAGACATAGAGCAAGAGGTCGATACGCAGGTCCAGGAAACTTATAGAACTCCCTTTAGACAGGATCGGAGAAGAGGATCCCCACGCCACATAATTGTCAAAATGACCAATGTGGAAGCCAAGCAGAGAATCTTAAAGGCAACAAAAACAAAGGGCCAAGTGACATTCAGAGGCAAACCAATTAGAATCACTCCAGACTTCCCAAACCAAGTCATGAGAGCCAGAAGGGCTTGGAGTAACATATTCCCAATTTTGAAAGAAAACAACTTCCAGCCAAAAATTTCCTACCCAACAAAACTTTCTATCAAATTAGATGGAGAAATAAGAAGCTTCCATGACAAACAGAAACTGAAGGAATTTATGTCTTCAAAACCAGCACTAGAGAAAATACTCAAAGAGATTAACTACAAAGAAGAAATAGGTAACACACATCAGAACTAGAGAAACATGACTTTCCATCCAACAGACAACTAAGATTGGTTATCTGTGGAGATTCATTATTTATGTTAGTCTTTTACCTATCTCTAAAGGGTATTGTTTGCCTTTATTGTTGTTAATTTTTAGGATTTCTAGTTGGAATATTAATATACCTTCAGATATAGCATTTGGAAATATTTTATCCCATTCTATTAGTAACTGTTAACTCTGTTTACATTGTCTTTGGATATACAATATGTTTTTTATTTTTTAGGGAGTTTGTATACTCTTCTGTTGCCTGTGCCATTGAAATCATATCCAAGAAATCACTGCCAATTTCAATGTTGTGAGGTTTTATGACCCAGAATTTCTCCTAAAAGTTTATAGTCTTAAGATTTATATTTAGGTCTTTTATCTATTTTGAGTTAATACTTGTATATGACATTAGGTAAGGGTCCAATTTTATTCTTTCCCATGTAATTATTATTTTTCAACAATATTTAGTTAAAACATTATTATTCCCACCACCAAATGTTCGTAGAAACCTTGTCAAAAATAACTTGACAATATAGGGAAGAATTTAGCTCTAGGCTTTTATTTAACTCCAATGGTTTATATATCTGCCTTTAGAATAGTACTACACTGTTTCAATTATTGTAGCTTTATGGTTTGAAATCAGAAAATATACATCTTCTAGCTTTGTTCTTTTTCAAGATCGTTGTGGGTACCTAGAGTCCATATTTCATATTAGGATAGAGTTTTTTTCTGAAAAATAAATATATAAATATATGATAGTTTCACCTAAAAAATAGAAAAAATAGATTCTCTGGTAAGAAAGATAGCAAAAAGAAATATTGAAATGTTATCTTTAAGTCATCAAAAGCTTGGTATCAGACAAATGAAACTGTTATGTGAGATTATCATTTTTAATTTTTGATAAATTGCTATAATACTAGATGTCAACCACTAAGCCAAGCATGGGAGGGAGGGATAGGGAGAGAATGGGGTGGGGATCGGGTGGGGGCTGACTGGGCAATGTGTGCATGTATGTCTACAAAAGTATGTATCCCACTATGATGTATGAATACAGTACACCAATTAAAAATTAAAAAAAAACAAATAAAATATAAAATAGGTTTGGGAGTATAGCCCGGAGGTAGAAAGCCTCTGGTTTCTACCCCCAGTATGATTAAAAAAAAAAAGAAACTTGGCACAGAAAATGATAAAAATCTCAATGGCTGAAAAAAATCCAAACTTATTTGCTGCCCTCTTGGATTTGACTAAAAGTAGCCTTAGAGTATTGAAAATTCTCAGAAGGGGGGAATGAGATAGGCCATCCAATCAAAGCTTTAGAAATATTGCCAGGAGTTTAGACCTAAGATGGGAAAAAGTACGAGTTTCCCAACCCCTCCCTCTAGTTGCCCAGGAGCAAGCAAGCAGACACTTCCGAAAGATAAGGGTGCTGCTCCTTAGACTACCCAGAGTCATGATCCAGGAGATCCAGTTAAAAAAACTTGAGAGAGCTGGGGGATGCTATGTAACTTAAATGACTTGCTAGGTATAATAAATTTCAAACTTCTCCCAAAAATCATGTGAGTCTTTTGTTTGAGGCTCAGTTCCATGAGATTGTCAATGGAGCCATTTACTGGTAAATAAATAAAGAAACCTGTCTCTGAAAAAAAAAAAAAAAAGAAATACTCTTATTCAGGATATATAATACAGGTGTTAGAAAATGTTTTTGTTTTTTTGTCTTCTCCCCCCCCCATGCACAAAGTAGTGCATATTAATTGACTTCATTGTTGATTCATTTGAGAACATATTATTAGATATGTTTCATTATTGTTTCTTGTGGGGATATGTTCTGACCTAATGTTCTTAGGACTTCTCAAACTGTTTAAGACTATATTTTGAAATAAGTTTAAAGTATTAACTGTTTCAGTTTGCATTTTTATTGTTGGGATCTAATTGCCTGACACAAAAAGTTAGTTTCAGAGGTTATAGTCTTTAGGGCCAGCTCTGAAACATAAATGGCAGTGGCAGTGGCAGCAGGGTATGTGGAGGGTGCTGCTCTCATATCATGGAGGCCAGAAGCAGAGAGGAGTTGCCCATGGACTTGTGTAATCCCTAAGACCACATCCTGAGTGACCACTTCCTCCACCTAAGCCTTACTGTGGTTCCAAAATCTATATTAGTTAAGACTCTCTAAAGTAAAAGAATTCACAGAATGGCTATTATAAAAGGGGATTTATCAAGTCATCTTACACTCTGAAGTGGGTATAGTTCCAAGTGACCACATATATTTGGATAGCTGGCCCAAGAGCTGGAGCCTCAGAATTACAGCGATAGATAATGCAGTTCCAGTCCAAGATGGAAAGGCCAGGAAACTCCCCAGAGGATCCTTTGTGTGTGTCCAATTAGAAGAGCAAAGCAGCTGAAGTTTGATGTTGCCAAGCAAGAGTAGATGCCCCTTTACCTAGGAAGAGCAGAGCTTGCCTTCTTGCCTTCTTGCCTTCAACCCCACTTCTTCCTCCCACCCTTTGTTCCTTGTAGGACTCCAGCCTATTGCTCTGTCCTGTGCTTCAGGGTGGGACTTCCCCTTCAATCTGCTGTTCCACATGCCAGTCATCTTATCAACACACCTAAACTCACATAATCCTAATTATCTCTTAATCCATTAGAATTGGCAATCCAGGTTAACTGTCACAGTAGCTTTAGCCATATTTTACAGCTATTTATTTAAAAGTTGGATTAAATATATGCCAACATTAATTCAGGAGGTATTTGCTACCCACCTATCAGAAGTGGTTTTGTAGTGGGTGTGGTGGTGCATGCTTGTAATCCCAGCATTCGGGAGACTGAGACAGGAGGATCACGGTTCCTGGACAGCCTCAGCTACTTAGGCCCTCTGCAATTTAGTGAGACCCTGTTTCAAAATAAAGAATACAAAATAGGGCAGGGGGTGTAGCTTGGAGGTCTAATGCCCCTGGGTTCCATTCCCAGATACACACACACACACACACACACACACACACACACACACACACACACACAAGTGGTTTTGTAGGAGATAAAAATATAGGTACCTGCTTTATGCCATTTATATTGTTAAGAATTAAAAACAAACTCTAAGAGATAGAATGTCTTAAAGATAGTAGAAACCTTTTTATTTTTTCTGTGGTACTGGAGATTGAACTCAAGGGTGTTACACCTCTTTTATTTTTTATTTTGAAACAGGGTCTCACTAACTTGGAGGGCCTCACTTAGTTGCTGAGTCTGATTGCAAACCTGTAATCTCCTATCTCAGCCTCTCAAGTATTGGGATTACAAGTATGCGCCACCATGCCTGGCTTAGAAACTTAGAAGTTGAGGAAAAATGAAAATTTAAGAAGTCTTTTTAAATTCTATTTTTGATTGGCATATCTGACTTATTCTTAATAAGTAAGTAATGTTTGTGAACATTTTTTGAGTCTTTATATTTTCTTTGAATTTGTGTGTGAAGGGCAGACATCTTATTTAGTTTTCCTATTTATATAAAACTCCATCTCATATGGTAATATGGTTATTGTTAACTATAACCTTCCTTAAGTTTAGTTATAAAAATAACCGGAATATGAAGATTCTTTTCTTATAAGAGTAATGAAAGTAATTCCTGTATACCATTGCTAGTAGCATATTAAATGCTTGCTATATAAGACTAATATATTTAAGGTTGCCTTTTTAACATATTGCTTCATTAATAAGTATTTTATAAATCATATAAGTGAGATGTTTAAAGTTAAATAATTTTGATTAACAGAATGAAGTAGAATTTAAACTCTTTGGTCCTGGTAGAAAAGCAGCTTTCATACACTTATTTACTTGAGAATACTTGGTGAAAACTTGTGGATGAATTCCTCTCTTCCTGATTGCTGAACAGAGGAGAGAATTTTAAACAGAGAATTTTAAAAGCATTTTTTAAATGGCTTTATTTCTTTTAGCATTTTTGTATAAAGATAGGACCAGGCTTTTGCATATGGAGAACTGATTTCATGTAACTGGAACAGTTCTGTTACAAGTCAACCTTCTGAAAGATAGGAAGGAACGTTTGAACCAAAGCCGAGTATTAGATCTTCCAGATTGGTTTTAGCTAGCTTAGTGACATAAAAAATATTATGATATTTATAGCATTTCAGTTACAGATTTTAGTAGAAGCAGAAAAGATTACTGGTTAAATAGTTATTTAACTCTTGGTTAAATGCATCAGTGGTTTGGAAATATTTCTGAGTTATAAATTTTATGTAATATAATCTGGGATTATGTTTCCTTTTCTGCTTCAGCCCTTTTATTTAATGCAGTCCTGAGCCAGGGTGTACCCAGTTCAGCAGTATTTCTGTATTCCTATGGTCTTTGCTTTGTGATCTTTGCATCCTTTTTTACTTTTCAGCTATTTTTCTCTTCAAGCTCATTAAAGAAAATATGAAGTTGGACTCTCTTTTTCTGAGGAGTATGGTATTTCTAACATTGCTGGTAACTCAGTAAGTTTTAGGTAGTTTGTGTTGGTTAGAAACTGTTGGAGACTTTTTTGTTGTTGTTGTTTTTTGGTGGTACTGGGGTTCCTGGAAACCCTTCTACCTCTGGGCTACACTCCCAGACCTATTTTATATTTTTATTTGGAAACAGGGTTTCTTAAGCCAGAAGGCTGGCTTCGAACCTGCTCGATCCTCCTGTCTTCGCCTCCCAACCACCAACCATGGGAATTAGGGTGCACCACCAGCCCGGCCTCTTTTGGAGACTTTTTAAACTCTACTGGCTAATCCCTCTCCTTTCAGGGTCATGATTTAGTTGGAATGTTTATGTAAGAGTTTGTAGCTTTGCTGCTAAAACATTTCACAATGCTTTTATCACCTTTTTTAGGATTAACTCTGGCTAATTTTTTTGGAGTAATTATTGTTCGACTATTTAGCTATAATAATAGCATTTTATTGGGCTAAAATAGATTTCTGCATTTGTTACTATGTAAAAGTAATAGGGATTTTTTTTTAAAAAATGGGTTCTTGGAGTACATGGTTTAATCAATTATAAGCTTAAAGTTATTAAAGTATAAATTAAAGGCACTATGACTTGTGTTCTAAATTGGTACACTAGGATATTCATTGATTATGGAACAAGAAACTAATTTTTAGGCTTATACTGGTTTTTAAATTTCAGAACATTAAGTCTTCTTAGCTACATTCATTATTTAAGAAATAACTTTTAGGCTGGGCGTGGTGGCGCACGCTTGTAATCCCTACCTACACTTGGGAGGCAGAGACAGGAGTATCGGGCAGGTTCGAAGCCAGCCTCTCTGGCTTAAGAGACCCTTTTTTCCAAATAAAAATATAAAATAGGTCTGGGAGTGCAGCCTGGAGGTAGAAGGGTTTCCAGGAACCCCAGTACCACCAAAAAAAAAAAAAAAAAAAAAAAAAAAAAAATAACTTTTAGACCTGGATTTGGTGGCAGCACATGCCTAAAATCCCAGTACTTGGGAAGCTGCAAACAGGAGGTTTGCACCTTCAAAGACATCCTCTGCAAGTAGGGAGACTCTCATCAGCCTATTTAAACCCTGTTTCAAAATAAAATAGGGCTGGGGGTGTAGGTTGGTGGTAGAAGGCCCCGGTATAACACACACACACACACACACACACACACACAAAATCAATCAATCAGACTTTTAGATTTATACTCTGTATGAAAGCCCATAATAAAAATAACTTTTTATCATGTATGGTTTAAATAGAGAAAGATAACAAGGATGGAGAAAACCCTGAAAAACAAAGTTTGTTAGCTTTCAAAACAATGTTATGTTATGAGAAGTATGATAACTATCATAACAAATCATAGAGCCACATCGATCAGTGATATTGTTTGTGTTTGACTAGAATTATCATTCCTTTATACTCAGTTAAACAAATTATTATTTTTTCACGAAAGAGATTGAATAATTTATGATTGAAGTGTACATGAAATACTATAGCCCTTCAGTTGAGTAAGCCCTTGTGGCCTCAAATGGAAAAGTTCATTCAGTCAGCCCAGTTGTCCCAGCCCATTTCATTGAAGGATGGGGACAAAAATTTGTTTGTAACTACCATGGAACTGAGCACAAAGACACCAGTGACCTTTGAACTTCTGTGGCTGTGCATCTGAACAAGGAACTGTTTGAGAATGAGAAAAGCTGCCAGTAGGCTTGGGATATGCTTTCTCCTTGTTTCTGCAGAAATGTTGAATGATCCTACTCCAGAAAAACAAAATAAAACAAAAAAGCCTAAAAGCGTCATTGGAAGAAACTCTTATTGGTCTCAGAAGAATCATGTCTGCACAATAAAATCTAATTAGATATTCGTATTTCACAGTGATAGTCATTAAAAATATTGTTGCTACTAAAGAAATGTCAGCATTAATTATTGCCATTTTATGCACTGACAAGACTAGGGGATGCCTGTGGTTCTTTCCTCTGCAGTTCTCTTATTAAAGCTATCTTCCATCTCGAGTGGTTGGAGTCCAGTAACTAGGTCACATTAATTTCTTGGCTTTCTTTTACATTGTTTAAATGTTGGGCATTATTCTGAGAGTGGAACCCATAAATATTTGTCAAATGAATGAGTGAAGTAATAAATCCACAGGAAAAGTGGGTATTTATGTGTGAGAAAGTAGGACCGATGGCATTTGCATTTATTTATTCTCTACTAAGATGGTTAATAAAAATCTAGTAACATCTCTCCATATGAAGCTACTAGAAATATAATATCTCATTTTTAGATATTGTACTTAGACACCTATCTGCAATAGATAGAGTAGTTCAGCCTTTTTTTGGGGAAGGAGCTGGTTCTGGGGATTGAACTCAGGGGTATTCTACCTCTGAGCTATACCCTCAGCCCTGTTATATTTTATTTGGAAATAGGGCCTAAGTTGCTGAAGTTGATTTTGAATCTGCAGTCAGTCCTCCTGTCTGAGCCTCCCAAGTGCAGGATTACAGGCATGCACCATCATGCCCTGCTAGTAGATTAGCCTTTGTGTATATTCTTGGTCGCATTAGTGATCAAACTGGGCCCAGATTACAGAATGTTATTTAAATATATCCTTGGATATCTTAAAATATGTCCTTGGAAAAAGTTTAAGAAATCAGTATTACTAGTGTGCATTTTGGAGAGAGCTTGCTTTAGTTTATGTTGTTGCCCATCTTTCACCTGTGTTGAAGTTAATGCACTGATTTACAATTCAATAAAGCATGGGCTTTGAAGTGATTCTTCTTTCCCATTAATAAATGCATCTGTGCCTCTCTTTTCATATACTTTTAGGTAATTCTCTTTATGATCCGTGTTTGGGACTGTGGCTTGACTTACACATTATAATACATTGCAGAAATCTGGGATCATATTTCTTAAACTGGAGTCATGGGATCGAGTCTGTGATTCTGTTAGCAGCTTTGTCTTGATGAATGAATGGGTAAGGTGGGAAAAGATAGTAAGAAGTGAGGTGGGTGTGGTGGCGCACACTTGTAATCCCAGCATTTGGGAGGCTGAGACAGGAGGATCACGGTTCGCAGACAGCCTTAGCTACCTAGTGAGGCCCTTTGCAACTCAGTGAGACCACCCTGCTTCAAAATAAAGAATAAAATATAGGGCTGGGAGTGTCACTCGGAGGTAGAATGCCCCTGGGTTCCATCCCCAGTACTGTAAAAAAAAAAAAAAAAGTTATCATAAGAAAGCACCTGGCTTTTAATAACTTTTTGAAATGTATTGATGTATACAGATTAAAATACCAATTTATTAGTAACAATATAAAATCTTAACAAGCTTATACTCGGAGAATTTATTCATACTTGTATACATGAAAATATTGAGGAAGTTTAGTCTTGGGTCTTGATTTATCAGTTATGCTTTATGAAATAAAACAATTTAGCTTTGTGTGGTGGCGCATACCTGTAATCCTAGTACTTGGAAGGTTGAGACAACAGATCTGTTGGTTCCAGGCAAGCCTCAGCAACTTAGTTTCAAAATTAAAAAAAAGGGGTGGAGATTTAGTTTGGAGGAAGAATGCCTCTTAAGTTCAATCCCCAGTACCTAAAAAAAAAAAAAAAAAAAAAAAAAAACTAAAAGAAAATAACAATTTACTGGCAGAAGTTTGCTTCTGTCTTAAATGACTTAAGACAAATGAGTCTCCAGGATTTGGTTATCTGAGACAGTTCCTTAGGGAGCAGAGATGTGCAGTAGAGGGGATATAACTATGCAGGAAATGAGTTAGACTGTCAGGGAAGATGGCTGGAAGAATGGGAGCCAAGAGCTGGGAAGGGTAAGTGGGCACAGAAGGCACATACACTGTAGACAAGCCTTTCAGACTCAGTCTAAAGGACAGGGGATTGGAGTCAGAATTGGGGTCTGCAGGCATCACATGGTCTGTATCTGGTAGAGGAGGTGATCCTTACATGGCTCACAGATTTACGAAATTAAAATCACCTGCCCTGGGTTAATCCATGTATCTTTAATTCAACTTCAGCTTTATTTAAAGTTAGTCTATGTCTTTAACTTTGTTTAATTTTAATGGGTGGTTGTTTAAGAGAGAACAAACTCTAGTACAGAATAGAAAATATATTTGACAAAATGTTATGAAATTGCCAAAAAACAGTGAGTTGAATATTCCTTTTGTGTATGTGTGTGGTATTGGGGATGGAAAGCTTCTACCTCCAGGCTATACTCCCAGACCTATTTTATATATTTTTTGGAGACAAGGTCTCTTAAATCAGTGAGACTGGCTTTGAACCTGTGCGATCATCCTGTCTCCGCCTCCCAAGCGTGGGGATTACCAGTGTGCGCCACCATGCCTGACTGAGTATTTCTTTTTTTTTTTTTAGTGTGTGTGTGTGTGTGTGTGTGTGTGTGTGTGTGTGTGTGTCCCAAGGATATTATACCTCTGATATGGAGCCAGTCTTTGGTGGAATGTGCTTGTAATCATAATACTTAGAAGGCTGAGACAGGAGGGTTGCAGGTTTATGGCCAACCTCAGCAATTTAGTGAAGCCCTCCATAACTTAGTGAGACACTGTTTCAAAATAAAAGATAAAATAGGTCTGGGAGTGTAGCTCAGAGGTAGAATGACACTGGGTTCCATCTCCAGTAACTAATACACACACACGCGCGCGCACACACACACACACACACACACACACACTCTAACATGGAGACTGTGGTGTAGCTCAGTGGTAGAGTACTATTTGCCTAGCATGCATAAGGCCCTGGATTCAATTTCCAGCACTGAAAAAATATTAATATGAAAGTGTTAATGCATTAAATTATTATTTTAGAACAAAATAAGATTTTTTTTTAGTTTCTCACATTGAAATAAATGGCTTATGCAAGGAAAAGATAAAGCAGAAGGCTGAATAATAAGGGATATTCTGGCTATTATAGCATTATTCATGTCTATTACACCTAGGAAAGTTTGTGTTTTGGCAACTATATATCCACAGAAAACTGCCACATTACATATTCAGTTCTTTGTATCCATAGGTTCCACATCAGTGGATTAAACCAATGTGGATATAAACTATTGGAAAAAAATTGTACTGAACATGTATAAACTTTTTACCTTATCTTTATTCCGTAAACAACAGAGTAAAACAATTTTTTGCATAGCATTTGTATTGTCAGAAGTATTATAAGTAATCTTGAGATGACCTGAGATGTACTAGAGGATGTGTATAGATTATATGTAAATACTATATCATTTTATACAGGAACTTGTGCCTGCATTGATTTGGGTATTTGTGGGGGTCATCTGTGCATATTGAGGAAAAATGGTACTTGATTTTATGGAATTGCCAATAATTTGGGTAAGTGGTGAATAATTTTTGGGTTGGAAAAAGGCAGATTGAGAATTCATTGTTTATTTTGAAAAAGTTTCCCAGAAAAGTTTTGGGACTTGAACCCAGAGGCATTCTACCTCTGAGCTGCACCCTCCAGTTCTTTTTTATTTTTCTTATTTTGAAACAGGGTCTTGCTAAGTTGCCAAGGCTGGCCTTGAATCTGCCTGATCATCCTCTTTCAGCCTCACAAGTACTGGGCTTACAGGTGTGAATCACCACTCCCTGTTTAAGTTAAAAAATTTTTTTGTGCTTCATTATTGACTTACTACATCTAAGAAGTATTTTAGAAAATGTATGCCACACTTTTGTAGTTTTCTCTTTAAAGGATTCAAATTTAAATCTGAAAGGCAAACAAGCTGGGCATTGATGTGTATCTGCCTTTCAAGTGATGGTGCCTGAACTTTTACATTTTCTTTCTGTGGTAAATACTAGGAAAAATGCTTGGGGAAAACAGTTGCCAGAATTCTACCATGGAAAATTTCTTCTAGTGCTATGAGTCACAGACTTGTAAGTTGTTAAAGAAATATATTTGGTATTAGCAAACATGTCATCGCTGTGGCAGGGATTCCAGGGTGCCTGTCTTGGAATCCACTCTCCCTTTTTCTTTCTAATGCTGCTCAAGTTTTGTTAAAGCAGAAATGTGCCTGGCTAAAAAAGTATGTGTTTTAGCTTCCCTTCCACCTGGGGTAGCCATGTGTCAGTCTCTGTCAGTGTGGGTAGAAATTTTTAGATGAAGTTTTTGGGAAAATCCTTTTTTACTCATTTCTCTTTCTTACTGCCTAGAAATTATACATGATGACAAGCTATAGCAGTATTCTAGAGATCTTTAGGGAAAGGCCAAGAGATTTATAGCGATTTTACTAGCCTTTGTACAGTATACACAAACATACACATGTACATGCACACACGCACACAGATAAGGGAGTGAATCCAGGACCTCTTGCATGCAAGTAAGGACTCTGCCACTGAGATGAAACTGCAAGACAGATGTCAGCAGGTGCCTCCTTCTGAGGTTGAATTTTGTGAAAAGAGTAAACCTTTTTCTTGTTGAAGTCACAGTGATTTGGACTTCCTTTTACATGCACTAGAAAGAAGTCCTCACCTGATATGAAATTTACATGTTCATAATAACATAATTTCAGAAATTGGGATTCTTCTGATTAATCTAAGAAGGGGTTTTATCTGTCTTCAGATCCAGAAGATCTTTGAATTTTTGGAATAATTTCTGTTTTTTAGCTTTGATTGGGCCAGCTGGATATCCAGCTGGAAGGATATTGGCTACTGCTGAAGAGTTGAGAAATGCAAAAAAGTATTCAAAAATAGTAACATTTCCCAGTCATTTCATCCTCTCATTTTAAGTCCTTTTTATATTCTGGATACTAGTTTTTTTGTGTGTGTGTCAGATATTTATACAATGAATATCTTTTCATACTCTCTGGTTTACTTTCACTCATCTAAGTATCCTTTAAAGAGTGAGTGTAATAGAGTCCAGTTCATCATGTTGTCCTTTATAGTTATTGCTTTTTGTATATTTTAAAAAAATATTTGCTGCCGGATGTGATAGCACATACTTGTAATCCCAGTACTCTGGAGGCCGAGATAGGAGGATCCAGGTTTGCGGCCAACCGTAGCTACTTAATGAAACCCTGTTTCAAAATTAAAAAAAAAAAAAAATAGGGCTGGGGTTATAGTTCGGAGGCAGAATACTTCTGGGTTCAATCCCCAGAACTGCAAAAAACAAACAAACAAAAAACAAAAACAAAAACCCCCAAAAAAACAAAAACAAGAAAACGTTGCTTACTCAGATGTCAGAAAGATTCCATATGTTTTCTACAAAAGCTTTATTGTTTTGCTTCTTGTATTTATTCTACATTCCTTCTGGAGTTGCTTTTACTGTAGGATTTTTCCCCAGGTGAATATTTAATGGAGCCAGCACCATTTATTAGAGGGATTATCCTTTGAAAAGAGCATTGCCAGAATTGTACTACAGAAATCAGGTAACCAATATATGTGAGTTGTTTCTGGGTTCTGTTTTAATCTGTTCTATTAGTCAGTTTTTTTTCTTGTTTGTAAATGTGGTACCATTCAATTATTATAGCTTTGTGACAGGTTTTATTAACTGTTAGTGTTAGGTTCTCTAGCTTTGTTGTTCTTAAGAGAGTCTTAGCTAACCTTGAGGATTTGTTGACTGGTTAAATAGAATTATTTCTTTCTCTTTTTTTTTTTTGTGGTACTGGGGTTCCTGGAAGCCCTTCTACCTCTGGGCTACACTCCCAGACCTATTTTATACATTTATTTGGAAACAGGGTCTCTTAAGTCAGCATGGTTGACTTCCAACCTGCACAATCCTCCTGTCTCTGCCTCCCATGCGCTGGGGTTACAAGCGTGCGCCACCACGTCCGGCAGAATTATTTCATTTTGTATGCCTTTAACTTGCGCTGTATAGATCCCTCAGCTAGTTGACTGGCATACTAGCATTAATCCACTTACGCCATTAAGAGAACCTAGTTAGGATCTATAACCTCTTAGTGGATTTGCAAATTTAGTCAGTAAACAGAAAATAATTTCTGATTCAAAGACGATACATGACATTTAAAATCAGTGCTCACTTTTAACAGAAATCACTGTAGTGTTCAGTAATCAAATATTTAGTTCTATGTGTGTATTTAATTGCACTGAAACTTAATTTTCTCATTTGTAAGTAATCAGCTGTTTTGTATGCCATTATGACCAGCTCTGTAGATGTGGTGTTTGGGAATTAGTTTGCTTCAAAACATGAAACAGGAATAGAGACTGAGCCCATCTGGAGGAGTGAATCATCCTTGCTTGACATTTAAAGGCAGTGATCCAGGCTGGGGCTGTAGCTCAGTGGCTGTCACTTACTTTCTTTGAGAAGTAGAGAATAGGAAGGAGGAAGAAAAGTAGGGAGTTTTCTGGATGCAATGAACATTTGCTCAAATTTCTGTATGACATATCATCATACCTGATATGGTATTTAAAATTGAGGCCATCTTAGAAAATTGAAAATATTTGTTACTATAACTTTGGGAGACCCTTTTTCTACTTTTTAAAATAGGGGACCAAATGGTCAGAGATCTGTGTGCACTCATGGTTTTTCCCTTCCACTTTGAATTAGCAAATGGTGAGTTATAAAGATAGGGTTCATGCTTGATACACAAGTTGGAAATGAATGTGAGTTAGGCATATGAAGCTCTAATCATACCTATTTATTTTAATCATGCAAGGAATATATCACTTCATTTATAATGTAATTTTAGTGGAATTAAACTTGAACAGTTAAAAATTACATAATTATATCCTACTTCAGTTAGATTAACAACTCAAATTTGCTGTGGGACTTGACACAGTTTGTTTATACAACTCTTTTGTGGGCACAAGTGCTTCTGTGTTAGCAGATCAAGCACGTTTTTGTTTTATGATCTCACTGACAACATTTATTGAACAGGTATTTATAGAGTGCATGTTGGTTTTCGAATACTGTGTAAGCACTAAGAATAGAAAAGGAGGTAAAAGAGATGTGATTCCTGCTGCCATAAATTTTCCAATCAGATGTTGGGTCCTTTAAGTTTGTAACATTCCTTATATGGTAAATTTGTTTGCTGGTAACAATATAGTACTCCGCCTTATATGCAGGGGATACTTTTCTTTTCTCTTCTTTTCTCTTTCCTTTTCTTTTCTCTTCTTTTCTTTTCTTTTCTTTTCTTTTTTCTTGGTGTACTGGGGATTGAATCCAGAGGCATATACCTCTGAGCTACATACATGCCCAGACCTTTTTTTTTTTTTTAAACAGAGTCTTGCCAGATTGCTGAGGGTCTTGGTAAATTGTCGAGGGGCCTTGAACCTGGGATTCTTGTCTCAGCCTCCTAAGTACTGAGATTACAGGAGGAGATATGTTTTAAGTTCCCTTCAGACAGTACTGAACTAATATATTCTGTTTTTTTTCTATATACATGTACATGTAATAAGGTTTAGTTTACAAATTAGACAAATTAACTAATAACTAAAAATAGAATAGTTGTAACTGTTGGTGTTCTGTGAAGCTGGTCTCCCTCCTTTTAAAAAACATACCCTTAGCGCCGGGTGTGGTGACGCACACTTGTAATCCCCGCGCTTGGGAGATGGAGACAGGAGGATCGTGTAGGTTCAAAGCCAGCCGTGCTGGCTTAAGAGACCCTGTTTCCAAATTTTAAAAAGTATATAAAAAAATAGGTCTGGGAGTGTAGCCCGGAGGTAGAAGGGCTTCCAGGAACCCCAGTAGCACACACACACACACACACACAAAATACTCTTATTATTGGTGCATTGTAATTACCCATTATAATAAGGTACAGTGTGATAGGAATATACATGCACACAATACTTGGTATGTTTTCCTCTGGATCTCACCCCACAGTCTTCCCTGCCCTGTACATGTCATTGAGATTGGTGCTGATAATTTTTTGTATACACATAGCATGATTTAAACTGTCACCTTCCTTTTATCTCCTTTCCCCCGCTCCCCTCACTGAAACACCTTTCGTTGCTCCATTGGAGTCTCTACTCCTACTCCTTTTTAAAGGTCTTTTCTGTTTCCCAGTTTCTTTAGTGCTACAGCATATCTTGCAGATCTTGAGAAAGCTCGATCAGGGGATCTGCAATGGCGTAGATCCCCCATGAAGTATGTCTAGCACTCCTTTCTTCAAAAAATTATTTTAGGATTATTTGGATTAATATGTATAATTGGAATTTTATGTATAAACATTATAACTAAAACTGATGGGCAGCGGCTTGTGAGAGACTCAGGCAGTAAAGATTTTTCCCAAGGCTAAAGTTATTGGGCCAAACATTAAGTTCAAACTGACCTTAGTTTGAGCCACTGTATAAGATTAAGTTTGAGTCAGACTTGTGAAGTAAGACAAAGCATATTATGATTATTTAAATGTCTGGCACCCTTGCCCTAAACTTTATAAAAATAATAACTTTTTCCCGTCCTTGGCGATCCTGCTTGCATGGCTATGCCCTTGTTTTTCTGCCAAAAAATAAAGTATATAACTTATAACAAATCCTGAATAAAATGGAGAAGGTTGAATCTAATTCGTGTGGTGATCTTTTCTCATCGACCTCGGCTTCCCCTCACCAACACATGAACCTCAACTCTGCTAGGGTTGGACCAACCCCGGCACTTTAGCTTCCAAATCTGAGAGAAAATACACAGCGCTTCACTTTCTGAGACTGGCTAATGTCCCCTAGCATAATACCCTCTAGTTCCATTCATTCGCCATCTTATGTACTCTGGTGGCCCCTCTCCTTGTGTGGATGGTAGGTAGTGATGAGACGAAGTGAGGCAAATGATGTAGGACTGTGGTGTAGTGATAGGCTGTGATGTAAGGGTTACTTAACACAAGCACTGTGATACTGTGACAGCTGATCTGGTGCCTGAGATGGCTGCTAGGTAACTGCCTGATTTGTGTCCTGGATGGGACAAAACAGGACTGCATGGGACTTCATCTTGCTGCTCAGAGCAGAATGCAGTATGAAACTTTAAAATTATTTATTTCTGGAATTTTTCATTTAATATTTAGGATCATAGTTCACTATAGGTAACTGAAACTGTGGAAAGCCGAAGAGTGAATGGAGTGTGGACTACTACAAATTTTTGATTGCCCTATAAAGATTTAGGTTTTTTTTTACTTAATTTAAGTATAAAGTTCTTAGTAATTTAAGTATAAAGTTCTTTAAGTATAAAGTTCTTAATTTAAGTATAAAGATCTTAGTATAAAGTTCTTGGTATAAAATTTTCACATACTGTGGGCTATTTTCCCTCAATATATAATTTAATTAATAGTGTATGCCCTATCTCAGTTTAGCCTTTTGCTTCCTTCCTTCAAAGTGTGTTCTTTCTGAGAATATTATGGCTCTGCTTATGAGTACACGTGGAAATAAGAATGTATGAACTGAGCGTGCACTGCATGTTCTGTATGTATCAGGTTTTCTGTGACCAATCTTCTTGCTTTCCTTGGAAAAGAGTGAGAGCCTATGTATTTACCTATGTTTATAGATTGGCCATATTTGGTAACATAAGAAATGTCTTCATTCACAAACATGATTTGTGTACTTAAACATCGTTGAGTTCTAGTTTAAGAAGCAGTGCAAGAAGGGGCTAGAGCTATAGCTCCTGGAAGAGTGCTTAGTATGCATGGGACTCAGACTTGATCCCCAGTACCACAAAAACAAAACTGAACAAAACAAAATGAAGCAAGGTAAGGAGGAAGACTGAATCTTGATCAGACAGTTCCTTTTCTCAAAGTGCATTTGGGCTTATTTTATTTGTGTAGTTAGACTTTAACATGATTTTTTTTTTTTTTTGGTGGTACTGGGGATGGAACTCCTCTACCTCTGGGCTACACTCCAAGACCTATTTTATATTTTATTTGGAAACAGGATCTCTTAAGCCAGCGCGGCTGGCTTTGAACCTGCGTGATCCTTCTGTCTCTGCCTCCCAAGCGCGGGGATTACAAGCGTGTGCCACCATGCCTGGCTTTTCTGGTCATTTCTTCAACAATATTTTATTTATAAATATCATTCCTATATTGTTGATGTGTTTCAGTATGATCATTAGATTAATTTTAAATATGTCATTTTAAAATGTAATTGCATTTAAATATTGAACTTAAACAACTTTGATGTCATTTTCTTTGTTTTCATGAATACATTTTCTTGTGTTTTTATAGTCCACTTATTTGTATTTGGTACTGGGGTTCCTGGAAATCCTTCTACCTCCAGGCTACACTCCCAGACCCATTTTATATTTTTATTTAGAAACAGGGTCTCTTAAGCCAGCGAGGCTGGGCTCAAAAGTGCGCGATACTCCTGTCTCCGCCTCCCAAGCGCGGGGAATTACAAGCGTGGGCCACCACGCCTGGCTAGTCCACTTATTTTTAAAAGTTACTGTTTTCTTCCCTGTATTTTTTTTTATAGTCATACACATATATCCTTCTTAGTAAAACTATTCATGATTTTGTGATGTAGGCTGGAGGAGAATGACACATTTAACAGTATTGTATTCCAGTCAAGGTTATTAGAGTACATAGTATTGCTTTTTTTTCTTTTTCATATACTTTCATTGGTGCATTATAATTATACATCACAGTGAGGTTCAAAGTGATACTACACATGCACACATGACAATTGTTGTATTTTTCTCAGCATCCCACCCTGTGCCCTTCCTCTCTCCTCATATGTGTTGGTGAGATTGATAGTGATATGTTCACATACAGATATAGTTTCTCCTTCATTCCTCCTTTTTTCCCTCCCCCCCCAATTTCCTCCCACTATTCTTTTTTTTTTTTTCTTTTCTCTTTTTGGTGCTGGGGCTTGAACTGAGTGTCATTCTACCTTCAACTGACACCCCCCAGTCCTTTGTTATGTTTTATATTGAAACAGGATCTCGCCAGATTGCTGTGGTTCTGGCTGTGTTCCTGAGGCTATATTAAATCTGTAGTCCTTCTGTTTCAGCCTCTTAGATAATGGGATTGTAGGCGTGTGCTGCCATGTCCGGCCTCTTCCACTATCTTACTGGTTCTTTCATTTATATGATGTTCCTTTTGTTTCCTTTTTCTCACATAACAGTGAAAATATATGACTTTTGACGTTTTGAGACTGGTTGATCTCACTTAGCATAATATTCTCTAGTTACATCTGTTTTCCTGCAAATAATGTAATTTTGTTTCTTATGTTTGAGTAAAATTTTATTGCACATACATACCACATAATCTTTATCTTTTCATTTGTTGATGGGCACCTAGATTGGCTCCATGAATTGTGCTGCTATAAACATGGGTATGCATTGCTTAACATAGTATTTCATTGAAGGAATGATTCTGGAGAAGAGGAGTCTCTACATCAGATACAAGTGATGGCTTCTTAGCCTACTTCATTATATTATCACCATCACCTTTGGAGTTACTTAGTGGTGCTTGATCAAGATACGATCAGTTGACTTTCTTATCTTGAGTTTTAGAATTCTCTTAACCTAAGAAAGTCACAATTTGCTTATTTAAATGATTAGGTTTTCCTGGATCTTTGCCAAATTTGAGGTTGTGTTTCAGCATGCAGTCTAACTTAGCATCTGTTCCTTGAGTAAATAACTCTTTAAAAAAGGATAAATAGTGTAATGGATTTCTTACACTGTGTGTGGGCATGTTAAATGGTGTGACTTTTTTTGAATGACAAATAGGAATGTGTATCAGGAGCCTTGAAAAGTTACTTTTGACCCAGTAATTCCACTTTTAGGATCTTGTATATAAAATATACAAGAAGATTTAACCAAAAATAGTCAATGTTAGTATCATATCTAATAACAAGAGAAAATCCTCATAATATAAAAGTGAAGTAAGTATGAAAAACTCTGCAAGAAAGTGAACACCATTGAATAGATGGTTGCAATTAAAAACAAAAATTCTAGATGCCAGGCATGGTGGCACATGCTTGTAATCCCAGCATCTGGGAGGCGGAGACCGGAGGATTGAGATTCACAGACAGTCTCAGCTACTTAGCGAGGCCCTTCGTAACTCAGTGAGACCCTGTTTCAAAAATAAAGTATAAAAATAAAGCTGGGGATGTAGCTAGGAGGTACATTGCCCCTGGGTTGTATCCCCAGTATGGCAAAAAACAAAAACAAGAAACAAACAAACCACACACAAGTTCTAGGGCTAAAGGGTAAAGAGTTTGCCCAACATGCACAAGCCCTGAGCTGGACAGCACCACCACAAGACAAAAGAAAACAAAACCCAAGTCAGACATGTATATACAGACCATACACAATCATTAAGACACATTAAGTGCAAAAAAGTAAGAATAATATATACAGTTGCATTTATATATCCTAATAATATACATACTTACATGTACATATTTACACATATATACACACATCCACATAACATACATAGAGAAAAGTAAGAAACATACTGAATGAATTGTGTTATATTTATGTATAGGTATGTACATGCATAGAAAAACTTTTGTTTAGTCAAACTGTAAATAGCAATGACTGGGGTTACAGAGGCAAAAGGTGCTTTGAGTCCTACTTGAAGTTTGAACAGTGAGAGTTTATTCACCAAAAAAAAAAAAAAAAAAAAAAAAGCAGTGGTACATGCCTATAAATCCAGTGACTTAAAAGGCAGAGGTAGGAGAATTGCAAGTTTAGCAAGTTTAACGGCCAACCTGGCAACTTAGCCAGACTGTCACGGACTAAGCTCAGTCGGGTCGTTAATTGTCCGCTCCCGGTCAAATCCTCAGAAAGATGGGGCAAAAGGCAGGTGAAGTACTGCAGAATCTTATCTGCAGCGATTCTTTCCCTTTAGGGACTAAATTTCTTTAGGTCCCTAAATGACGGCGCTCCCTAGAAAGAATCTGACATGGACAAAGGCTTCTTGAGCCAATGACACTTTATTACAAAAACCCCAAGAAATTTATACCCTTTACCTGTAAAGTTAAGAAAAAAAAGGGGGTGGGTGGGTGTCTTTCAGCTGGCTGTTGGCCCTCGAAGAATTAACTCCTGTTCCTCTCCAAGGTCTTGTAGATAAGCAGTTCCAGGTGGCAGCCTCCCAGAATAGTCAAGGCTTGGGAGCTTCTCGGGGAATCTTCTTTAACTTTTCCTGGAACTTTTCCATCTTTTTGGGCTCAGTTCATATAGCAAGTGTGGGGAAATGTGGTGATTCAGGTGGATGTGATGGAGTTTCTTCAGGTGTTGGTACCTTATCTTCTAAATCTGAAAGCTTAAGCATACTCACAACACAGTTTGGCAGACAAAATATCACAAACAACACCACAAGGTTCTTAGTTCTAATTGTCAGATGTATTTCCTTAACTGCTAAGCACTCTTCTTTAGACAACAAGCCTATTAAAACCCTACTCATCTTTAATAATCCACTTCCCTGTCACAAACCCTCTGCAACCTGCTTCTAACTTTCTAATTCCTTCCTTTCCCAGTTGGGACTTTCTTATGATAAGCTCTTCTTCATGCAAAAATGCTTTTCTTACTCTTACGGTATTTCCTTTCCTTCATACATATATATTTAGAACATCTGTCCTTTATTTTGTCATATTCATTTCTAACTATGCGGTCAGTCAACAGTCTTTTTCTTTGGGTCTATTGTATTTGGGCAGCTAAGTTGTTTATCAACTAAATTGCTTTAAGGTCACACACACAAGGTTTTTCTCTGTCTCTAGGCAGGATTTCAAGGGTAAACAGTTACTTTGAACTGAGCTACTTTGTCGGAGTTAATGGATAGTGATGAAGGTCGGAGGCCATTTGTGATTGCTGCAGCTGGGGTGCTTATCACAGTACCTGAATTCTGGCCAGTTTCTCATTATTATTGAGCAAAGCCAAGGACGTTTAGACAAATTATTAGAGAGTTTATTTTCACGGACTCAATTTCATAGTCCTGATCTCACATCACTGGAGTGATTCGTGTAGAAAGTTAAAAGGAATAAAAGTCATGAAGGGTATCTAAAAGTGGGGGGTACTTTGGCCAGAGACGACACCTTTTTCTCGGGGCTTGTTGCCGATGAACTATGTGGAGTGGGGTCTCAACACATAGATGCCGAGGCAGCAGGATGTCTTGGCACCAGACCATAGCTCAATTCTTTGGGACCTCTGGGTTCAGTAATGCAGAAAATCTAAAAAAATGTTGCCAGTGGTTCTCTATCTGTAGAAGATAGGAGTTCAAGTAGTTCTAATTTCATATATATTGTATTTTCTAGACTTAACAATGAATAAACCAGGAAAAAGCCCTAAGATGTTTTGGTATGTGTGCCTGAGATTGGGCTCAGGACCGCATCCAAGCCTAGACTTTGCCACTGAGCAAAACCCTAGCCCTAAAATTTTTAAGCCAAAGTCCTAGGTAGTTATTGTCCTCTGGGTAAAGATTGCCCTGATTTAGATCCTGGCTCTAACATTGATTAGCTATGAAAGATGGCTTTATTTTTCTCATGGGATTTTCTTGAAGATTAAATAAGATAGGGCATATGTAACCTAGTTAATTTTCTTTCTCTTTCTTGCTTTTTTGTTTAATGCCACAATAGTAAAAACTGTTCAAAATGGTTGGAAAATACCCTTAATCTGTTAATAGAAGCACAAATGTAGTTAAAAAAGCAAAGCAGTTAAAAGGCTTATAATATGATAGTTTCAGAAATAATTCTGTAGGATAGAAAAATGAAAATTTTCAGTAGAGCAAAACAAAGAAAGCAGTATGTGCTTTTGCAGCTGATGACAGGAAGCCTTGCTGTTCTGTTATACCAGTTGTTGGTCGGCAATAACATGGTTTTCTATACTTATGTAATAAAAAATTCTCCTTAGGTTCAACTGATTATTTTTTTAAAAGCTATGCTGTAAAGTGTTGTCTTTTTTTCGTCCTGGCTATTGATATTAAGAAATACAATTCTAGACTTAGAAGACCCAACAAACTCAACCCAAAAGCTTATAGAACTGATCAACAAATTCAGCAAAGTGTCTGGATCCAAAATCAATCTTAAAAAATCAGAAGCTTTTCTGTACATCAACCATTAATCCACTGAAAAGATGTTCAGAAAACACTACCACTCAGGATTTCCTACAAAAAAAAAATACTTAGGAATAAACCAAGGAAGTAAAAGACCTCTATAAAGAAAATTATAAAACATTGAAAAAAGAAATTGAAGAAGATCTTAGAAGATGGAAAGATCTTCCATTTCCAAGGATAGGCAGAATAAATATCATTAAAATGGCTATACTTCCAAAAGATCTACAGATTCAACAATACCCAGTTAAGAACTTTCTCAACAAGACCCCAAAGGCATAAGAAACTCAAAGGCGATTCAATACGCGGGATTGCATGAAACTGAAGAGCTTCTGTACAGCAAAGAAAACTGTCAAGAACCTCAACCAAGAGCCAAAAGAATAGAAGAAGATTTTTGCCACCCACTCCTCCGATAGAGGACTGATACCTAGAATATATAGAGAACTCAAGAAACTCAACACTAAGAAAACAAATTACCCAATCAAAAAATGGGCAAGTGCCCAGTGTGGTGGTGCATTCTTGTAATTCCTGCTTGGGAGGCTGAGACAGGATCACACAGGTTTGAATCCAGCCTCAGCTACTTAGTGAGGCTCTCAGCAACTTAATGAGACCCTGTTTCCAAATAAAGTATAAAATAGGTCTGGGAGTATAGCCCGGAGGTAGAAAAGCCCCTGGGTTCCACCCCTAGTACCAAAAAAAAAAAAAAAAAAAAATAGGGCAAGTGAATTGAAAGAAGAAATTCAAATGGCCAATAAATGCATGAAAAAATGCTCAACATCATTGGCAGAGAGATGCAAATCAAAACTACCATGAGATTTCACCTAACTCCAACTAGAATGGCAAATATTCAAAACACAACAACAAATGCTGGCATGGATGTGGAAAAGTAGGAACTCTAAAACATTGTTGGTGGGATTGCAAATTAGTACAACCACTTTGGAAAACACTATGGAGGATCCTCAGAAGAATTGGAACAAATTTAGCATTTGATCCAGGACTACTATTTCTGGATATCTACCCAAAATAATGGAAACCAAACTACCAAATGAATGTATGCATATCTATGTTCATAGCTGCACAATTCACTATAGCCAAACTATGGAACCAGCCAAGATGTCCATCAACAGATGAATGGATTACAAAACTGGGATATGTACACAATGGAATTTTACTCATCCATAAGAAAAACACAATTACATCCTTTACAGGGAAATGGATGGAACTGGAGGATATTATGCTAAGTGAGATTAGTCATAAAAAAGAAGAAATCAGATGCCTTTCCTAATATGCGAAAGCTAGGGAGAAATGGGTAGCAGGAGGAACTCTAGATAAAGGAGATCCTATAGAGGAGCAAATAAGGCAACCTAACTGAGGGCATGTGGCACATGCTTGGAATTCTAGTACTTGGGAGGTTGAGACAGGAGGATCACAGGTTAAAGGGCAGTCTCAGAAGTGTAGCCAGACTCTCAGGGACCTAGTAAGATCCTGTTTCAAAACAAAAAAATGAAGGCTAGGGGTGTAGCTTAGAGGTAGTAGCCCTGGGTCCAATCTCTAGTACCACTACCATAAAACAACAACAACAGCAGCAGCAACAACAACAACACCACGTGGAATCATTTACTCTTGAGTTTATTTCTACTTTGGTGTGTATATTTTTCCCCATGCTATACAATGTTTTTTCCCTAAAACACTAATTGGCCAGGCATGGTGGTGCACACTTGTAATCCCAGTTTTCAGGAGGCTAAGACTGGAGAATTGTGGTTTGTGGATAGCTTCAGCTACTTAGTGAGGCCCTTTGCAACTCAGTGAGATCTTGTTTCAAAATAAAGGATAAAAAATAGGGCTGGGAGTGTAGCTCAGAGGTAGAACGCCCCTGGGTTCCATCCCCAGTACTGCAAAAATGAATGAATGAATGAATAAATAAAAGACTAAAATATAGGGATAGGATGTAGCTCAGAGGTACAGTGCTCCTGGGTTCCATCCCCAGTACTGCAAAAAAGGTTTTTTTTTGGTCTCATTAGTGTTTTTACATGTCTGAATAGATATCTATTTTCATTAATTTCAGAGGTTGTGTTTCAGTGCCATAAGATAATTAGGGAAAATAGAGACCAATATAAAGCAACTATAGAAGAATCTTATTTATATTGGGGTTTTGTTCTGATAAACTCTGGTTAAGTAGAAAATTTTAAGTCAAACATATGACACAGTCCACCTAACCTACCAAATACAGCTGAGCTCATGTGCCTTAAATGTACTCAAGAGCGCTTACATTGGCCTACAGGTGGGCAGGCAGACTCACCTAAGACAAAGCCTGTTTCATAACAGACTGTTCAGTAGCTTATGTGTACACATAGATGAGCTTTTCATAGTCATGATAAGATGTGAAAATACAAAGTATAATATCCAAAAGACTGGCAACACAGCACTGCAGAGCAGCCATTGTTTTTGCTTATTTTTGTGATATCTCTCTCTCTCTCTCTCTCTCTCTCTCTCTCTCTCTCTCTCTCACACACACACACACACACACACACACACACACACACACACACACAGTGGTGGTACTGGGACTGGAACCCAGGGTCTTAAGCATGCCAGACAAGCCCTCTACCACTGAGCTTCATGTTTAGCTGCTGTCTTTATATCTTTAACTTGCCGTGTACAAGTAGTCCCCAACTTAGGATGGTTTTGTCATTAGGATGGTGGGAGAGCGGTACATAGTCAGTCGAAGCTGTGCTTTGGATTTGGATCTTTTTTCCAGGCTAGCAACATGTAGCAGGATACCCTGGCATCATGCTGGGCATTTCTCATGTGCTGCAGCTCCAGTAAGCCATGTGATCACATGGGGAAATAAAAACAAAGGGGACTCTGCAGTGCACTGTGTTGCCAGAGTGTTTTGGATATTGTATTTTGTGTTTTCACATCTTACCGTGTCTGTGAATTGCCCATCTGTGTGTACACACGAGACATTTAGCACTTGGTTATAAAATAAGCTTTGTCTTAGATGAGTCTGCCCAACTGTGGGCCAGTAGCAGTGTTCTGAGCACATTTAAGGTAGGCGAGGCCAAATGATGGTGTTTGGCAGGGTGTGTTATGTACATTTTACACTTTATCATATTGGCCACTTACACATTGGTTTCTCAGGATGTAACCCCATCAAAGCTCTTCTGTAGTGCTTGACTTATGGATATGTAGGAGTTTTTGCTTTTTGAAAGAGTTCTAGAGTGGCTCTCTTTTGAATGTATTCTTTATCTTAGGGAAGCTCGTTATTCTCTCCTAATTCAGCTTATACTATTGTCATCCTTGTACCCCGTTATTTATTATAAGAGCTAATTTGAGTGGTACTGGTTGTCTTTTTAGTTTGTTAAATGATCATGTCAGAGAGCAAGTGGACTCTATGTTCCATGAGGGAAAGATCAGGTCTGCTTTATTTACTATTTCTGTGTCTTGTATCTGTTACACTGTGGGCATACAATAAAATGGAGGACTCATGGGTATGGCAAAATATATATATATAGCAGGAAAAATTTCGGGTAATCAGCATTAATAGTGGCTGTATACAGGAAAAAGAGAGAGGGAAGATTCAACTATGTTTTTGAAAAGTATTTAAGAAACCAGGTGTAGTAGTGCATGCTTGTAATCGCAGTACTCGGGAAGTTGAGAGGAGGATCGCAGGTTCTCAGCCAGCTTCAGCAACTTGTGAGGCCCTCTGCAACTTAGTGGGACCCTGTTTCCAAATAAAGAATAAAATAGGGCTGGGGTTATAACTCAGAGGTAGAATGCCCCTGGGTTCAATTTCTCAGTAACCCCCCCCCCGAAAGTATGTAAGAAACTAGTAATAGTGATATATACACGTGTGTGTGTGTGTGTGTGTGTGTGTATGTGTATTTTGTTGTTGTTACTAGAGATTGAAGCCAGGAGAGTTCTTCCTATACCCCTTAGCCTTTAAACATTTTTTTTTTTTTGAGGCACATATTTCTAAGTTGCTGAGGCTGGCTTTGAATATGTGATCTTTCTGCCTGATCCTCCTAAGTAGGTGGGATTATAGGCATATACCATCACATCTGGCTGATAGAGATAGTTTTGAAGTCTTATATTCCAGGCACTGTGTTATGACCTTTACATGTATATCTTCTTTAACCTGTGAGATACAGATAGTAGCATAACCAGAGAAGTACCCAGAGGTGGGGAAGTGTTCTTAGTAGGCTAGGCAAGAGGAGGCTAGAGGTGGTTTAGGTATGGAGAGCCACATATAAAGATGTTTTGTATAGTGTTGAGGTATTGGTGGAAAATAGAATTTTCCTTAGATTTTGATTGGAAGTAGACTTAAAATATTCAATAGTACGGTAAGTTAAAATGAGTGCTAAAACATAAATAAAAACACACTTTGGATCTTATCCCAAGGAAGTCATTCTTGATAATAAATGCTGTGAGGTGGTTATTGTGGAATGTTAAATCTACACAGATGCTAGAAAAAAAAAAACAGGTCTAACTTAGATAAATAGGCTGGATCAGATAAACTTTCAAAGTTTCCTTTAGTAGGATTCTGTATATTGATTAGATTAAGTTTAAATAATTTTGGGAAGGACTTTTGTTTTGCAGTACTAGGGGTTGAATCACTGAGCTGTATCCTTAGCCTTTTTTATTTTTATTTAATTTATTTTTTGTGTGGTACTGGGGTTCCTGGAAACCCTTCTACTTCCGGGCTACACTCCCAGATCTATTTTATATATATATTTTTATTTGGAAACGGTCTCCTAAGCCAGTGAGGCTGGCTTCAAACCAGCATGATCCTCTGTCTCTGCCTCCCAAGCGCAGGGATTATAAGCGTGCGCTACCACGCCTGGCTTCTTTTTTATTTTTCATCGTGAGACATGATCTCTTTAAGTTCCTCAGGCTGGCCTCAAACTTAGGATTCTTGTTCTTCAGCCTCCCAAGTAGCTGGGATTACAGGCATATGCTATTGTGCCTGACAGGATGTTTGTTTTTTGTTTTCTTCTTATTTTTTTTTTTGTGTGGAAGTACTGGGGATCGAACCCAGAGGTATTCTACCTCTGAGCTACACCTCCAGCCCTATTTTATTTTTTATTTTGAAACCAGGTCTAAATTGTTTAAAATAAAATTGTCGAAACTACAGGCTTTGTTAAGTTGCTGAGACTGGCCAAGAACCTGTGATCCTCCTGTTTCAGCCTCCCAAGTACTGAGATTGCAGGTGTGCACTAACATACCTGGCTTTGTTTGCTTTTTGTTAAATAAATTTAGGGTATATTTAGGTAGAAGATAGAGTAAGCTGGTGTGGTGGCACATGGTTGTGCAGTACTAGGGGTTGAATCACTGAGCTATATCCTTAGCCTTATTTATTTATTTATTTATTTATTTATTTATTTATGGTACTGGGGTTCCTGGAAACCCTTCTACCTCCAGGCTACACTCCCAGACCTACCATATATATATATATATATATATATATATATATATATATATATATATATTATGTATTTATTTGGAAATAGGGTCTTATAAGCCAGCGAGGTTGGCTTCGAACCTGCGTGATCCTCCTGTCTCAGTACTTGGGAGGGTGAGACAGGAGGATCACAGGTTTGCGGCCAGCCTCACCTACTAAGTGAGGTTCTCTGCAACTTAGTGAGACTCTTTAAAATAAAGAATAAAAATTAGAGCTGGAGATGTAGCTCAGAGGTAGAATGACCCTGGGTTCAATCCCCAGTACTGCAAAAGAAAAAAAATAAATAGAAGATAAAGTAATAATTAAAATAGTAATATCTGTTGATTCAGTTTTAGTTTAAGGCCTATAGAGGGGCTCAGCCCATTTTATGCATTTTTCAACACAGGCATGTGCTACCATGCCTGTAAATAAAATGACTTTTAAAAATAAATGTTTTTTAAAGCAGATCAATAAAATTTGGTACTATTCTATTTGTAGTTAATATATGTAGTGCCCCTCTATATTGCTATGGAAAACAAGAAATTTTATCTTTCAGAAAACATTTACAAAGACTGCTTATAAATAACTCATGCAGTGTTTCTTATGTTAAAATGACCTTCAAAAGATGGATTGAAAGTTCTTGTATTATGTATTTCATATTTTATAAAAGAAAGAACTTTTTTTTTTTTTTTTTTTTGGTGTGGTGGTACATGACTATACTTGAGAGGCTGAGACAGAAGGATTGCATGTTTGAGGCCAGTCTCAGAAACTTAGGCTTTTAGCAACTTAGCAAAATTCTGTTTGAAAATAAAAAATAGGGCTAGGGATATAACTCAAAGGCAGAATGCTGCTGGCATCAAGCCCCAGTACCCTCTTATCCCCCCAAAAGCTTTTATCCCTTTAATGTAAAATTAGAAGATAAAATAAACTGATTGTGTGTGTGGGGGGGCGGTTCTGGGGGATTGAACCCGGCGCCATTCTACCTTTGAGCTACATCCCAGCCCTTTATTTTATTATTTTCTTATTTTTGTGGTGAGTGTGTAATCCAGGGGCTTTTCTACCTTCAGGCTACACTCCCAGACCTAAAACGGGTCTCACTAAGTTGCTGAGAGCCTCACTAAGTAGCTGAGGCTGGCTTCAAACCCATGCGATCCTCCTGTTTCAGTCTCCCAAGCTCTGGGATTACAAGTGTGTGCCACCACGTCTGGCTTATTTTTTATTTTTGAAACAGGATCTCATTACAGTTCCAGAGGGCCACGTTAAGTTGCCGAGGTTGTCTTTGAACCCACAATCCTTCTGTCTCAGCCTCCTAAGTGCTGGGCATGTGCTACCATGCCTGTAAATAAAATGACTTTTAAATATAAATGTTTTTTTTTTTTAAAGCAGATCAATAAAATTTGGTACTTTTTTTGCTGGGGGAAGTATTGCCAGAATACTTGTATATTTCTCCTTTTAATTTATGTGTGCTGTTTGTGAGGTCTCTTTAAATCACTTAAAAAGAGGCACATGAGTTACTTTGAAGTTAGGAAACAGGAAATATGAATGTTTGAGAACATGAACCTGTGAATGAACTTGATTAATCAGTTGAAAATCTCAGGACTGCTGGCAACTTGCCATGACTAATGAATAGATCTGGATCTGCACATCATTTACATTTTTAATCCTTGTTCTTTAACCAAGATGTGTTTACATGGGAGTGCCATCATTTTGTACTCAGTTCTGAGAATTGTGGAATAAGTATTTTATCGCTGTTTTTAGCTATTTAATGTTTGTTATTATTCATTTACTAGATGCAAAGCCCAGCAAGGCCTGTAGGGGGATGAGTAATAAGATTCAGCCCTAGTACTTCAGTATAGAAGATCATACTGGATGAGGAAAGGAAAGGGGTGTTTGGTGTCTTTGCGCTGAAAATGAAGTCAACCATCACCAAACACTAATACTCTGATATACATCTTCTCTTAAAAGACCCATTTTAGTAGCATGGTTCATGAAAGAGACAAATTTGAGAGGAGGCAAACAGGCAGAAGAATAGTGTTATGATTGGTTATCTTGGATAGTTGGTTTGGAATGGTTGCAGAGCTTGAGAATTATGCTAGAAGTTGTTAAAAAGGGTGTGACCAAAGGTTTAATCTCAATTTTCAATTGCCATCCTTGTGGGGTGGTACATGCCTCTAATTCTGGAACTTGGGAGGCTGAGACAGGAGGATCACAGGTTTAAGGCCAGCCATAGCAACTTAGTGAGACCCTGGTTTAAAAGTAAAAAAAAAAAAAAAAAAAAAAAAAATAAAGTAGGGATGGGGGGATGTGGCTCAGAGGTAGGATGCTTCTGGGCTGAATCTTCAGTATGAAAAGATTAAACATTCAATTGACATTGGTGACTTGTAATTAGAACTAGCCCTACTGCTAAGCAGAGAGCTTGGCTTTCATGTCTGCTAGTTCCTTATAGGTTAAGTATTACCCTGTTTCTTTGGGGGCAGTGGTTGATAGCTTTGTATTATTTTTTTTTCCAGATCCTTTTTGGCTCATTTTATGTCTTTTTGTTTTATTTTAAGGTATTGACTTTCATGCTATGGAAAATAGCATTTTCCATATTTTATTTCATGCTATGGAAAATAGAACTTACCTATTTCTTATTTGTCTTGCATAATTCTGCAGCTTCTGATTTGGTGACCCAAAGATGGTAACGTTTATGTTTCACAGGTTGTTTTGTCCCAGCAGTTACCTTTCCCAGCTGAGGCTTCTGTTGGAATCCACAATCTGAGCCTTCCCTCATTAGTTGCACCATGTTTGGATGTTTCTCTGTAGGGAAGTGAAATGCTTTTAGTTGGAATCAGTATTATAGCTGCCCCTAGAGGGACCTGGCCTTGCAGGAGTTTATGATCCATGAACAAACTCCTGCAAGCTCAAGATGACTTTCATGTTTAAGAAACCATGGTGCTCTGGAAGGCAGGGATCATGTTTTAATGATTTATGCTTAGGGACTACTGTAGTACCCGATCCCATCAAGCTGTAAATAAAGGGTTGTTGACTAAATTGATGAGTTTTTAGTTTCCTTTTATCCATGTAAATATTGTGAAATAACTTCCAATAAATTAGTTAGGCATAGCATCTCTTATAACACTGTATCAGTAAAAACCGCTGCTCAAAGTATTGGCCATAGCCTTAGGAGTAGAGTACAGCTATGTAAGATTAAGAGTTATGCATATTATCCTTTGCCTGCAAGAACCCGGAGGATGGGAAACCAATGGTGATATACCTGGCTGATGAGGAGGCAGTATAGTTGTCAACCTCAGCCACTGTTGGTAGCTTTAGAAAATTGTCAATCCCTTTAGAAAACATATAAAGTAATTATGAATAACCACCAAAACCTCTATATTATTTTACTGAGTGTTATAATATTAGGGTCTGATCAAATATTATAAAATAAGGAACTTACTGAATATACAGACATGTTAATTACAGAATATTGATGCAAATTGAAGAATAGCATTAAATCTTGAATAATTTAATTGTGTCTCTGTCTTTATTTTCATATCACTAAAATAGAAATTCTATAGGCTGAGCTTCTCCAATCCAAAATCCAAAATGCTCCAAAACCTGAAACTTTTTGAATTCCACACTTGACCTCATGACAGGTTGCAGTCAAAAGGCAGGTGCACTTGAAATATTGTAAAAAATTGTCCTCCTGCTTTGTGTAAAGTTATATATTAAACATAAATGAATTTTGTGTTTTGATTTGGGTCCTATCCTCAAGACCTCTTATAATGTATGTGCAAATAACCCAAAATCCGAAAAAATCTGAGATCTGAAACACTTCTAGTCAGAGGCATTTCAGATAAGGGATACTCAACCTGTAACATTTTCCTCATAAGGTTGTAGGGGAATAACCAATATATATGTCTTTCTTAGCACGGTGTGTGGCTTTTGGGAAGTACTCATATTTGGCTGCTTCTGCTATTGTATTTTATTATTATTGATGTGCATGTTTTATTTCCCGAAGACTTTATTACGTATTGTGCCAGACATTTTACTAGGTGCGTTGGCAGATAAATAACGTTGTGGTTCTTATTCATAAAGATCTTAACAATTCATTTGTTGATAAATACAATATTGAGAAATGATTTTACTTACAGACTGCATGTGGTAAATGATTCCAGAAAGTTACAAAATGCTATGAGAGCCCTAATTTGGAAAGCACAGATTACTCTGGGTTTGTTGGGTAGAAAAGATGACATCCACTGAGCTTTAAAGGGTAGATAAAAGTTTCAGAGTTAAAACTCTGGAAGGTGGCATATCATGAGATAGGCAAGCATAGATACAGAAGTGGGAAAATAAGGTATCTTTCTGGTTATGGGACATACTGGAATGTTTTGGATGGTCTTGCTGAGAAATTTTTATTTTATTCATGTGTCATTGGTAAGTGAAAGTTCTTCTGACCTGATAATGAACTAGTTTTGGAAAGACTGAATAACTACAAAGTGGTTTTTGAAGGTAGCAGAGTTGGTAAGTGGTAACACTAGGTCCTTTCCCCATCATTAATTTTTTATTTTTGAGATTGGAGATTGAACACAGGAACATTCTACTTTTGAGCTATACTCCAGCCCTATTAATTAATTACTTAATTAATTTTTTGTGATACTGGTTATTAAACCCAGAGGTATTTTACCTCCAAACTACATTTTTTACTTTGTCTTTTCAAAATTTTTTGTTTTGAAACAAGATCTTGCTAGAATGCTAAGAGTCACTAAATCACTGGGGCTGATCTTGACCCTGCAATCCTATCTCAGCCTCCCAAGTACTGGGATTATAGGCATGTACTACCATGCCTTTCTCCCAGCCCTATTTCTTATTTGAAACTTCTCACTAAGTTGCTCAATAAGTTGCTGAGGCTATCCTCAAACCTGTGATCCTCCTGTCTTAGCCCCCCAAGTACTGGGATTACTGGCATTTATCACCAAGTCCGGCTTCCCCTCCATTTAGCTAAATAACTAGTTATTAATTAAAATTTACTGGACCTGAGGATGAAACTCACTGGTGGACACTTGACTGACATATACAAGACCCCGTGGTTCATTCTTAGCACCAGACACAAAACAAAACCTGTTGCTCACCTGTTTGCTGTGTTTTTTGCTTTATCTTGAAGACCATACTGCATTAATTTTACTTAATTTGTGGTTGGTATTGTTTCAGGATAATGATGACTGAAACCAATATGCTTATGGGAATGAAAGATAGTTTGGTTGTCAAATACATTAGAAAGGTGGCTTGTTAACTTTATTAGGAAGAGGTAGAAGTTAAAGGAAACTTTTAGGCTTTGAAGCCTGAGTTATACTTACTAGTCTTATGCACATTGGAAATAAAAGGGATGAAGTAGTGTATGTGGACAAGTGATGCTTTATATTTTAGTGACTGAATTGACAGTGAAACATCCAATTGGTGGTACTGGCCATATGGAATTGGAACTTGAGGAAGTGGCTAGAAAGGTTAAGAATATAGATTTGAGCCAGGCATAGTGATGCACACCTGTAATCTCAGTACTTGTAAGGCTGAGGCAGGAGGATCACAAGTTCGAGGCCATCCTTAGACAACTCAGTGAGATCCTCAGCAACTTAGTGAGACTCTGTTTCTGAATGAACGAATGAATAAATAAATAAGGTTTGAGAGTGTAACTCAAGTAGAATCCCCTGGGTTCAATCTCCAGTACCACTAAAAAGAAAGAAAAATAAAACAATAATAGATTTGTAAGTTGTATGCATAGAGATGATAAATGAAGCTACCGTAGTGAATGAAATTGTTGAGGAGGAATGTGTGTGTGTGGATGGTGGTATGGCTAGTGTGAATGGGTTGAGAACAGAACATATTATTTTAAAAGAATCACTGTAGTACTTTTTATAAACATTTTATACGTTCACTAGTAAAGAAAATATGAAAAGTCCAAATCTCACTGCTCAGAAATAACTGTCATTAATATTTGGGAAAACCATTCTACATTTATTTTTATGCATATTTATAGATAGGAGTAATTTTAGAAATATATTCTGTATTGAATGGTGTTATATGTTTATGTAGGTTATAAATGTTATGTATTTTATACCAAGGCTGACTATAACAGCTCAGATACCTTCTTTTTGCTATTCTAGTTGAGTGCCTAAAATAGCAGCCCCATGAACAGGGCTGGGATGATCACTACTGTTGGGTAGGTGATTATATGTGAGGGTGTGGTCCTGAAAGTGGTATCTTAAAAATTTGCACTTTTTTTTTAGTAAAACTTTTACCTTTTTATTTTGTTTTGTTGCTGCATTGCAGCAATACATTATAGTGAGGTTCAGAGTGCTGTACACAGCAGGGACTTTTATCTTTTTTCTTATTTGGTGGCTTGTAATTTTACATCCTATTGGGACATCAAGGGACAGAAAAATACATGTACTACCCTTGGTGCATGTCTTTGAGATTGGAGTTGATAATTTTGTATACATTCATAGCATTATTTCAACTGTTACACCTTTTAAGGCTTCGTCCTTCCTCCTCCTTTCTGTAATCACTTCAGGTACTCCTTGAGAAAAGCTGCTCTTCTATCTGATGTCCTACCTTGTGCCCAGCATGGTGGCACATGCCTGTAATCTCAACTGAGGCAGGAGGATCACAAGTCTGAGGCCAGCTTCTGCAAGTTAGCAAGACCCTATCTCAAAGTAAGAATAAAAAGGGCTGGGTGCATGGTTCAGTGGTAGAGTACTTGCCTAGAATGCTTGAGGCGCTGGCTTTTACCCCCAGTATGGTAAAAGGAAGAATTTTATACCTAGGTACATTGCTTGTATCAGCCTAACCATGAGATTATGTGTGTGTGTGTGTGTGTGTGTGTGTGTGTGTGTGTGTGTGTAATACATATAGCACAACATATAATAAATATATATAACATATATATTATGTATAAATCATTCAATATTTTTGAACTGAGAAAGATAAAATTGTACTAATTTCTTCTCATCTCCAAAATCTCAAATGATTGAGCATAAATAAATCATAATATATGTAATGTACATAGTATATTAGGTATATATTTGTTATATATTGTTACATAATGTTATATTGTATATTCATGATATATGTAATATATGGCATAATATGTAATATAGCAAACATACTTAATAAACATGTTATATATTATTATTTATTATGCCATATGCTATATTATATATACTTTTTGGTCAGGTGTTTGGGACTTGAGTAGAAAGAGGAGAAATTAATATAATGACATTTTATGCATCTTCTTGGTTCACAAATAATACTTGTTTAAGGGCCTGTGTGATATGTGTTTCAAGACATTTAGAGATAAATAGGATAGCTGTGACTTTCAAGAGCAATTCGACTGAAGTAAGTATGCAGGGGCAAAACAGATGTCCTGTGAGAAAGGGTAAGGTAGGTGCTGTGGGGGTTTATGGAAGGCACTGGGAAGGCACCAGGAAGACTGTGGGGAAGGACAGGACAGGTGGGTCTGCTCAGGAAAGCACAATCACCAAGGGTCGTTTCAGTAGGAATTCACAATCATGAGGGTCGTTTCAGTAGGAATTCACAGAGGCAGGAAGTCATGGGGCCATCTTTGTGAAACATCAGTCAGTTTAGTGTGACTGGATGTTTTCCCCCAACATCACATAGCCAGCAAGTGCTTGAGATAGAAGGGGATCTGGCAGACTGCCCCCAGAGCCTGCGGTAATACTGTCTTTCAGAATGACTGTGTTCTCACCAAGAGACTTGGTGTGCTGTCACCTGAAGGCTAGAGTGGTTGTATTCTGTGAGGAGGCTCAGAGGGCAGGGGGCATTCTTTGCAGGGTTAACACAGTTCCTGAAGGGTCACTGGAAAGAGAACTGAGGGCACCCAGTTTTGAGAGGGATTAGAGGGGAGGAACACCAAGAGAAGTGAGTTCACTTGTGGACTGTGGTCAGGGAAGAATGCCAGAAATGTGATGGGTTCATTTTTAATTTGTGCTCTCAAGATCCCAGTGTGTGTGTGTGTGTGTGTGTGTGTGTGTGTGTGTGTGTGTGTGTGTGTGTGTGTGTTAGTTACTGGGGATTGAATCCAGGGGTGTTTTACCTCTGAGCTACATTGCCAGACTTCTTTATATTTTATTTTGAAATAGGATCTTGCTAAGTTGCTGAGGCTGGCCTCCAACCTGTGATTCTCCTTGTCTCAGCTGCCCAAGTACTGGGATTATAGGCATGTGTCATCATGCCTGGCTTTGCTTTGCTACTCTTGAAAGGAGACATTTAAGTTATACTGAGAACCATCCTTTCCTTTCCTTTCCTTTCCTTTCCTTTCCTTTCCTTTCCTTTCCTTTCCTTTCCTTCTTCCCTTCCTCCCTCCCTCCTTTTCACCCTACCCCTTTTTCTTCAGTTGAACCCAGGGGCATTCAACCTCTGTGCTATACTCCTAACCCTAACCTTTTTTTTTTTTTTAAATTGAAACAGGGTCTCTCTAAGTTGCTGAGTGTATTCTAATTTGCTCAGGTTGGCCTTGATCTTGACAATCCTCATGTCTCAGCCTCCAGAATACTGACATCTCAGGTGTGTGCCATCATGCCTAGACTGAGTAAACTTCTTTTGTTACTTCTTAAAGTACTTCGTAAATCATAGTGGTTTCAAGGTTAGTTTTGTATTAACATAATATGAACTATTTAATATTATAAAAAGCCAGTTACTATTATTATAACTCCTGTCTTTAAATAGAATTATATAACTTTTAAAGAAGGTATTTCATACATGGAAAGATAGAAAATATAAAGATATATATCAGAGATTTGTATCCAGATATTTCCACCTATATAATGCTCCTATCTCCCCTTTTTTGAGTAGGAAAGAGTTTGATTTTGTTAACTAATTTTTTGAGTTTTTTTTTGGTCACCAGTGGGGGAAATCTACTTGCATTTAAGGGCCAAATAGCTTGGTTTATTTGATGGGTTTAAAATCTGAAAGTCAAATTTTATGATAGGAATCCTTACTTAATAAGTGCAATTAAGAAGTTGGACCCAGTCATCAAAATCTTATGTTCATGTTCAGGTTTAATTTTATAAAAATATTACATGTTATTAATGTGTGGGAATGGAGATGAAAAGCAATAGTCCCCTGCCTTGGACATTATGAGGTGAGAGAAGAAATTTGTACAAACAAGAAAGGACAGTGGTCTCAGAAACTACAAAATGTTATGCGATCGCCAAGCGAGGAAAAGCAAACTTTAGAAAAATTGTGTTTGTGTTACAGATTTTTGAAAAAGTTTTCTGAAGAGTGGCATTTGAGTTGGTTTCAATAGCGATGGCTCTCTTTTAGCAGTGGAGGATGGAAGATGGAGGATGGAAGGAAGGATTTGATGGGTTATGCTGAGAGTAAACACAGGCAGAATAGTATAGAACATACTTGGAAGATGCCTAGAAGTCTGTGTTGCCAGTAATTGGAGATGATGTTATGCCTCACAGGTTAAGGAATTTTGACTTTATTGGGTGGGTGGTTGAAAGTACTTGGAGGCATTTTATTTGGCAAAACTGACATGATCTAATTTGTATTTTAGGGAGGTTATTTTAGGTGGACTAAGAAGTGGTTAGTGTAATGGTAGTTAGGAGTATAAGAACTGGAGTCTTTTTACTGGGTCACTGTCTGGCTCTGTCACCCTGAGTAATTTAGGTAATCTGACCAGTCTTGAGATTACTCATCTGAATAATGGGGTAAGGATAGTACCTGTTTTGTAGAGCTGCTCTGAGGAATAAATGAGATTATTCAGTAGTGTGCTCACCATATTTCTTAACACTATAAAAGAACATTATTCTGAACCACCATACAACCTCCAGCCTGTGATCCTGTTTCAGAAACCAACCAACCAACCAACCAACCACCCACCAAAAAACATCATTTTGGGAAAGGATAAATGCTAGAGGTAGACCACACAAGAAGTAGGGAAGTCATTTTGTACTATTTAGTAAGCTGTGTAATGTGCTAGGACTTTTTAAAACTTTTGTAAAGGTAACACTTTATAACATTATCAAAAAATCTTAAATGTGTTTATCTAGGGTATATGTGTGTGTGTGAGAGAGGGGGGGAGGGAGGGGGGAGAGAGAATATGAATTATTTTATAACATATCTGTTTGTGTGTTGGACTAATATTTCCTGACGAGCACTTGTTAGTGGCATTTATTGATATGTGGTTGTGGTGGGACATGCAATGACTAGAAAGCTTGGTTTGGCGAGTAGTGACCATCAGTGGATTTTTTATTCAGTGCATCCTTAGTGTTACAGTTTGGGATGTCACTGTGGGTTCTTGTTCTTAGCTAGTTTAGAAAAAAGTAGCCAGAACTCACTGCTGCAAGCTTAAGCCAAGTTTTATTATTACAGGTAGGAAAGGGGGACAGAGCAATGAAAGCACTACATCAGAGGGCAAAATACTATTTACTTGGGTTAGTTGTTAGGAATTATTCCTGGGGAGGTATAAAAGGCAAAAGGAACAAACCTTTAGCAAAAAAGTGCTTTCTCCTTGAGGTTTGCAGGGATCATGAATAAATTTGATGTTTGACTTCTCAGGTGTGATATTTGGTATGAATTAATTTTATTCAAGTTTAGAGGAGAAGTTAGGGTTTATTGGAGCCATAATTGAGAAGATGAAAATTGCCTTAAGTTATTAAAAATGAGTCATCCAAAAATCTTTATTCTCTGGCCCATATTCACCACATCACCAAATTCTGTTGTCCTGACCTTCAAATTGTGTCTTGATTTGGGCCACTTCTTACTTCCATTGCTACCACCTTAGCCTAAATTATCATCTCCCCTTTGAATTTTTTCCCCTCAGTGCTGGGGATTGAACTTGCCTTGCAAATGGTGGGCAAATGCTCTGTTGCTGAGCTACCCCAGCCTCATCATCCTCTTTTTGACTAGGCCAGTGTAACAGTCTAAACTGGTGTCTTGTTTTATTTTTGTCCTGCTTTGGTCTAGTCTTTATGTAGTGATCAGATTAGTACTTTCTGATAGCAGCAAAATCATGTTTTGTAAAAACATGTTCTTTTCTAAAAACACGTTGGTAGCTCATTTCATGGGTTCTAGAATATTTGGAGTCCCCCACATGGTCTGGCCCCATTTCTGTTGCTTTTCTCCTGTTGTTCTACTCACTGGCCCTGCTCTACCACACCATGGTGGCCATAGGAGTGCTCTTGTCTGGGGACTTTGCTCCAGTGCAGCTGTCTGTTTAGGTCTACCCTGTCCTTCAGTTCACTTAGGCTTCTGTTCATATGTCCTGTCTTCACAGAGGAATTCTTATCACCCTGGGCAAAGAAGCAGCAATCCTGGGTACTCTCCATCCCTCTTGATGAGCTTTAAGTGCATATTTTTGTTGTTGGGGATAGAACCCAGGGATTCATTAAGCACATTTCCTTTGAAAATAGATGTCTCTCAATTAGAAGGTGCACTTTGAAGAGAGCAAACTAAAGTTTATGTAGTAGTCTCACCAGCCATAATACAATAAGTAGCCAATAAATATTTGTATAAGGCAGGAAAGACTTAGAAAGGTTCATATTGATGTAAATCTTATTTTAACTATTTGCACCAATATTTGTTTTGATCTATGCAGGCAAAAAGTAAATATGAAATACTAAGAAATGGAACAGGTAGGGAACTAGAAGATTATAGTTTGATATCCACTATTTGTATAAAATAGTATTTGGTGATATAGAGAATATATTATCTTTGTGATGATGTTGTCCATGATAAACCTGAGGGCTGGCAAAGTTTCTTTTTCTTACAAATTTTTTTTAGCAGTTGACTGATTTTGTAGTCCTCTGATTAGTAATGTGGTCTTAGTTTCCTGTGTTTCTCTTCAAAATGTTTGTAGGCCTTGTAGTATCTATATAGAAGTTTTTAATCTTAAAGCAAGTTTTGGCTTTAGACCAACTTTTTTTTTTTTTTTTTTTTTTTTTTTTTTTAGTGGTACTGGGGGTGGGACCCAGATGCTTTCTACCTCCAGGCTGCACTCCCAGACCTATTTTATAATTTATTTGGAAACAGGGTCTCACTAAGTTGTTGAGAGCTTTGCTAAGTAGTTGAGGCTGGCTTCGAACCTGTGCAATCCTCCTGTCTCAGCCTCCCTAGTGCAGGGATTACAAACGTGTGCCACCATGCCTGGCTAGACCAACTTCTGATACATGTTCAAGATCTCAGTTCCAAATATCAAAGAACTATAAGTGAGTTATAGCAAACAACAGGATGATCTTTGGGTCATTTGGAAATTTGGCATGCCTTAGTGAGTAAAACAAGCTACCTTTGAGTCCTGGCTTCTTTTCTTATTGGCATTGTAATTTTGAACAAGTTACTTAACCTTTCTTGAGCCAGTTTTCCTAATGAGTAAAATGGGAATAATAATATCTGGTTACCATATAGCCTTGGTCCGTGAATTAAATATGAACATATATGTATCATATAGTTGGTATATTGTATCTAATTTATTTGTCTGGAGTTCTCCTGCATATGTTTTTGTAATTTGGTAATTGTGATATATTATTTCTAATATTCCAAAGGTATTGAGCAATATTGGTTTACATTTTAAAATGTGTTCAGTATCTTGGTGTGGTGGTACATGCTTGTAATCCCAGGATTTGGGAGGCGGAGACCGGAGGATTTAGTAAGGCCCTTTGCAACTCAGTGAGACCCAGTTTCAAAAATAAAAAAGACTAAACACTAGAGCTGGGGGTATAGCTCGGAGGTAGAATGCCCCAAGGTTTAACCCCCAGTGCTGAAAAAAAAAAAAGGAATAAAAAATAGGGCTGAAGGTATAGCTCAGAGGTAGAATGCCCCTGGGTTCAATCCCCAGTACCAATCCCAGTACCGAAAAAAAAAAAAAAAAAAAAAAAAAAAAGAAATACATTCAGTTATCATGAAATCTAGCTATTTTCTCTTTTCTTACAGAGAATTGAACACAGGGCCTTGAGCATGCTAGGCAAACAGTATCACTGAGCTGTATTATATCCCCATCCATTTAAAAAGTTTTGAGACAAGCAGGGTCCTGCTAAATTGTCCAGGCTACCATCAAACTTGGAATCTGTTGCTTTAGGCTCCTGAGTAGCTAAATTACAGGTGTGTGCCATTATATCCAGCCTTGTCATTTCTTCATAAGTAATTCAAAGATATTATTATTTTTATTTTGAGAAATTAAAAAATAGAAAATTTATTGAAACCTAAATTTGTTATTTTAAAAAGCAGATGTATTTTGAATTAATGAGTTACATAAGATAGAATTAGAACTTATGAGAAAGCAACATCATTTCTGCTTTTAATTTTTTTTTTTTTTTGTGGTACTTAAGATTGAATCCAGAGGCATTCTACCTCCAAGCTACAACCCCGGCCCAATTTTATTTCTTATTTTGAAACAAAGTTCTTGCT
Organism: Muscardinus avellanarius; assembly: GCF_963383645.1. Taxonomy (NCBI): domain Eukaryota; kingdom Metazoa; phylum Chordata; class Mammalia; order Rodentia; family Gliridae; genus Muscardinus; species Muscardinus avellanarius. Next base: position 129,809,832 of record NC_137786.1, on the reverse strand, counting down.
AGTTTGCTGAGAGCCTCACTAAGTTTCTGAGGTTGGCTTTGAACCCGTGATCCTCCTGTTTCAGCCTCCCAAGTACTGGGATTACAGCGTGTGCTGCCTCACATGGCTTAAAAATTTTTAAAGCTGTATTATTTTTGAAGTTCTGGTACCTCACACATACTAGGTCTTGTATATGCTAGTCAAGTGCCCTAAGGCTGAGCTACATACATCCCCAGTGATTCTCCTGCCCCAGCTTCCTGAGTAGCTAGGACTACGGATGGGAGCCACAGGGCCCAGGCTGTAACTGCATTTGAAAATAATACTCTGCGTGTGCTTGGTTATCTCACTAATGTTAGTGTGCGCCACGTGCACAATATGGTTTAGTGAGATCAGATTATATATTACAGATTTTGAGTCGCAGATGCCAACTTTATTAACTAATCTTTTTGTGTTTCTATAAGCTGTTATTAACATGCTGTGGTGTAGTTGTACTCAGATGCTTTCATAGTAGTGTGTCTCTTAGGTGAAGTAACTGACTTCATTGCCGGAAATACAGACTTTAACAAATCAAGAGGCAACTATAAGACAAACATGATTTCTCCTGAGCCCGCTGAATATGGAGTAAGAGGCAATTGCTATACATAGTAGCCTTATAAGAACAGTGCTGTAGTGTTGCTTTGCAAACCTCTTGCCGAATGTGTGCTTTATCTGTGTAATAATTTATCATACTCCTGGTTCTATAAGTACAAATGAAAAAAATACTCAGTTGTTTGTAACTTATTCGATATAGCACTAAATGGCAGCATTCTGGTCATTAACCTATAGAAAATGCATTATTTAGACATTTTTTTGACTCCTGGTATCCTCTTCCTCTCTCTGCTGTAGCTATGAGGAGAAATATAATCAATCTTTGTTCCCCTCTCTGTCTCTGTCTGTCTCTCTCACTCTCTGAGTCAGTGGGTGAGAGAATGCAATAGACATTCAGGATATAACTGAAGGGGCAGCTAACCTGAATGTTGTCAGTTGCTTTAGAATAAACTGAAACGATCTAAGGCAGGAATTTTGCAGGTTGCCATTAGGATTTGTGTAAATGTAAATGAAACATTAGATCCTTTTCATAGTTTGGTCTTTCAAGTACTGTACGCAGCAGTGTACTGAGGGAGTCGGGAATCATCTGCAGTAAAGTGCCATTTGAAGTATTGTACTGAAATGTGGAGTTCTGGAAAACAATAGCAGGTCAGGCAGTTCAGCGGGTAGCAGCCAGTGTTCATTTAGAGGAGGTCATTTGATAAAAATTGACCAAAAGAGAGCTGTAGGTGTAGCAGTAGTAGAGCAAAAATTGAACAAAAGAAATATAGGTTCCAGTTGTAAAACTCTTGCAGAATATGAGCTTTTGTCTATGTACCTTATCTTTGTGAAAATAATTTATCATTCCCTTGATTTTTATAAGTACAAATATAAAGTTGGTTGGTTTCCAGTATTGTTTTAAAGTTGAGAATAGAGACATTGTAAGTAGAATCCTGGTTTTCTCATTTGTACACATTTTTATTAAACTATAAAAACATCCCAGCTCATGATAGGTTAACAAGTTACAAGTTTTCCAGTACAGTATATCTAATGTCAGATATAAGTTAGATAGTTCTAAATTCCTTTAAAATATTATAATCATCTTAAAAACCCCCATAACTTTTATAATGTACATTCCATAATATATTCAATTTTATATAACTATAACAATGTTTACAGTTGACCTTCTAGGAAGATGGTCCATTATAGTTTTTGTGTTCCTTGACAGAGTTGTCAAATGCGCCATTTTGAGAAGTAGAATGAAGATGGTCAGTTTTAATCACCCTGCTTAAGATTTAATGCTTTTGAAATACTCTAATTCTGGAACCACAACCACCATTTCACTTTTGAACACTTTTGAACAGACAGAGACAGAGAGGGGAACAAAGATTGATTATATTTCTCCTCATAGCTACAGCAGAGAAAGGAAGAGGATACCAGGAGTCAAAAAAATGTCTAAATAAAGCATTTTCTATAGGTTAATGACCAGAATGCTGCCATTTAGTGCTATATCGAATAAGTTACAAACAACTGAGTATTTTTTTCATTTGTACTTATAGAACCAGGAGTATGATAAATTATTACACAGATAAAGCACACATTCGGCAATTTGAACATATAGCATATGTTTGGATGGTATACAAAGGAAATTATAGGTAATTTGAAAGATGAACACTGGTAATCTAACATCAAGGGGGATCCTTCCTCCAGTTCTTTATCAAAAAGCAAGTGGAGACTGCTTTCAAATGTAAAGCCAATTAAATTTTATTCCAGTTAAAAATATGAACTGTCTTACTAGTGATTTAAAAAATGGGCATAAGCTGGGTGTGGTGGTACATGCTTGTAATCTCCGCATTTGGGAGGTGGAGACTGTAGGATTGTGGTTGGTGGACAGCCTCAGCTACTTAGTAACTCTTAGTAACCCTTTGTAACTCAGTGAGACCCTTTTTCAAAAATAAAGAGACTAAACATGAGTGCTGGGGGTGTAGCTTGGAGGTACAATGTCCCTGGGTTCCAGTACTGAAAAAAAAAAAAACCCAAACAAAAACAAACAAAAAAGATGGGCATAGAATGCTACAGATGGGTTGTACAGTTTTGGTAATATTAGAGATAAGTAATTTTTGAGCAGAAATAAGTAAACTTTATGTGTAGGTAAAAAACATAGCATCCAAAATGTGTAGTTAACTCACTTGACAAATCCCAACTTAAAATTCTTAAAAATCTTCAAATAAGATTTGTTAAAACACTGAAAAATACATTCTTTCTCTACTTGACAGTATTTTTGTCATCCAGATTGTGAGTGTACAGAATTACGATGGTAAGAATAGCTACCTTATTGTAGATTCTCTTTGGAAAAATACCCCTTTAGAAATCAGCAGTATTCTTCAGAATATGTGCTTTTCATTATAATATTTTATTACTTTTGAATTTTAAATTATTTTAGACTAGTTAATATATTCACATGGTTCAGAATTAGAAATTGAAGTGTTTAAAATGTCTAGAGAGCTGGGCATGGTGGCAGACCCTTCTAATCTCAGTACTTTGGAGACTGAGACAGGAGGATTGCAGGTTCAAGACCAGCTTCAGCAACTTAGCAACACCTTGTTTCAAAAAGAAAAATTTAAGAAAGGGGCTGGGTGCATAGCTTGGAGGTAGAAAGCCAGTGGCACCACTACCACCACAACAAAAAGTCTAGAGATATTTTAAGCATTAGCAAGTTTGTGTATATAGTTATTATGTATGGGTTTTCCTTCCAAGCTCTTTTTAAAGAGAATTGGTAGCAATGTTATATGTATTTTGAGGAATAAGATTTCAATTTCTAAGTTTTGTTTTGTATCTTGAAAAACTTCATTTTACACAATTCCCTATCTATATGTAAAGTGTCTCCATCATTCTTTTTTGGGACTGCCAGGTATTCTGTTGTGGAGATGTTCCAGTTTTAGTTAATCAATTAACTAGTTAGTTGATTTATTTTTGGTACTAGGGCTTGAACCCAGAGGTATTGTCCCTCAAGCGGTGCCCCCAGCCATATTTTATTTCTTTATGTGAAAACTGGGTCTCTCTAGGTTTCTGAGAGCCTTGCTACTTTGCTACTTTGGCTTTGAACCTGTGATCCTCCTGTGTCAGCCTCTCAATTCTGGGATTACAGGTTTGTGCTATCACTTCCAGCTTTCTTTCTTTCTCTTTTTAAAACTAGTGCTTGTGTTAGATTTCTACATTGTTGCATTATAGTTTTAACTCCATAAAATATTTCATTTTTGAGAATACCTATTTCTTACTTTCAGCCAGAAATTTAGAGTTAGGAAAGAATGAAGAGGAGTGTGAAACTGGCTGATAAAGGTTAGTCTTAAGGTAGTAAGGAGGGCTGGCCAGTGCTCTGGAAGGGTTGTCCTCTTTGGTGTGTCTGGGCTAGACTTCAGGGCAGAACACTTGAGCTTATGAGGAGGAGAAGGCCTCTGGTGTAAGTCTGGGACATTCATGGTGGGATGCTGTGGCTCAAGAGGAAAGTGAGGACAGCAGCAAGGAGCAGGTTGAATAGGTGAGCAACATGAGGTTGGAAATGCCCCTCTCACTGCCAGAGGATGGAAACAAGCAGCTCAGGGAGAAGCTGTTGCTAGTTTACATGAAAGACAGTAATGGCTTGGATGGTGGTCATAGCAACAGGGAAGAGAGGAACAGATTTAGGATATGTTAGTAGGTAGAGCAGTGAGATTTGCTGATAAGTTAATTTTTGAAGTGTGTGTGTGTGTGTGTGTGTGTGTGTGTTACTAGGGTTTTTAAAATTTTTTATTGGAGCATCATATTGGAGTAAAAAAACTTGTGTGTGCATACATGTACACATCACTGATTTAACCCTTACCCAATTCCCACCCCATTCCCTCCCCATCCCTCTTTCCCTTGCTTGGCTTAGTGGTTGACTTCAATATGTTTAAGTACATTGTGTGTTTTGAAAGAATTTCCTTCTTCCGTCCTCCCATCCCCTCATTTAGGTTGTCTTGTTTGCTCCTCTATAGGATTTCCTTTTGCATCTAGAGTTCCTCCTATGACCCATTTCTCCTTATCTTTCACATAGTAGGGAAAGCATCTGATTTCTTATTTTTTGTGACTGACTAATCTCACTTAGCATAATGTTCTCCAGTTCCATCCATTTCCCTGATAATAATGTAATTGAATTTTTTTTGATGGCTGAGTAAAATTCCATTGTGTACATATCCCACAGTTTTACTGTAATCCATTCATCTGTTAATGGACATCTTGGCTGGTTCCATAGTTTGGCTATGGTGAATTGTGAAGTTATGAACATAGATACACATGCATTAGTTTGGTAGTTTAGTTTTCTTTCTTTTGGGTAAATACCCAGAAGTGGTATTGCTGGATCATATAGTAAGTTCGTCCCCATTCTTTTGTGGATTCTCTATAGTGTTTTCCAAAGTGGCTGCACTAATTTGCAATTCCACCAACAATGTATTATACTTCCCACTTTTCTACATCCTTGACTGCATTATTTGTTGTTTGTGTTTTGAATGATTGCCATTCTAGATGGAGTTAAATGACATCTCGGGGTAGTTTTGATTTGCATCTCTCTGATTGCTAATGATGTTGAACATTTTTCCATACATTTATTGGCCATTTTAATTTTTTCTTTTGTGAAGTGCCTACTTAGTTTACTTGCCCATTTTTGATTGGTTTGTTTTCTTAGTGCAGAGTTTCTTGAGTTCTCTGTATATTCTAGATATATTAGTCTAGATATTATATTCAAATGAGGTGAGGCAGAATATCATGGCTTAGGAAAGATACTCAGTTAATGACAGCCAGGAAGCGCAGAGGGAGACGGAGAAAGGGAGGAAGAGAGAGACACTGACTGGGGAGGAAAGAAAAAAAAAAAACCTCCCAGGGTATGTCCCCAGTGACCTACTTCCTCTGACTAGTTCCCACTTCCCACTCTAATGGATTAATCCATTGATAGTCCATAAGCTTTGCAATCCAATTATTCCCTGAAAGCCCCTGGACATTTAACACATAAGTGTTTTGAGGACATTCAAGAATCAAGCCATAACAAAGCCAAAAAGTCTCTTTAAAAATTCACTGATTAAGTTGTTGCTATAAACATAAATATTTTTATTTTTTGCTTTTGCAAATATTTATTTACATGTGATATTGCCTTAATTGCAAATAATTTATATTTGAGCTGAGCATGGTGGTACATACTTGTAATCCAGGTTTTTGGGAGGCTGATACAGAAGGATCACAGGTTCAAGGATAGTTTCAGCAAGTAGTGAGACTTTCATCAACCTAGTGAGACCCTGTTTCAAAATAAAAAATAAAAATAGGTAGGACTGGGGGTGTGGTTCAGAGGTAGAATGGTCCTGGGTTCAATCCCCAGCATAAAATACACACACACACACGCACACACGCACACATGCACACACACACACACACATACACACATTGTTTATACTGATTTCTCTGGTCTTCTATCACTATACACATTTTTCTTTTGGTGGTATTGCTGGGGTTTGAACCCAGGGGCACTCTACCTGCAGCACCCTCTTTTGTTTTGTGGTACCTCTGAGATATACCCCCAGCCCTATTTTTTAATCCTTTATTTTGAAACAGGGTCGCACTGAGTTGCAAAAGGCCTCACTGACTAGCTGAGACTGTCCACGAACTGTGATCCTCCTGTCTCAGCCTCCCAAATGGTGGGGTTACAAGTGTGCACCACTATGCCCAGCATTGTTTTTATTTGGAACTAGGGTCTCACTAAGTTGCTGAGGCCCTCACTAATTTGCTGAAGCTGGCTTTGAATCTGCCATCCTCCTGTCTCAGCCTCTCAAGTTATTGGGATTACAGGCATATGCCACTAGGCCTGGCATTATACACTTTTTCTAAGTATGTGAAGTTAGTAAGTTAATGAAGTCTAAAGTTTTGTAGCAATGCTCAGTTTTATCTAATAGAGTGGTATAATTAAACATCTATTTTTGACAAAAATAATTAAATTAGCTGGTCACCATGGCACATACTTGTAATCGTGGTCCTTGGGAGAGTGAGAAAAGAGAATTGCAAGTTAAAGGCTAGCCTGGGCCAATTAGAAAGACCCTATCTGGAAATAAGTAATTTTTTAAAAGGGTTGGGGATGTAGCTCAGTGGTAGAGTGCCTCTAGGTTTGGTCCTCAGTACCCTCCCCCAGGAGAATCACAGTTGGCTGGACAGCCTCAGCTACTTAGTGAGGCCCTTTGCAATGCAGTGAGACCCTGTTTCAAAATACAGAATAAAAAACAGGGCTGGGGGTTGTAGTTCAGACGTAGAATGCTCCTGGGTTCCATCCCCAGTATTGCAAAAGTCTTTTTAAATTAGTATGATTATATTTTTAAAAATAGATCTTATACTTTAGATTTTTCACAAGTCCAAAAACTTTTCTGTAAAGAACATCATGGTTTTACATTTTGACTTCTTTTTTTTTTTTTTTTTGGTCCCATGATAAACCTGCTCATAACCTAACTTTGTGTGTGACCAAATATTTCTGTATAGGTATTAAGTAAAATTACTTGTTTTACTTAACAGAGTTGATGGCCAGTATTAGCTAAATGGCTTATCAATTTTGTTAATCTTTTTAAAGTACTAATTTTAGTTTTATTGTTGTTCTTTTTTTCTTTCTATTTTTCACTTTGGTTGTTTTATTTTGTGGTACTAGGATTGAACCCAGAGGTATCCTGCCTCTGGGCTACATCCTGAGCCCGATTTTATTTTTTTTGAAACAGGGTCACACTAAGTTGCAGAGGACCTTGGGAGGTTGCTGATCCTCTTGGCTCATCCTCTCAAATACTGGAATTACAAGCATATGCCATCATGCCTGGCTTCTTTCTATTCCTTATTTCATTTCCTCTGGCTCTGCTATCTTTTCTATTTCTGTTTGCTTGCTTGGGGTTTAGTTTTTTACAGTTTTTTAAGGTGTAAGGTTAAGCTATTGCTTTCAGATTTTTCTATGTTTTTGATATAGGCATTTACAGCTATACACTACTTTCATTACATCCCATTTTATTTTGATGGTTATGTTTTTGTTTTCATTCATGTCAAAGTATTTTTTAATTTCTCTTGTGAATTCTTCCGTGGCCTATTATTTAGGAGCATATTATTTTGAATTTCTCAAATTACCTTGTTATTAATTTATGGTTTTATTCTGTTGTATTTGGAAAATATACTTTGAGTGATTTCAGATTTTTAAACTTATCATGATGTGTTCATGGCCTAAAATATGGTCTGTCCCAGAAAATGTTCCATCTCTGCTTAAGAAGAATATTTTTTGTTAGGTGCATGGTGCATACTGTAATCCAAATGACTTGAGATGCTGAGGCAGAAGTTCAAGGCCAACTTAGGCCAGTTGGGATAGTTTTGGTGGATATAGAAATCTTGGTTTATAGTCTTTTAGCACTTAGAATATATCTGCCATTTGATATATTATATGAATATATCATTCATTCTTCTGGTCTTCATGATTTCTGATCAGAAATAAGCTATTGGTTTTAGGAAGAGTCACTTGTTCTTGATAATTCACTTGTCTCTTGTTCCTTTGCCTTTGTCTTTGGACAGCTTGATTATGAAGTGTCTAGGTGTGGATCCCTTTGAGTTTTTCCTACTTGGAGTTTGTTGAGCTTCTTGGATGTTCAGATTCATGCTTTTCATCATATTTTAGAAATTTTTAGCCATTATTTCTTCTAGTCTTTTTTTTTCTATATTTTTACACCTAACATGTCCTAAAACTTAGGGTGTCTTTCTACTTTAAATTGGATGAAGTTTTCTGTGTCTTTCAGTGCAGCAGGGGATTAAGTTTGGAAATAAAAAAATGAAGATTTTAGATTTTGCTTTCACTTAGTAGCAGTGTGTCCTTGGGAAACTTTAATCTGAACCTCCATACTGAAGAAAAGATTAACATGTCACCTGTCATGTACTTGTTGGTAAAACTTGACTAAGATCTTCTCCAGTCTCCGCCTCCCAAATGCTGGGATTACAAGCATGTGTACCACTATCAGCACAATTTACATTCTTTTTTGGAGCATAAGATACATTTAACTGCCCTTGAGCAAAAATTACTAAGAATAACATTTGGGCTCCCCTCTTTGGAAAGCTATACATATTTTTAAATTAATAAACTGCTTAAAAATGGCCCTGTTTTGTTTTGTCTAGAAATGAAAGATGACCTTTTGTTTTCTGTCCTACTTCTTTTTTTTTTTTTTGTGGTACTGGGGATTGAATCCTGGGGCATTATACCTCTGAGATACATCCTCAGCCCTATTTCATTTTTTATTTTGAAGCAGTTTCTCTAAGGTGTTGAGGATAACCCTAAGTTTCTGAGGCTGGTGGTGAACATGTTGTCCTCCTGTCTCAGCCTTCCAAGGACTGGGATTATAGCTGTGTGCCACCATGCTTGGTTCTGTCCTACTTTTTTTTTTTTTTTAACTAAAACTAAAACCATTTTTCTCCTTTCCTTTTTGCTCCAAAGCTTATTCATGTATCTTCTTAAATATCAACCATAGTTCTCAAGACTCCTAATCTCTTGCTGTATGTGGACTTCCTCTTTTCCCTTAAAACTTAACCCCACTGTTACCTTTTTTTGTCCTTTCTGTGCTCTCCTGGGCATGCCAAGTAGCAAACCTAGAGGGACTTAAGCTGTTATCTCAGTTAACGATACTCTGGGTTTTAAAGTTAATCCATTCTAGAGAGTGTTTCAGGTACAGGAAAAGCATATTCATTGTTAAGAGATCCAGTCTGCCCAGTCTAGTTTTCTTAAGCAGTTTATGCAGTGCTATAGCATATATCCTCATTGCCTCAGAATATAATTCCTTTTCATTGTTTGTCCATGAGCTTTAGGGTGAAGAGATGTGACTGAAACAGGATTTTCAGGCTTTATTTTTGATGGCAAAGTGTGTTATAGAGCCCTCTGTTTGAAGCCTGACAGCCTAAATTATGTGGGCTTGAGAAGGAGTATGTGTGGGTAGTTGAGGTGAATAGTAGTAATCTTTGGATCTTAGCTTCCTTTATATGCAGGAGCATGTTTCTCTTACTTTTCACTCTGGGAGACTGAGAATTATTGCATGGCAGAAAATCAAGTTGTGGTCTGACCTGTAAAAGCTTGTGGCTAAAGTCTTAGTGCTTATCTCTACAAAGAATATGCTAATATTACTGAAATTATCTTTCAAAAATTTGAAAAGTTTGAAAATTACTGGAGAAATGGTGTTTCTGGGCCAGAAGAAAAGAGAGTGTGAGCGATTGTCCAAGAATGTAATTTCTGCGCTGCGTGACTCTGCTCTTCTGTGCTTCAAGTGAAATGTGGTGTGGCACAGATCTTGAAAACAGCCGACACAGGTTCATGCTTTCTTGTTTGTCATATGCGAGGGCAGGAGTGCTAGAAAAGTTACAGGACTTCAATAAAATAATTAGAACAGAGGAAAAAACATGCTTGGTGAATCCTTAATGACTTCTATAGGAGATCATTGCAAGTTTCTAAACATGGATAAAGAATGAGAAAATAATTTTTGCATGTAGATTTCCATGTACAGATTGAAATTTGTATTTATTTCTGGTAGATAGAAAATACAGTTTTCAAAGTAGCTACTTCTTTTCCTTTTTTTCCCTCATACCTGGAGTTGAACCCAGGGGCACTCAACTACCGAGTGACACTCCTTGCCCTTTTTATCTTTTGTTTTGAGACAGGGTCTCACTAAGTTACTCAGGGTAGTCTTGAACTTGTGATCCTTCTGCCTCTGCCTTTTTAGTCCCTGGGATTTTAGACATCCATCACTGTGCCTGGCTATTTCTTCTTGAAGCAATGTACCAAATTAAAAAAAAAATAAAAAAATTCCATTCTCAAGTTTTCAAGAATGTAATCTGAGGTGGCGATCTAGTTAGAGAGAGAGAGATGGAGGGAGGGAGGGAGGGAGGGAGGAAGGGAGGGAGAGAGAGGGAGAGGGAGAGGGAGAGGGAGGGAGGGAGAGAGAGAGGGAGAGGGAGAGGGAGAGGGAGAGGGAGAGGGAGAGAGAAGGAGAACACATGCAGCCTCCTTTCCAGTGTGGCACAACAGTGAGTTGATAGGGGGTGTACATCACCCTTGTTGCCCTGATCAGTTCTGAGGACTACACTAACTCCAGTGCTCCCTGAAGTTTTAGCTGTGAAGTCCAACTTCTTCCTTTGCTCAGTTCTGGTTTATTCTTCCCACCCGAGATATTCTCATTGGCATTCTCTAATAGACGTTCTGCATGCCAGGTATGACAGTCAGCTTTCCAGAGACTCCAGTCTGCATACCCACTTGTGTTACCATCAGTTCTTACCCTTTCATTGCCTAAGGATTATAATCCTGAATGGTGGTGGTGGTGGTGGTGGTGGTGGTGTGTATGTGTGTGTGTATGTTTGTGATACTGGGAATTGAACCCAGCAGTACTCTACCACTAAACATTTTATTTTGATACAGAGTCTTGTAATTTCCCCAGAACCTGTGAAGTTAAAATCTTGTTAAATTCCCCAGAAATTGCAGGGTGCCTCAGAATTCTCACTGATAAAATCCAAAGCAACCAAACACACAATTTAAAGAAAGAAAAATTTATTTGCTCAGTTTTTTTGGGATCCCAGAGTTTCAATTCATGTCAGGCCCAGTTACAGCTGCAGAACTCAGGGTATGGGGGTGGAAGCAGAGAGAGGGAGAGAGCAAGGCTCTGCTCTCACACCATGGAGGCTGGAGGCAAGAGAGCAAGCACGCAAGGGGATTCAAGAACACAAGCACAGTCCCCAAGGCGATGCCTCCAGGGACACACTTTGAGCCACATCCCACCAGCCTCGGTTACCATACATATATACCCATTACAATGGATTTTATTTTACAACTCAATCCTTCTTTTCTCCATTACAGTGGACCTATCTACTGATGAGATTAAACCCCTCATTACATCAACTCTGAACCTTAATAAATCAGCTCTTCAGGGAACATTTGGTATTTAACTCTAACCCAGAGTCTTGCTAAGTTCCCCAGAACTTGCCAAGTTCTCATCAAAGCAGAAGTTAATACACATAGAAGCATGAAGTGTCACAGTGTGTTCTAGGTATGTTACATATATGAACTTGTTTAGTCCTCATGATAATCTTAGGAGGCTGGAACTCTATTAGCTAACTGAGGCAAGAAATCCTAACCCTAGGGTTGGGAAAGAAGCTAACATTAATTGAGGAGGGGTGGGGATATTGCCACCCTATGGTTGGAAGGAGGAAAGGGGTTATTGTGATGCAGTGCAAGAAAGCTGTGCAGAATCAGAGGGGAAGTTGTAACACCAGATGTGGTGGGTGTGGCTCCTGGGAGGGATGTGTGTTTTGAGTTTTCCTAAAGGCTTGTCAGCTGTGTGCATGCAGTTTTCTTCATTCACTTAGTTCAAGGGTGAACAACCCAAGCCCTGCTTTTCTTCTACAAGGGCAGAGCTTTTCTTCTATAAGGGCAGAGCTGAGCAGTTATGACTGAGTATTGCCCAGAAAACCTAAAATATTTATTATGTGGTTGTTAAAAGAACCCTCAGATGAAATCACGGTCAGCAAATGCAGAATTCATGCTATGTCCAAATCATTTTCTAATATATCAATCAATTTGAAACACATTTGCATCTGGAAAACAAATGCTGTAGCAGAACTGTCTGTACATGATACCTAAGGCCAGTTACATCTGTAAAGCTCAGAGTGTGGGGGTGGGAAGCAGAGAGAGGGAGAGAGCAAGCTCTGCTCTCACATCATGGAGGCTGGAGGCAAGAGAGTAGGCACGCTTCAACTTCTAGAGAGAAGACCAAAGGCAGCAGTGCAGACACACTTTCCTGATGCTTCCTGAACCCTGAATCTTTGGCTTGAAGTGGGCCAACCTTTAGGTATTTTCAGGACTATGCCAGTACTTTTAGGCTTAATCCAACAATTTTTTTTTTGTCATCTAAGATAGCAGTTCTTTTTTTTATTTTTTTAAAATACTTTTAAAATTAGCTTTAGATGTACCAAGAAGTTGCAGATGGTACAGAGAATTCCCATTTTCCCCATACTTACTTCATTGCTGACATCTTATGTTAATTAGTATGGTACATTTGTTACATTTCATGACCCATTATTGATAAATCACAATTAAGGTCTGTGAAATTCTTGAGTTTCTTTTTAGTATTCTTACTCGTTCTAAGATTCCCCTCCCAGTACCATTACCTATGGCCATCTTGTCTAAATAGGCTCCTCCTGGTTGTTCTGGTTTCTCAGACTATCTTTGGTTTCCTGGACCTTGACAATATTGGTCAGTCCTGAACCATTATTTTATAGAGTGTCCTTTACTTTGGGTTTGTTTGATTTTCCCCCCCTCCTCTTCAATGGGTTTGTTCTCTGGAGAGTACAGAGCCAGTAAGTGCAACCAGGTCAAAGAGTGAAAAGAGGGGTTGGGAGTATAGCTCAGTGGAGTGCTTGCCTGGCATGCTAGAGGCTCTGGGTTCAATCCTTAGCACCACAAAACAAACCCATATGAAAAGAGGTTTATTACTTTTTTGAGTTAGGAGAATGTTAGGGATTAGTCCCAGAGCAATGTCTCTTGAACAGAGGAAACAGGGGTATTCTATTGGGGAAGCTTATGCAAATTCATACTAGGCAGACTTTCCATCACTTGTGGAGGTGGACACATTCCTTAGCAGACTCAGTTTGGAGATCATGCTTTGCATGTTAAAAAATGGCAGGTGGGAATGCCTCCTGGGTAGAGAATTTAGCATAATAAGATTCTGATTAGATTCTAATGAGCAAAGTTCATTTTAGGTCACCCAAAAGAGTGAGTAGAGTGACTCAGGGATTTTGGCTGGTTCTGTGGGTTTTCTCTGCAGGGCCTTATCTGAAACTATGGAACAATGGAAGGATTGTTATTCATTAAATGGGCATTATTTTTTTCCTGAATATAGGTGGTTCCCCTTAAAAGTACCTGCCCAGCAGGTAACGGTTAGTTTGGAATAGGGATTTGGGGAGAACTGCAATTCTCCTCTACAAGTGGCTTCCCAAGGTACAAGCTAGTAACAAGGTAAAATAACTATTCTTGTAAGAATTAAAAATTTTCTATTTAAAATTACATACCTACCTTCCCCCCAAAACAGTCTAGCTCTTCTTTCTTTCCTCTTTCTATCCTCATTTAATGCTTCAATTTATCATTCCTACAGCGTCCAAGATTTGCCATTTTCGTTGTACAGAACATTGTATCTTTAAAACAAATTTGTTTTTAAATAGTTTATGTAGAATTATGAAAATGTTGCACTGTTAAACATGTTGTCTAAGACAAAATTTAATTCAAGATAAGGGAACATTTTCAGAAGTTTTAGTCTACTATTTCAGTAATTAGAATTCATTTGATGTAGTGAAAGTTGGAAAGCAATTTTGACATGGCCTGCAGTATCTTAGAAAGGTGCTGCACTGACATCTGGGACCCTGTCTCAGTCTCATCTCTCCATTAGCTGTTACTACACCTGTTGACTGGTGTAGGGAATTTCACTACATTGTTACATGTTGTCATTTGCCTTTGGCTTATAGTTCTGAGAAGTAGAAGACTGAAATTTACTGCTTATAGATGGAAAACCACATCCTTTGTGTCAGTTAAAATACCTCCTGTGCTGTTTTTCAGGTTAAGCTAAAAAAGAAGTGACTTTGTCCATTTTCACTGAAACCTGACTTTCATTGAGTATAGCAGCATGAAAGGGCCTTGGGGACATCTCTTGATTACCCTGTATCTCAATTGACATCATTTAAATTTTCAGAGTTGAACAACAAAGTGACTAAAAAGGTCCAGACACAAAAATACATTGATCCTTTAGTTATACTATGTTGTACTTGAAATGTATCTTTCAAGTAAAAGGAAATCTTTTTATGGGACTTGGGGAATAAAAATGTAAGCAATTACATATTTTTTTTGTGGGCAACTAGGTAAAGGCCAGATTAAAATATAGTTTGAGCCAGGTGTGGTGGTGTACACCTGTAATCCTGGACTTGGGAGGTGGAGACTAGAGGATTGCTGGTTCAAGGCCAGCCTCAGCAGTTTGGTGAAACTTGTGGCAACTTAGATGTTTTCAAAATAAAATAAAGTAAAAATAGCTTGGGGTGGAACACTCATTGGTTTAATTCCTAATAACCCATACACGCATATACACACAATAATAATTTGAGATCCAAATTAATCCTAATTTTGTAGCCCAAATAAGGTTTGTTTTTATATGTAAATTGAGCAATTATTTTGCTCCGAAATAAAAACTTTGTTGTATTCCTGTATGATCTTGGATCTTAACTATTTTAGAACATGTGAGACTGTTAGGTGTCTTATAGAATTTCTCTTGAATGAGCTTAACATGCTGTAATTGCTGCCTAGAATATTCCAGCTGTACTGTGATGTGGACTCTAGTAGCAATAACTTTTATTAACTGGAAGATTCATGAAAGCCCTGAAGTAGGATATGTTAATGGAGAAAACAGAGTAAGTTATATTGTGAATTGGGCAGTGTGATTGCTAATAGTATAAATGATATTAATATAGCTTTAATGAGTATCATTTGCTTTAGCAGACCCAAGTTTTCAAAATTAAAAAATCAAAAGAAAATAATGACTTCTTTCAGATTGTCAGAGCTCTGTGCCAACAAAATAGAACTTCCTTTAGGTACCTATTTTATTTGTTTGTTTGTTTGTTTGTAGTTACTAGAGATGGAACCCAGGGGCATTCTACCTCTGAGCTACACTCCCAGCCCTATTTTTCATTCTTTATTTTGAAACAGGGTCTCACCAAGTTGTGGAGGGCCTCATTAAGTAGCTGAGGATGGCCATGAACCCAGATCCTCCTGTCTCAGCCCCCCAAATGCTGGGATTACAAGTGTGTGCCACCACACCTGGCTTATGTACATATTTTATAAACACCAGTATTTCTGCTCTCATTCTCACAGTAAGCTTATTTGCATATTAGGCAGGTAGTGGGGAGACACAATTGGCAGTCATGTTGCTATTTCCTCTCATTCAAGTCTCTTAAAATCTTGTATGGCTAATAAATAGCCCTGCCATATTTGAATTAATCAATTATGAGATATCCTGTTGAAAAATTGTTACTTAAAGCCGAGGATAGTGGTACATGCTTGTAATCCCAGTACTTGGGAGGCTGAGAGAGGAGGATCATAGGCTTGAGGCCAGTCTCAGCAATTTAGTGAGGCTCTCTGCAACTTAGTGGTATTTTTGTTTGAAAATAATGAATAAAAACTCAGGCTGGGCATGTAACTTGTAGGTAGAATTTTCTGGATTCAATCCCAAGTACACTCACACACAATTGCTATTTATATGATTTTAATTAATTAATTAATTATTTGCAGTGCTGTGATGGAACCAAGGGGCATTCTACCTCCGAGCTATACCCCCAGCCCTATGTTTTATTCTTTATTTTGAAACCAGGTTTCACTGAGTTGCAAGGGGCCTCACTAAGTAGCTGAGGCTGGTCGGGAACCGCGATCCTCTGGTCTTAGCCTCCCAACTGCTGGGATTACAAGTGGGTGCCACCACGCCCAGCTATTTATATGATTTTAGTACTCTTCATTTAGGAGTGGTATTTCTTTTGCTTGTGTATCTGCCACTGTAGAGGGTGAAAACATAACTCTTTGCAGCCTTAATTTTTGTGTTCTTTTCCCCTTATTAAATGAATGATAATAAAATAGAATCAAACGAGAAACTTCTTCAAATGCGCATTCTGGGATCTGTTCTCTGGAGATCCAGTAGGGATGTGCGTGTGTGCATGCGTGCGTGCGTGCGTGTGTGTGTGTGTGTGTGTGTGTGTGTGTGTGTGTGTTGGCAGGAGGATAGGAAGAGAGGAGAGACTGAATCTGATGTCCAGTCTAGCATAGGAGCCAATCATACTGTGCCTGTGCAGTTCTTAGTGCTCTTACATATGTTCTGAGGAATGTCTAAATTTTGGTATATGTAGAAGGCCCTGAGGTAAACAGGGAATGAGTAATTTCTCTCTTTCTTTCCTTCCTTCCTTCCTTCCTTCCTTCTTTCTTTCTTTCTTTCTTTCTTTCTTTCTTTCTTTCTTTCTTTCTTTCTTTCTTTCTTTCTTTCTTTCTTGTGGTACTGGAGGTGGAACTCAGAGGCTTTCTACCTCCAGGCTATACTCCCAGACCTATTTTATATTTTATTTGGAAATAGGGTCTCACTAAGTTGCTGAGAGCCTCACTAAGTAGCTGAGGCTGGCTACGAACTTGTGCGATCCTTCTGTTTCAACCTCTCAAGCACAGGGATTACAAGTGTGCGCCACCACACCCAGCGAGTAATTTCTATTGTATTAGATTCCCTACATTTTTGATGGTAGCAATTTTATTCTGCAGAAAGGTTTGAAAGATCTGACTGATCATAAATGGATATATAATAAATATTGATAGTAGTTTTAAAGCTTTTTTTTTTTGGCGGTACTGGGGATGGAAACCCTTCTACCTCCGGGCTACACTCCCAGACCTATTTTATATTTTATTTGGAAACATGGTCTCTTAAGCAAGCAAGGCTGGCTTTGAACCTGCGCGATCCTCCTGTCTCTGCCTCCCAAGTGCAGGGATTACAAGCATGCACCATTACACCCTGCTAGTTTTAAAGCTTTTTATACAGTTACTTTTGCTGAATGACTTTGTAGCTTTAGAAATTGTTCACTAAATATATAAGGTCTGGAAAAATAAAGCTACACAAATTCCTCAAAATCTATATAGTTTTGTATCCAGAATACTAATAAAATTAATAATAGTCCCGGTAAAAATAAAAGCACATTTAAAAGGACATTTTCATTATAAGCAGCCAGGCAAAGTGGTGCATGATTTGTAATCCCAGTTCTTGATAGAATGAGACAGGAGGGTTGCAGGTTCCTGGCCAGTCTTAGATACTTAGTGAGGCCTCTGCAATTTAGTGAGACCCTGTTTCAAAATAAAAATAAAAAATTAAATAGGGCTGAGGGTGTAGTGCAGAGGTAGACTACCTCTGGGTTCAACCCCAGCACTAAAACAAACAATACTAATAAGCAAAGAAACATTATAGTAAATATATGATTTCATCTTTAAACAAATTTAAAGATTGCTTGATGGTAAGGGGTATAATAAAGAATTGAGGCTGCTGAATAAGAGAGACAGGGGAAAAATATACGAAAATGAAGAAGTACCACTCAGAAGCAAGAATGTGTTCTGCCTTTCGTTGATGTTAGTCAACTTGATATTAAGCTGAGTGCACATTTTAAAATCATGTAGATCAGAATTGAATATGGTTATCAGAATTAAAATGAAATACTACATAAAAATTTATCATACAATTGTAAGACAGAAAAGGGAAGTATAGGGATTTGTAGTTTAATTTTCTATCTCACTTCAGAATAGGTGATCTTCAAAGTTTCATATATATGAAAAATCAGCCAATGAACTCGCTGTGAGTGCTAACCACTATTGAAACTTCTTTGGGTCCTCGGACACTAGTGTTTCTGTGGGCCTTTGTTCTTTTCAGCTGTAACCTCTTGCTGACTAAATTCTTTACTCTCAGTGTCATATGCAGCTGATGATCAGTTAGGAAAAATATGTCTTCTTTTCCCTGCCGCCCCTTATTTTCTTTTTTGGTATTGAGGATTGAACCCAGTGGCATTCTACTTCTGAGCTACAACCCCAGCCCTTTTTATTTTGAAACAGGCCCCCTGAGAGTGTGGCTACATTTTTGAGGTTGGCCTTGAACCTGTGATTCTCCTTTCTCAGTTTTCCAAGTACTGGAATTACCAGTATACATCACCACAGTCAACTAAATGTTCCCTTTTAAAATTTTATTTGAGACAAGGTCTTTAATATGTTCCCTAGGTTGGTCTTGAACTCCTGGGCTTAAATGATCCACCTGCCTCAGCCTTCTTAGGAGCTGGGACTACTGGCATGTGCCACCACACCCAGCTTCATTGCTACTAATTTTAGAGTTGATAGTCTTAACAAACATGTCAATGAAGAATTTCCCCATGTTGACTCACAACTAGGGTCCATGCAGCTGAGCATCCCATCATCTTGGTGCCATTTCCAGTGTTTTGAAGAATATTGGTGTCCTTACTTAGATTCCAGACATTCTGGTTAATGATATATGTATCGTTTTTGTGAATTTTCAGAGTTATGCCAAACATGTTCAGTTTATGGGTGGTATTTCATTTTCTAAAATTACTGTATTTGATAAAATTTAAGTCTGTACACTGAATTGATTTGCAGTTTTATGCTTTTAGAAATTGCTACTTAGAGAAGAAGTCTTTTTTTCTTTGCTATCACTTTTGTTACTTAAAAAAAAGAAAACTTTTGTATAGCCTCATTTTGTCTTTTGCGAGATATGTAAAATAACAGTAGAGCCAGTACTTAGGTTTTGAAAACTTGTGGTTCTGACCTTTGGGTATTTTTTGTTAGTAGCTTCTGACAGGAGAAGTTAGTCCCTGCTCAGGCACATGCAGCAGAGGTGCTTCCAGGCACACAGGCAAAGCCCTGGTGCTGTCTGGATAGATTTAGTGTCCTACTTCCCATCCTTCTCAATTCCCCTTGCTTTTTTGTCCTCATATTGCCCTGAGCTGACCAGAGACTCCATGCCCATCTACCCTTGTCTTTAATTCCTTTTGTGCTGCTGATTTTAACTGAATTAAGTTCTAATGAAAATAATAACACCTTAAGATTAGAGTGCTCAGTAAGCTTGACACCCTCAAAGAGAATTTGCCCTATAAATTGTTAATCAAAACAAATCCCAATGTAGGTTTTGAGTAGGCACTAAAGAGAGTGTGCTTATCCTTGAACTGTTACGGGACAGAATAAAGAAAGGCTGAGGATCTCTTCTAAAACCACTTTTTTATTTTTTTATTTTTTATTTTTTTATTTTTTGGTGGTACTGGGGTTCCTGGAAGCCCTTCTACCTCCGGGCTACACTCCCAGACCTATTTTTATATTTTTTATTTGGAAACAGGGTCTCCTAAGCCAGTGTGCACGGCTGGCTTCGAACCTGCGCGATCCTCCTGTCTCTGCCTCCCAAGCGTGGAGATTACAAGCATGCGCCACCACGCCTGGCCACTTTTTTATTTTTATTTTTTATTTTTTAATATATTTTTATTGGTGCATTGTAGTCAAACATCACAATGGAATACAAAATTTGTGAGGATATCCAGGCATATATCATCCAATTAGCCTTTATCTAATCCCCATCCCACTCCCTCCCCTTCCCTCAATTCCATGCTTGATTTAGTGATTAACTTTGATACATTTGTTAAAGTACATCATGTGTTTAAAGAGATTCCATCTTCCCTCATCCCATCCCCTCTGATTGGTCACCTTAATTGCTCCTCCTTAGGGCCCTTTCTTCAACCAGATTTCTTCCTATTACCCATGTCTTCCTAGTTTTTGCATATTCAGGAAAGCATCTGATTTTTTATTTTCTGTGATGTTTCTCTGTGTATGCTGCATTGCAAGTTCTGATCCCACTCTTGAAGGCCCCGGCACCGTCCTGTCCACCCGGCAGACTCGGATCCCGGCCTTGCTGGCTCCAGCACCGGCCTTGCCTTATGGCAGGCTCCGATCCCGGCCTCGGAGGCCCCAGCTCCGGCCTTGCCTTAAGGCAAGCTCCTATCCCAGCCTTGCTGGCTCCAGCTACGGCCTCACTGCATGACAGGCACTGATCCTGGCCTTGTTGACCCCAGCACAGGCCTCGCCACATGCCAGGCTCCAATCCTGGCCTCTGAGGCCCCAGCACCATTTTTGCTTCATGGCAGGCTCCGATCTCGGCCTTGCTGGCCCCGCCACTGGCCTCACCCCTCAGCAGGCTCTGATCCCAGCCTCGGAGGTCCCAGCACCGGCCTTGCCTCGTGGCAGTCTTTGATCCCGGCCTCTTTGTAAAGCCACTTTTTTAAAGAAACAGTTTCTTCCTTGGACAACAGAGTATATTTGATCACAGTTGTTGGACACGTTCATTTCTTAGAATGTGTAGCACTAGTCTTTATTATCAAGATCTTTAATATTAGACTGTGTAGTTATTGAAAGATTATAGAGAGTGGAATTTTGAATACTTTTGTTCTTTCTAAGGTTTAATTTCCTGAAATCTATGTTTTAGATGCGAAATTCCTACCCTTTCCTCAGTTTAGGTTCTTTTTTTTATCACTTGTCATTTGCTTTGACATGAGAGTGTGTTTTGAAAGTCATAAGCTGCTGAAGTATAATGTGATATTTTTTTGGTACTGGCTTATATTTTATATTTGAAAATTCTAGAATGGATGGTAATCACTGGTTGTTTGAAGGCAGTGAAATCAGTACAAGATGAATTGTCTTTCCTATTTGCTGGGCGTGGTGACGCATGCTTGTAATCCCAGTACTTGGGAAGTTGAAACAAGAGGATCGTAGGTTCAAAGCCAGCCTTGACAATTTAGGCCCTCTGCAGCTTAGTGAGACCCTGTTTTCAAATAAGAAATAAATAAAAAAAATGGGCTGGAGTTTAGCTCAGACATAGAATGCCCCTGGGTTCAATCACTAGTAACACACACACACACACACACACACACACACACACACACAAAAGAAGGTAATATAAGAGCTAGAGGGACCTAAAGAACAATAGTGTTGGGATATAAACAGCAAGATACACAATGTCAGAGATTATATAGGATGTAGTGTCTTGAACCAATATATATAAAAAAAATGCAGAAGGCAAAAACTTCAGATTAAATGAGGCTTAAAAGACATAATAATATTGTGGATGGACTTTCTTTTTTTTGCAGTTTTTTAAAATTTGTGTGTTGTAGTCATACATCTTAAAAATGGAGTATGAGATGGTAGAGGCATACATGCACACGCATCACTCAGCCCTTCCCCAATTCCCACCATTCTCTCCGTCTCATGTTTGTTTTAGTGATTGATAGGTTTGTGAATGTACATCATTTACATTGGGGAATTTTTTTCTTTTACCCTCCCATCCCCCTCAGTTAGGTTGCCTTATTTGCTCATCTATGGCTTCTCTTTCTTCATCTAGAATTCCTCCTGTGATGCTTTTTCTCCCTAGCTTCTGCACATTAAAGTGTCCAATTATTTTTTAAAAGATGTGTGTGTGTGTGTGTGTGTGTGTGTGTGTGTGTGTGTGTGTATGTATATTTTTTTTTCCTAGGGATTGAACCCTGGGGCAATCTACCTCTGAGTTATATCCCCAGACCTGTTTTATTTGAAAACAAGGTCTCACTAGGTTTCTTTTTTTTTTTTAATTTTTTATTGGTGCACTGTATTCATACATCATAGTGGGATACAAAGAAAACTTTTGTAGACATACATGCACACATCGCCAGTCAACCCCCACCTGATCCCCACCCCATTCCCTCCCCATCCCTCCTTCCCATGCTTGGCTTAGTGGTTGACATCTAGTATTATAGCAATTTATCTAAAATTAAAAATGATAATCTCACATAACAGTTTCATTTGTCTGATACCAAGCTTTTGATAATATAAAGATAACATTTCAATATTTCTTTTTGCTTTCTTTCTTACCAGAGAATATTTTTTCTTTCTTTTTTTTTTTAGGTGAAACTATCATATATTTATATATTTATTTTTCAGGAAAAAATTTATCCTAATATGGAATATGGATTCTAGATACCCAAAACGATCTCGAAAAAGAACAAAGTCAGGAGATGTATATTTTCTGATTTCAAACCATATAAAGCTACAATAATTGAAACAGTGTAGTATTGTTCTAAAGGCAGATATATAAACTATTGGAGCTAAATAAAAGCCTAGAGCTAAATTCTTCCATATATTGTCAAGTTATATTTGACAAGGTTTTCACGAACATTTGGTGGAGGAAATAATAATCTTTTAACTAAATAATGTTGAAAAATTAAAATTACATGAAAATATTTCAATATTTCTTTTTGCTTTCTTTCTTACCAGAGAATATTTTTTTTTCTATTTTTTTTAGGTGAAACTATCATATATTTATATATTTATTTTTCAGAAAAAAAATCTATCCTAATATGGAATATGGACTCTAGATACCCAAAACGATCTTGGAAAAGAACAAAGCTAGAAGATATAATTTTTTTATTTCAAACCATATAAAGCTACAATAATTGAAACAGTGTAGTACTGTTCTAAAGACCATTGGAGTTAAATAAAAGTCTAGAGCTAAATTCTTCCCTATATTGTCAAGTTATTTTTGACAAGGTTTCCATGAACATTTGGTGGTGGAAATAATAATCTTTTAACTAAATATTGTTGAAAAATAATACTTACATGGAAAAGAATAAAATTGGACCTTTACCTAATCCCATATACAAATATTAACTCAAAGTAGATAAAAGACCCAAATATAAATCTTAAGACTATAAACTTTTAGAAGAAAATCTGGGTCATAAAACCTCACAACATTGAAATTGGCAGTGATTTCTTGGATATGATTTCAATGGAACAGGCAACAGAAGAGTATACAAACTCCCTAAAAAATTAAGAAAAATATTGTATATCCAAAGACAATGTAAACAGAGTTAAAAGTTACTAATAGAATGGGATAAAATATTTCCAGATGCTATATCTGAAGGTATATTAATATTCCAACTAGACATCCTAAAAATTAACAACAATAAAGGCAAACAATTCAATTTAGAGATAGGTAAAAGACTTAACATAAATAATGAATCTCCAAAGAAAACCAATCTTAGTTTTCTGTTGGATGTAAAATCTTGTTTCTCTGGTTCTGGTGTGTGTTACCTATTTCTTCTTTGTAGTTAATCTCTTTGAGTATTTTCTCTAGTGCTGGTTTTGAAGACATAAATTCCTTCAGTTTCTGTTTGTCATGGAAGCTTCTTATTTTCCCATTTAATTTGATAGAAAGTTTTGCTGGGTAGGAAATTTTTGGCTGGAAGTTGTTTTCTTTCAGAGTTTGGAATATGTTACTCCAAGCCCTTCTGGCTCTCATGACTTGGTTTGGGAAGTCTGGAGTGATTCTAATTGGTTTGCCTCTGAATGTCACTTGGTTCTTTGTTTTTGTTGCCTTTAAGATTCTCTGCTTGGCTTCCACATTGGTCATTTTGACAATTATGTGGCGTGGGGATCCTCTTCTCCGATCCTGTCTAAAGGGAGTTTTATAAGTTTCCTGGACCTGTGTATCGACCTCTTGCTCTTTGTTTGGAAAATTTTCTGCTATTACTTCCTTAAAGAGATTATTGATCCCTTTGGCTTCACCTTCTTTTCCCTCCTCTATTCCAATTATTCTTAGGTTAGCTCTCTTAAAATGGGCCCATATTTCTTCAATGTCAGATTCCTGCTGTCGGATATTTTTTTCTAAATAGAAACCATGCATTCATTTTTGGAGTGATCATCTTTTAGGAGCAAGATTCTATTCTCCATGTGGTCTAATTGGTTGTTTATACTTTGAATTGAGGCCTTTACTTCATTGATTGCATCCTTTATCTCTTTTTGACTCTCTCTGAATTCTTTTTGAAGCACCTCTATTATTTCTACAGTTATTTTCCTGATTTGATCTTCTAGAAATCTCTGAATTTCTGTTTTATCAGGTTCTGAAGTTGTGGGCTTGTGGGCATTCATTGCTCCATTGTTATTCCTCTTTCCCATGATTTTGGAAGTTTGTGCCTTCTCTGGGTTTTTCCCTGGGTCACTACGACTTCACTTAAGATGCCCTGGATCTCGAGTCTGTGGTATCTCAGTCACCACTACTCCTTTACTGGGTTGTATCACAAAGTCTCCGACCCAGAGAGTCAATCGAGGCTGCTTTAGACCGTGGGGGTGCCAGGTTGGGCATTCTCCTGTGGGGAGTTGTGACTGTGGTGTGATATCTCTGCCAACGCCACTCCCCCACTGGGTCAAGTCCCTGGGAGTGCAGTACTGGGATTTCTCCTGTAGGGGCCGCAAATTGACTTACTGTTGTTGAGTACGCTGATGGAGCTGTAGTGGACTCGGTGAATTCGCTGCTGCTGCTGCTGCTGCTGGTGGCAATATGGTACCACTGCCACACCCTCGGCTGTGAGGCTGGCGTATTTCTTCTCTGTTTTTGAGCTCTGCTCTGAGTCCCTGCAGGGTGTGCTGCCCAGCCCCTGGGAGCTTTAGATGCTCCCTGCGCCGAAAAATCTGATGAATTTCACCCGGCTGATCCGCAGCCGCTCACCTCGGCTTGCTGTCTGTCGCTCCTCTCTGGAGCCTGGTGGGCTGTTGATTGTGATGATCTGGAGCCCTCTGGTGAATTCGCCGCTGCTGCCAGCAGTAAGGTGCTGCTGCTCCATCCTCGGTCATGAAGCTGGCGTATCTCTTCTCTTGCTCTGAGCTCCGTTCTGAGTCCCCCTCTCTGGGGCCTGGTACCTCAAGGGAATATGGCGCCTGCGCCACTCCGTGCAGTGGCTCCAGCCGCAGCACTGCGGTTTGGTTTCTTTCTGGTGTCTCGTTTTTCCAGCCTTCTTTTTCTCTGTCCCTTGTATTTACATTTTTTGTTTCTCTGCTGATGGTGTTTTCTGGCTATGTAAGGCGCTGATTTTGTGGTAATAGAGATTGGTTGTTAGCGGGGCTCGTAAGCCCCACTTTTCTCCATCGCCATCTTCCCGGAAGTCCCCTAGATTCTTAATGAAATAGTATTTGGAAAATCTAGTTTTTTACTGAAGGATATAAAGTATTATATTTGAAATGAATTTTTGTAAGGATTATATGTGCACTCTACAGAAAAGAGCTGTCTTTCTTTTATTTCTCTTCCCCATCTGCTTTCATTGGTGAAGACAACAGTTACTGACGCTTTCCTTATATGTAGGTTCTGATCAGCAGTGATCATGTATGTTCCTTCTCACTCTTTGAAAATGTGAATGGGACTCCACCCTGCATTGCTGTGCCTGTACCTCTTCTTAGTCTTCATGGTATGTCTCAGCCCTTCTTTATACTATGGTTAATAGTTCTGCTTTGTTTTCTCCTGTACTTACCTGTATAGAATTCCACTTTGGCTAGTCAGTAATTTAATTATCTACTTTAATGAGCAAGTTAGGTTTTTTTTGCCCTTCTCTTTTGCTATTATAAAGTGTACTGCAATAAATATTCTTGTTTTTTTAATCCATTCTTGAAAGTAAGGTAGTTTCATAGAAGATTGCTGGGTGAAGAAGATGTGCATTTTATATTTTGGTAGATTTTGCCAAGTCACCCTGCACAGATAACAATACTGAGCTGGATGTGATGGTGCATATTTGTAATCCCAGTACTTGGAAGGTTGAGACAGGAGGATTGCAGATTCAAAAAGCCAGCCTTGGCAATTTAGTGAGGCTCTCAGTGACCTAGTGAGACATTGTTTTCAAATAAATAAAATTGGAGGTAGAATGCCTCTGGATTTAATCCTCAGTATCAAAAAAAAAATAACAATATTGCATATTTATCTTACTATGCCTTCTTCCATTTGCTAATACCTTTAAAAATCTTTCCTTATCTGATTTTTTTTTTTTTTTGTACTGGGAATTAAACGTAGGTTCATTCTTTCTCTGAGCTATACTCCCAGCCCTATTTTTATTTTTAAATAAGGTTGCATTAAGTTGCTGAGGGCATAACTTTCCGAGGCTGTCCTCTAACCCATAGTCCTTCTGTTTTAGCCTCCCAAGTGCTGGGATTACAAGCATGCATCACCATGCTTGGCTGCTTATTGTCTTTTAAACTGGGCTGGGATTACAAGCATGTGCCACCATGCCCAGTTATTTATTTTCTTTTATTTCTTTTTTTGTGGTACTGGAGGTAGAACCCAGGGGCTTTTCTTAACTCTGGGCTATACTCCCAGACCTGTTTTATACTTTATTTGGAAACAGGGTCTTACTAAATTGCTGAGAGCCTCAGTGTGTGTGTGTGTGTGTGTGTGTGTGTGTGTGTGTGTGTGTGTATTTAAAAATTATCCGTTTGTGATTTTTTTTTTTCATTTTGACTTTGCTCATTATGTTTTGTTGTTGTCATTAAGGAAGATTCAAAGTTTATTTTTTTGTGGTATTGGGGATTGAATCCAGAAGCATTCTATCTCTAGCCTTTTCTTTTCTTTTCTTTTTTGACACAGGGTCTTGCTGTGTTGCTGAGACTCTGAGGCTGCTGTCCTTAAACCTGTGATCTTCCTGTCTTAGCTTCTCAAGTACTGGTATTAGAGGTGCCATTATGCCTGGCTAGATTTATACTATTTTTGTGTGTGTGGTACTGGGAATTGAACTTGTGGGAATTCTACTTCTGAGCTACACTCTTAGCCATATTTTATTTTGAAACAGGGTCTCACCAAGTTGTGGAGGTTCTCACTAAGTTGCTGAGGCTGGCTGTGAATCTATGATACTCC
This sequence comes from Muscardinus avellanarius, assembly GCF_963383645.1. Classification (NCBI taxonomy): domain Eukaryota; kingdom Metazoa; phylum Chordata; class Mammalia; order Rodentia; family Gliridae; genus Muscardinus; species Muscardinus avellanarius. Next base: position 129,782,947 of record NC_137786.1, on the reverse strand, counting down.
TGTCTCAGCCTCTCAAGTACTGGGATTATAAGTATGCGCCACCATACTTGGTTTATACATTTTATATGGTAGAGTATATCATTTTTTATGGTTTCAGGGATTCATAAAATTATACTTCCAACTTTTCCACTGTGGAATTATAAGAAAGCTTAAAAACACTGATATTTTTTATGGTTTAATTTTTTATATTTAAGTTGCTGACCTTGGGCATTATTAATGGTCAGAGTGCAGAAGGATTAAATTTAATCCTCTCTCTTGAGAAGCTTTGAAAAATGATGAGGATTTATAAGGTAGAATTCACCGGGTGTGGTGGCACATGCTTGTAATTCCTGCGCTTAGGAGGCTGAGACAGGAGGATTGCACAGGTTCAAAGCCAGCCTCGGCTACTTAGTGAGGCTCTCAGCAACTTAGTGAGTCTCTGTTTCCAAATAAAATATAAAGCAGGTCTGGAAGTATAGCCCAGAGGTAGAAAGCCCCTGGGTTCAACCCCTAGTATCACCAACAAATAAATAAATAAATGAATAAATAAAGAAAATAAAAATATACATATGTATTTATAAGATAGAATTCAGTGGTCTTTTTATTTTTTTTTGTAAAGGTTATTCAGGTCAAAATTTGTTATGGATTTGCTTTTTGTTGAAAATTATCAGACTATTTTACAAGATATCTTTATGTAAAATGTTCAAGAATTTTTCCAAATCACCTAGGAAGCCTATTTTTTCTTAATATATTTCCAAGCTTGAGACCAAATTAAAGTTTCTAGCATGTAGACTAAAACTGTAGAAATTTTCTAAGCATTTTAATGAAAATATTCTATATTATATAAGTTGTGGTTTTGTAGAAAGGTAAAGGTGTTGTGTAAACAAAATGAGCTTCAAAGTTTATTTTTCATTTTTTCAAATGTGAAAATTCAAGGATTGCATACTGGATGTCTTTTTTTTTTCTTTTTCTATCTGCTCAGATTTAGTGGTAAATAAAGTCTCAATAGTTTGTTGCTATTCAGTTATTCAGTAGAAAACAAATAGCAGGACTGTATGACATGCTGGTGATTGACAGGAACAGGCAGTGTTCTAAATAGCATTGGTGGTATTGACAGTGTGATAGAGGCTATATTTTTTAACTTGTTTCCCAGTAAATCATTTTATTGCCACCATTTATGTCTGCGGTTTAAGTATATAAACATGTTGCTTGTTTTTATTTGATACAATGGTTCACATTTTTCATTAGTGGACTATAGGCAAGCTGTACATTTCTGTCTTACTCTGGATATCTGAGCAGAGGTGTATATGGCAGTTATTTCTGAGAGGAATGACATGAGGAGGCATGAAGTCCAGCAGGTCTCTAGGCAGTGCATATCTTCTCTATTAATTGTGGTCTTTCTTAACTCTGAATCTCTAACTGTGCCTCTCTTTGTGCCAGGCCCAGGAGTTCTTGCATGTAGTTATTCTTTCTAGTTTTTTTTTTTTAACCTCTTTCTTAAATCTCAGATCATAAAAGAATACAAATAATAGCCTGCTCTTAGAAAATACCTGTTTCAACTTACTAACTAGAATCTTTGAGAAGAGAAAAACAGTTATTAAAAATGAATAATTAGTGAAAAAGCACCTTCATTTAGACTCTGCTGCTGGGTATGTAGGTCACAGAGCCTCAGGCAGTGGGAGGTCCAAGGTGTGACAGGTGCGCAGTCAGACGCAGTGAGTGTGCTGCCTGGGATTTCCTGTCTCACCCAGCAGCACTTACCACTGCTGTGGCTGCCACGGGGCTGAGGGCGCATCAGCAGGGCCTGGGCACCTCATTGTTGGTGTTCTTTATCCCATGCCTTGAGGTTTAAGTTTGTAAATACAAGATGGAGACGGAGAGTGAGAGCAGCACTTCAGGCGATGACAGTGTCTTTTGGTTGGATTCTGAAGTTACATCCCAACTAATGGATGGTGAAGAGGGAGAAGAGGAGGAAGGTTTCAGGTAACTAAGGGATTTGTGGCTTCTATCTCACTCTCATCCTTTGCCCTTCTGTCTTCTCCCTCTTTTCCATCTAAGGCATTTCTTTCCATTTTCCAGTAAGACTTCATTTCTCTGTGGGAATCTTTGGGGCCAAAGGGGACAGGTTTCTAGTTGTAGGTAGCATTCCTCATCCCACAACTTGCCCTGAGCTTGTAAAATGCATTTTCAGTGACTTGTTAGAACCCCAAGAAGAGAAGGTGTTAGACAGGTTTTGTAGTAGCATTTCAGGAATTTCAGGTAGAGACTCATAATGAACTACTACCCCTTCCTTTATCCAATAGATTTGATCTGAATTTGTATCTAATAGAATTTAATTTTCTTTGTTTTTTAGAATGTGTTCTGCTGTGTACACGCCTGGCTATCAACCTGCATTTGTTGCCTTATGCATATGTGTGAAGTATTTCAATTAAGTACAAATAGGTTATTGTGACTTTGATCTTTACTCTTGTCTTTGACCTTATATCTCACTCCTTCACCCTGTCCCCCAATTGTTCTGAGTTTTTAACTATCTAGCAGTAACTTAATAGCTAAGGTTTTCAGAGAGTGTCTTCTGGTTAAGCAGCTCCTGGAGTTGAGTGGCATTGGTTAATAAAGGGTCTTACCATTGTATAAATAGTCCAATTGTCTGTCAGTTCTCATGTACTGTTAGAAAATTTAGGAGACACTATCCTAACTTCTTTTTCATATAGTTTAGCAATCTGATACTTTTTGGAGGCAGTTAGAACAGTCTCTTAATGAAATCTGAAATTTGTGATCCATATTATCACCGCCACCCACATGGACAATTAAACATCTTATAATTTTACCTATGAGCGCTTGGGTGGGTGAACATATCATTTTCATCAGATACTGTCTTCATGTTTACTGTTCAGAAAGAGGCTCAAGTTAAAGGCTTCCTTTAGCTACAATTTATCTTTTAAAGTCTAGGTTTAATGATTGGAGTGATAAAAATTAGGAACTCTTGATAGTTGCATTGAATATGTAAGTCAGGGGTTAAAATAATTGAGAAGTATTTTAAATTTTACTCTAAGCCCTATTTTATTTTGAAGCAGGGTCTCACTAAGTTGTGGGGGGAGCTTAAGTTGCTGAGGCTGGCTTTGAACCTATGTTTTTACTGTCTCAGCCTTCCATGTACTGGGATTACATGCCCCATCATGCCCGGCTTATTTTAAAATTTAAGAGTTACTGTCCAAAGTATGAAAATTTTATTAATATATAATTTTCCTCACAATATTCATATTCTCCAATACTTAAATTTAGCTCTTCCAATTTGGTTAAATCTTATCTCTACCAAGATGTGCTGATATTACACATATTCCCCAGTTTTTAATATGGTCAAGTGTCTCACTAACAGTATTTGTTCTGTTTCGTTTTTATTTAAGTTGTCTAACTACTAAGTTTGTATACATTGTTTTAGAGTATTTGACAAAGGGAGAAACAACTTGGAACTTACTTTGTTGTTGCTTTACAGTGGGGTTGGCACTGTTAGGTTTATTTGTTAGGCAGTTGGAGTCTCTCTAGGATTTTTTTTTTTTTTTTTTTTTTTTTTTTTTTTTTTACAATTAGAAGCAAATACTTTCCCCAGTATGTGGCAGCATGTTCATCCTGAGAAGCTGCACCAGTGCATGTATTGTTTTGGGAACCATGATACCATAGGGCATTTGTTCTCTCTTTACAGTTATGTTTCCTGAGTATCACTATAAATCTTTCAAACCCAATATGCCTTTGCGATGTGATCTTATTTACAAGTGCCACAAATGGAGGTGGGGAAGGTCCAGTTTCGTGCAGTGTTTCTCACCTATTCAGCAATGAGGCACGAGGAAACGCAGCCCAGAGCTTTCACAACATCCACAGGGCGTCCTTCTGAAATGCCCAGCACAAAAATGCATGTGGGTGTGGAGGGTGAAGGGTGGGAGGGGAGGAGCTACAGCTGTAACCTGGGAGAGCCATGCAGACTGTGTTGTATGAGAGGTATTCAGTTTAAAAAATGTATACCAAAGTTTTAATGTGTCTTTAAAATCTGTGCTAATACACATGAATCTAAATTGTTGGGTTGATTGTACCTTCATTCACACATACACACACACATACACATACAGAGTTCATGAGATGAGGGCAAAAAAAGATGTGCACTATTCTTTCTCCTGAATAGCTTATAAGCTAGGTATTAAATTAACTCTTCTAAGACTAGTAGTTCTTCGAGGTGCCAGGCGGCAGAGCGAAGTGACATGTACCCAGTGTTGGTTTCTGGTAGCTCCAGCTACCATCTGCTCTAGGAGGAAGGTCATTATTCTTGGAGGGTAGTTAGTGTGTCTGGCTTCTGGAGTATCTTTTATTTTTAGACTTGATTGGAGGAAAGGATACTTTTTCCCACTAGTCCCTTTCATTGCAGTAACTCTGACCTGTGTACTACTGATTCGCAGATCTCTCATTTTTGGATTTCTCATTTGTATTGGGAAGTGAACAATCAGTATTGTTAACTACCTTATCACTGTGGTAGTATAGTTCTTAAACTATTTATAGGTCCTCAGAGTCCTTAGAATAGAATAATTCTTTGAGATCATTAGAAGAATCCTTCCTTAAATAAGAAGGAACATTTAAAGGCAGAAAAGGAAAAACATAGATGCTTTAATTCATTTAAGAAAGAAAAACCTCTCTCTTTCTTTTTATTTTATTTTCTACATTTTTGAGACTGGGTAGTGCTTAATTGCCCAGGGTGGTCTCCAGTTTGTGATCCTCCAGCCTTATCCTCCTGAGTAGCTGGGATTAACAGGCCTTTGTTAAATTACTTAGCTAAGAAAGAAACACTTAATTTATGACATATGCCATGTTTTAGTTCAAGTATGGTATATATAGTATATCAAACTGCTTATTAATCCTATGAAGTAGGCATGATTCCCCCCACCCCACCCTCATTTTACCATTGAGGAATTCATGGCTCAGAGTCACATAGTCCACTTTGTCATGATGGAGTAAAATTTGTGTATGGTTGGAGCAAAAAATTGATCCCAAGTGTAATTGACCTTGAAAGTGAAAGACTTTAATTTTGGAAAAGTGGAATAAATCTGCCACTAAATGCTATTCTCTGCTAAGGAGCAACTTTTAAGAGATTATAGCTGGTAGCTGAGTCTTGACGTTTGAGGCCTTTCTCTGCACCAGTGATGTATTGAGCATGTAGTCAGTGTAAAAGTGAAATCATGAATACAGTTTGTGACCATTTAAAGACCACAAGTTCTAGATCTTTGACACATAAAGGTAGAAAAGCTTATAATGTTTTTAAATCTTTTCTAATATCACATTATAGACAACCTGACAAGGAGGACATATAATTTGAAGCAGTTAAAGAGATGACAGAGTACATAATTGAGCCACATTTTTATAACTTGTGTAGCTTTAATATTTAGATGTCCAGTCCTTCAATCATACTTCACTTGTATCTACACTAAGATAATTGATTTTAAGCCAGAAGAGAAACTTTTGAGGCTGGGCGTGGTGGCGCACGCTTATAATCCCCTGGTTTGGGAGGCGGAGACAGGAGGATCGTGCTGGTTCGGAGCCAGCTTCGCTGGCTTAAGAGACCCTGTTTCCAAATAAAAAAAATATATATATATATAAAAATAGGTCTGGGAGTGTAGCCCGGAGGTAGAAGGGCTTACAGGACTCCCAGTACCACCAAACCAAACCAAACCAAACCAACCAAACAAACAAACAAACAAACAAAACAACAAAAAACTTGACTACAGTAAAGCTGGATTTGGCAAACATGCATTAATTTTAGGGGAAATATTTATATTGGTGTATAGCATTATAGGATTAATAATAATACATGAATTTGATGGAATGATTGGTTGCTTCATTTCTTCTTTTCCTTACTGGGAACAGTGCCATAGGTAGAAGGTATTGCACAGTCCAAGTAGGTAAGGAGGGCTTGGACGATAGTATGACATATCTTGTAGATTTTTTTCTCTTAACTTGAGGATGATTTATTTTAGTGGCTAATTCTCTCGGGAACTCAGGAAGCTCTTTTGCACTTCTCTGCTTTTATTATTATGACATTTTTCTTTTCTGTAGAAATTCTTGATTTTGGGACTCCCAATCAGTTTTTATGAGCCTAAAAAGATGGAGAGGTAGTATCAACACACACACACACACACACACACACACACACACACACACACATTGTATTATGCTTTATTTTTCATTGGTATCTCTCCCTTCGTAATCTGTTATGTACAGTGTCAAAAAAGGTATGCCTTTGTAAAAAAGATGTTATTTGTATTGCTTTATAAACTTGAAGGCAAGATCTGGGGTTTATCTCCTAAAATATTCTTTCAACAGTACATACGACTTTAACCCAAAACACCCTTATCAGTGTTAGGAAAATAACAACTTTAATTGTAATTAGTAGAGGTAGATGGGAACATCCCTTAATCTCTGAAAATTTTATGTAGTATTGGAGTTTAGCCATTACCATGTCTTCATAGTTTGTGAAATGAATCTGTTTTAACTGTGAGGCATGCTAGTACATGACTTACTTGGTATTTCAGTAATTAAGCCCTGGGGGCATAGAGTCCAAGGTAGCTCTTTCTTCCATCTGTCTGTATAAGTTTTTTTGATGTTCAAGAAAGGTCTTAAAGCATAGAAACTATGTAAAACTACATAAAACTTTCTGGTTATTAAGTTATTTATTTAAAGTTAAAAATATTAAAACCTGTTTTTCCTTAACCTTTGTATTGCTCTTCAATAATAGACTTACCCTTAAAAAGTCACCTGTACTTCTAACATTATTAAAATTATCTGACATGTTTGAGGCTTTATTTACAAATATAGTCAGTTTTTTGTTTTTAAGATACATCAAGTGATAGTTTATCAAGATTATAATCAGATCAAGCAAAACTTTCCTTTTGGTACTGGGGATTGAAGCCCTAGGGGTATTCTATCTCCAGCCCAGTTTTATTTTATTTTATTTTATTTTTATTTTTGAAACGGGATCTTTCTTGCTAGGTTTCTGAGAATCTTGCTACTTTGCTGAGGCCGTCCTGGAATCTGTGATTCTCCTGTTTCAGCTTCCCAAGTACTGGGATTACAGGCGTGTATCACCATGCCTTGCTTGTATTTATTTTTCTTTGATGATTAATTTTTGTTTCATGCTCATCTGTGTTTTCCGTATTATTATTTGAAATCAAAAATTTTTTTTTTCTGTCCTGGTGTTCTGTTTTTCTTATCATGAGTCTATTTTCTCCTCTCTTTTCTTTATCAGGTAAGATCTTTCAGGTGTTTTTACTTACTCTTTTTCTCAGTCCATTCCCCCTAGGTAAGATTTTGGAACTCCTTCTGTACCCCTATTCTATCTCACCCTCTGAATCTTTGTTTTTGCTGTTCAATATTGTTTTCATCTGTTCAGATTTAATTATGTGTGTCATCATTCAGTGCTTAGTGTTGTCTCTTTCCCCTTTATCACATCCTATCTTAATGTGTCTCTTCTGTATCATATATTACTAGTTTTTTGGGGAATATTTTGTCTAGATAAGTTCTGTGGATGATGTACTCTAATTCTTGTATATGCTCAAAAACCAATTTGCTCCCCCACCTTGTTGGTGTATTACTTTCCCATGCTATAACAAATACAAGAAAAATATCAACTTGCGAGGAGAAAAGATTTATTTTGACTGAAATTTTAAGAGATTTCTTTCCATGGTCATTTGGCCTATTATTTTGGGGCATGTGTGGAGGCAGTACATTGTAATGGAGAATTTATAATGGAGGAGGATGCTTACCTCATGGAAGCTGGAAGAAAGAGAGACCAGAAGGGCCGAGAGTCTCAATACCCCCATCCAAGTACATGCTGTCAAAGACCTAACTTCTTTCCATTAGGCCCCACCTCCCAAAGATTCCAGCACCTCTCCTTAGTGCCACGGGCTGGGGACCAAGCCTTTGACACATGATCCAAACTACAGATTCAGAAGATAGAAGTTGGTAGCATATTCTTTCAGCATGTATACATGTAAGGTGTGTGTATTTTTCTGGGAATTAAATCTATGGGCATTCTACCTCTGAGCTATACCCCTAGCCTTTTTTTTTTTTTAAGTTTTTGTTTTGAAACATGGTTTAGCTAGGTTGCTGAGAGTCTTTCTGTATTGCTGAGGCTGGTCTCAAACCTGTGATCCTCCTGTCTCTGCCTCTTGGTATTACAGAGGCATGCACCATCACTCCTGGCAGGAACTTTTAATCCTTAGTTACATATATTTTGTCATCCATCTTTCAAATCAGAGCTCACTGAATTTCAGTCTACAGATTCAAGTTTTGTGTTAGGGAAGAAATTTTGTTATTTACTATTACTAACTTAATTATGGTCTTCCATCTCTATCTGATAATTTTCTCCTAGCTGGATATGATGGTTCACATCCCCCAGTACTTAGGAGGCTGAGACAGGAGGATCATCATAGGTTTGAAGCCAGCCTCAGCAATTTAGCAAGACCCTGTTTCCAAATAAAATTAAATAGGGCTGGAGGGTATAGTTGAGAGGTAGAATACTCCTGGGTTCAATCCCCAGCATCAAAAACAAAAACAGTTTCTCTTTGTGGGAGTTTTTACTCCTCTCCCCTCCCCCTCCTTAGTGGGTCTTTATCCTTTATTTCTTGGTATATTTTTCTCTTCATGTTTTTATTTTGCCATTGGAAGTTTTCCTGTGCTTGTTCTTTTTGCCCACTAATTTTATCCTATTTTGAATCTTTCACATTCAGTTGTAGAGAAATTATTTTTAAGGTTTCTTCATTAATAGCTATCTACACATAAATATGTACATAATAAATTTAGATTGTCTTTTTCAGCTTTCATTGTACTTCATTCATTTACTGTTTATGTTCTGTTTGTTCTAACTGAACATAAAATTTGCTTTAAACTACTGACTGCAATATGCCCTCTTTGCCTCTCTTCTTGTGGTATTTCTTTGCAGTTCCATGGTATACATAGATTCTGCCCTCTATGTACATACCCAGTTGTGTGCCCTAGCCATTCAAAATAAATTTTAAAGAAAAATTGAGAAGTGTTTTTCTTTGACTTTTCTTTTTGATTCAATATACTCAAGTTCAAGTCTAAAGATATTTTATAGAAAACCATTGTAAAAAAAACATAGCACTAGGTTTTTCAGGATTTATGGTTGGTAATCCTTAACACCATAGCATTTCTGTTAGATATAAAACTACAGCCAAATAACTTAAGACTAAAATTTGTCTGCAATTTTAAAGGCATAGAACAATAGAGTCAATTAGATAGATACTAAACTTTTATGGAGTTGATTCATTATTACATGGGACAATATAAACAATAAATTTTATAACTATTAAACTAATTGTAGCATTTAACAATAAACTTTTATATTTTCATTGAAGTCTAACTTTCATATAATAGTCTAATAATCATAAGTGTACACATTGGTAAATTTATAAACACATGCACATGCATATCTATGTTTGTTGATATAGCCACGTAATCACAACACAAGTCAAATTTTCTAGGATGCCACAATACCCTGTTCCTTCTAGTCAATACCTTTCCTTATTATTGTCACTTTTATCACAATGGATTAGTTTTGCCAGTTTTGAACTTCATGCTAATAAAGTTATATAGTACATACTATATTTCTGGCTTCTGTTGCTCAGAATTTATGAGATTTATCTACTTTTGCAAATGACAGCAGTAGTTCTCATTTTTGTATAATAGTCTGTTTTATAAAAAATAACTATTATGTATTGTAATAATTTTTGCCTTAGTAATTATATATACTGCTAAACGAAATACATTTTTAATTTAATTTTTATAAATTGACCACATAATTTATTCTAAGATGTTTATAGAGTTTTTTTAGATTGTGTGTACACATCATGTCATCTTCAAGTACTGAGAATTTTATTTAAATTTTTCCTTTCCAACTTTTATGCCTTTTACTTAATTTTATTTTCCTTGCTTTTTTTTTTTAACTGAGTAGAACTTCCAGTACAGTGTTGCATAGAAGACATTCTTGTCTTATTCATGATCTTGGTAGTTGATATTTCACCTGTATATATGATGTTAACTCTGCTTTTAGAATAACCTCCACTAAAATTCTTTTTAAAATTTGTGCCTAGGTGTTAAATTATACCTATGGATATGATATATAATTCTCCCCCATTTAATAGGGTGGTCAGCTACAGGGTTTGGTTTTAGACTGTTAGGCTAATTTGCATTTTGGACCCAGGTTTACTTGGTTACACATATCCTTTTTAAATACTACTGAGTTCAATTTGCTAATATTTTGTCTAGGAGTTTTATTGCCATGTTTATAACAACCTGTAATTTTCCTTTCCTTTTTCTCTTTTTTCTACCTCTGAGCTACAACCCCAGCCATTTTTATTATTTTATTTTGAAAGAGAGACTTGCTAAGTTGCTGAGAGTCTTGCTACATTGCTGAGGCTGGCCTTGTCTCTACATTCTCCTGTCTCAGCCTCCCAAGTACATGAGAGGTTGAGACAGGAAGATTGCAGGTATAAGGCCAGCTGCAGCAATATAGGGAGGCCTTGTTTCAAACAAGAGGATAGGGATGTAGCTCAAGGGTTGACTGTCCCTGAGTTCAAAATCTCCAGTAAAACACACACTCACACACACATTTTCTTTTTAGTAGTTTGTCTGTAATATACCTAGTTTTTTTTTTTTTTTTTTTTTAATTTTGCTTGAAGCTGGGTGTGGTAGTGCATGCCTGTAATCCCAGAACTTGGAAGGGTGAGACAGGAGGATGGTAGGTTTGAGGACAGCTTCAGCAACCTAGTGAGACTCTGTTTCATCACAAAAATTAGAAGGGAGTTGAGTATAGCTCAGAGTAGAATGCTTCTGGGTTCAATCCCAGTACCACCAAAAATAAATAAATAAATAAATAAATAAATAAATAAATAAGCAAGCCTGTCTGAGATTTGTTTGTAGAACTTCTTTGAAACTGTACCTTGGTGATTACCATCAGTTTTGAGAACGTTTTAGCTATTATTATTATTATTATTATTATTATTATTATTATTATTATTTTCTTTCATGGTACTTGGGTTCCTGGAAACCCTTCTACCTCCAGGCTACACTCCCAGACCTATTTTATATTTTTATTTGGAAACAGGGTCTCTTAAGCCAGCAAGGCTGGCTTTAAACCTGCGCGATCCTCCTGTCTCCAAAGTGTGTGCCACCACGCCCGGCTTTAGTATTATTTTAAAATTTCAAACAAAAAATGTCAATTGGCAATTGAACTCAGGGTCTTAAACATGCTATGCAAGCACTTAGGTATATACCCAGTTCTTTATATTTTAATTGAGACAGGGTCTTACTAAGTTGCTCAGACTAGCTTCGAAATTGAGATCTTATTGCTTCAGCTTCCTGAATAGTTGGAATTATAGATGTGTGCCACCATGTTCCATTAGCTTTTAAGTATTACTTTTATCTCTCTTTTATTTCCATGGTAAAGAGGTAGATATATTTGAGACTTTTTACCCAATCCCTTATTTTTTACTCTTCCTCTTTGTGTACTTTGTGTAGTGTGTGTGTGTGTGTGTGTGTGTGTGTGTGTGTGTGTGTGTGTTACTGGGGATTAGACCCAGGGAAATTCTATTTCCAAGCTACACCCCTCAGCCCTATTTTATTTTTTATTTTGAAACAGGACTCATGAAGTTGCTAAGGCTGGCTGTGAAATGATCTTCTTGTCTCAGCCTCCCAAGTACTGGGATTTTAGGCATTTGCTGCTGTCCCTGGTCTTTGTATACTTTGATGTAGATATTTTCTAC
>NC_137786.1:129729949-129770949 GCF_963383645.1 Muscardinus avellanarius | reverse complement strand
CCCTAGTTATCCCCCATCCTTTTGCTAAAGTATACCTCACAATGCTTATTGACTACTAAATAATGTAGATGGGAAACTTTGCAGAGTCTAGAGAATTTTGTTTTGTTTTGTCTTTTGTTTTACTCCAAGGACAGTTAATTTTTCTTTTAGTACTTCTGACCCTGTTGAGACTTGGTTTTAGGCTTGTTAGAGGTTTTTTGTTGCTATGTCTCTTTATTGCTAATATGAATTTTCTGGAGTTTTATTTGAGAGCTCAGGTTTTTTATTTTTTATTGTTCTTTCATCTTGGCAGTGCTTATTTGACACCTTCTGTCTCCGCAACATTACTGGGCTATTGAAACATCCACTCAGGTCTTTAGTTTTTTATGGTTTTCTTGGCTTCTTTAGTTACATACTTAAAAGCTTGAAAACCAGTTAAAAATTTGAGGAGAAATTACATGTAGCCTTTTGGGTTCTTAGAGGTTGTGAAGGGGAAGAGTTTACCCTTGGAAGCCCCATCTGCTTTGGGACTTTGGTACATCCAATTTATAGTATCTACTTTCTCAGCCCAGTTAAGATTATTGTATTATGCTTGCGCTGTAATTTCTATCATTAATTTGTAGAAATCTTTTATACCAGAAGATTGATGAACTGTGAAATTCACTTCATTAGGCTTTCCTTATCTATATTGATTGCTCTCCTGTGCCTTCAGACAGTTTTATATGCTTTTTTCTAGTATTCCTAGTTCTCACTGAGATTGCTGGTTTGATGCATTCTCTACTATAGAATGAAACAAAAAATACCTTAGTTCTTTATCTTGTAATTTTATTATCATTAGTACAATTCTTCATAGGTATTGATACAGAGTGAGCAGCTGCTGTTGGAGATTTTTTTTTTTTTTGCAAGGTTCAAATTGGGCTGAATGGATTTAGACCACACACCATAGAAGTTAACTAATTATAATCCTTATTTTTATCTCTGGGAGGAAAAGCAGGTGTTTGGTACATTGGAAAAGATCTCTGAAATCCAGAGCAGAAACGAAGGATCAGTGTCCTCCAAGTTCTTTTTAAGTTAATCATATATAATATCACATATAATTTTACTGCTCTTTGAATTGTGTTCATTGCAAAGATTTCATAGACATGGAAATTCTTATCAGAATCTCTCTTGTTTGTTTTCATATTTAGAAAGATGAAGTCCTCAATACATTCGGAAGAGGATGATTTTGTTCCAGAACTACATAGAAACGTTCACCCTCGAGAGAGGCCTGATTGGGAAGAAACACTTAGCGCAATGGTAAATCATTTTATTTATTTAAGTGAAAGGAACTGGGAAAGCATTATTCACATAAAAAGTATATTTTGTCTCTTTGTTTACTTATATACAAAATATTTATTGAGCAAACACTTTAATCCAGGTACTGTCCTAGATTCTATGGGCAGAATAGTAGGGTTACAGAGTGGTAGGATACATTATGAAAAGATAGTTGCTGTTTACATAGGGTAGCCACAGATGGCCTCTGGGAGAAGGTAAGATTTAAGCAGAGACCTAAGGATGTGATCAAGCAGTAGTGTATTTATCTGGGAACACATCATTTTAGGGAATGTAACATGAATTTAAGGCTATACAAATGGGAGAAAACACAGATAATACAATGTGGCTCAAATTGAATGAGCCAAGAAAAGAATGGGAAGAGATGAGGTCAGGAAAGTGGTTTGGGTAGATGAAGAGTAGATTGTGTGGCTTCTTATAGTCCACTGATTTGACTATTGATTCTGAGATGGAAACCATTGGAGGCAGTTTTGGCTGAGAAGTAACATTGATCTGGCTTGAATTTTTTTTTTTAATTTTTATTTTTTTGTGGTACCAGGAATTGAATCCAGAGATATTCTACCTCTGAGCGATAACCCCAGCCCTATTTTTATTCTTCATTTTGACACAGGGGCTCACTGAGTTGCAGAGGGGCTCACCAAGTAGCTGAAGCTAGCCGTGAACCTGTGATCCTCCTGTCTCAGGCCTCCCAAGTACTGGGATGACAAGCCTGCACCACCATGCCCGGCTGGTTTAAAATTTTAAAACGAGTCTTAGACCCCTGCAGCTAAGGCGAAGCAAAATAGAAAGCCAGGAGAGCAGTCAGAAGAGTTGCTATGATAGGTGAACAGTGGTGGTAGCTTAAACCAAGATAGCAGTGACATGGTGAGTGTTGGTGAGATTCTAGACACAGTTTTACAGATAAGTCAATGGTTTTTGCTGATGAATGTGAGGAAAGAGTACAAAATAAACAGATGTCAGGGATGACTTTAAGGTTTTTGCCTGATCAAATTGAAGAATGAAATGTACATTTACTGAGTTGTTAGAAAAGCAGTTTTTGTTGAGGAATATGTGGAAAAATTATTGTGTTGTTTTCTACATGGTATGCTTGAGCTACTCATTTAATTTATTAAAACTCATAATTGAGGTCTATTATTAAGAGCAATAAGATGTTTTTTGTTGGAGATAATGTTTTGTGTAATTGTAGTTCAAAATTAGTATTTCCTGTTCTCAAAATTTAATACAAATGTTCATCTATCAGGGCTGATCTATGAGTTTTTACATACTTTATTTTCTTTTTATTCACATAGGTCCTACAAATACTAATACCCATTTATATGCAATTTATTTATTTATTTATTTATTTATTTATTTATTTATTTATTTTTGGTGGTACTGGGGTTCCTGGAAGTCCTTCTACCTCTGGGCTATACTCCCAGACCTATTTTTATGTTTTTATTTGGAAACAGGGTCTCTTAAGCCAGCCTGGCCCAGAGCGATCCTCCTGTCTCCGCCTCCCAAGCACAGGGATACAAGCCTGTGCCACCACGCCCGGCGTTTATATGCATATTATTTTAATTTAGCATATTCATCATTTGGAAGGCATTTATAGAATTAGAGTCTTCTTATAATTTGTCTTTTTTTTTTTTTTGCAGTACTAGGAATGGAACCCAGGAGCATTCTACCTCCAAGCTATACCCCAGCCCTATTTTTTATTCTTTACTTTGTAACAGGGCCTTACTGAGTTGCAAAGGGCCTTACTAAGTAGCTGAGGCTGTTCACAAACCGATCCTGTCTCAGCCTCCCAAATGTTGGGATTACAAGCGTGCACCAACATGCCCGGCTTGTCTTTTTGTATCTCACTGTATTTTAGATTAATCACTTCCATTTGAATGTTCAGTAGAACCTCCTTAGTTGCACAGTTAACTGGAGTTTGCAATGTGTAAATTTTCTTCACACTTGCACTATGGTCTAAAAAACTCCACTGGGCCTATAGTTGAGCTTGGAAAATATATTCAAAACAAATATGCGTAGGGATGAAATTTTTCCTATTTTAATGTTTTATAGCTTTGGAAGCATGTACAGTAGCTTACTTATAATTCTAAGAATACTACTTGTCATTCAAATGACTTTATCGCAGTATTTCTTATATAAGGTGTATTTTACTTTGTAATTTTAGGTTAAATTCATTAGGAAAAATCATCAATCATACAGCAAATCAAGTTACTAAAGCAATTTAGTGTTTAGTAGTGGAGGTTGAAAATATGTCCAACTTAGTCTTTTTAGAGTCAAGGAAAACCACTTGAATCCTTTGCCTTGTTTTTTAATTGACTGCTAATATTATTTATCCCTCCCTCCCTCCTTTCCTTCCCTTTTTCTGGACACATTTCTTGGCTACTGTATTCAAATCTTAATTTAATTGACTCATCATTAGTAAATGGCTTTTCTTGCATGGCTAGCAAAAGAGCTACTTAGAAACTTAGAAGCTGGGTGTAGTGGTGCAGTCTTGTAATCTTAGTATTTGGGAGGCTGAGACAGGAAGATTGCAAGTTTGCAGCCAGCCTCAGCAACTTAGTGAGACCCTGTTTCAAAATAAAGAATAAAATAGGCCTGGGGAGGGGTAGCTCCAAGCTGTATTCCCCCTGGGTTCAATTCCCAGTACTGAAAAAAGAGAGAGAGAGAGAGAGAGAGAGAAAGAAATACTTACTTAGGTCATAATCTTGTTAGTGTTTTATATTTTGTGAAGACATTTTGCATGGTTATTTACTCTGTTTTAGAATTTAAAATTTTTTAAGAATGGTGTTTTCTTGTGAGTTGAGAATATAGGGATGAGTAATGTTAATGTATATTCTTATTTTTTTAGCACTGCCGTAGGGTTCCTGCATAATAAGTATAATATTGTGCCATTTAGTTTGATAACAGAATAATTGATACTACTTTGTTAAAAGTGTGACATTTGAAGTCCACTTACCACTTCTTTTTTATATTATATGTATGCCTTGGTAATTTTTAAAAGGGGCACAGCAGTATACTTGGAAATCAAAATGTGGTTGACGTATGATATAATATTGCAGCTTAAAGTGTGCCAGGCAACAGTGTGAGTTGATGAGAGTGCCACATATGGTCTTTTCTTGCACCTACTCAGTTCTCTCATTATAGCATGAAAGTAACCATAAATAATACATTAAAAATGAACGTGACTGTGTTCCAATAAAACTTTATTTATGGACACTTGATATTTGAGTTTCATGTCATTTTCACGTGTCATTAGATAATCATTCTTCTTTTGACTTTTCCCCCCAAGTGTTTAAAAATATAAAACTTACTTATAGCTTGAGGGCTGTATGATGAAGACAGGTGGTGGGCTGGATTGCCCTAGTTATTTGGTCCCTGCTTTATTGTATAATTGTTATTTGACATGAAAGGCTTTCCTAAACCTTCCAGGGAGAAAATCAGTTTTCTTTCCTTTCTTATAGCATGCTGCCCATATTATAATACTTATCTTATTGCATAAATCTAATCAAACATGAATGTATGTATCTTCTTACTGGTGCTTTTAGGAAGGGTAAGGAAAATTTTGTATTCATTTTATTTATTCAGTTTGAAGAGGATACAGTCACAACTGTGGTGCAAATATAGAATGAACACATTCCAAAGATATTTAACTCATGAATTAATATAGGAACCATCATGTATTAAAATTGGTTCAAATGTTTAAAGTATCTTACTTGTATAGCCTGATTTGCTAAAATACATGCAAATAGATGCAAAACAGTTCTTCTCCACTAGACACAGTTCACATTCCTTGGACAGGAATTAGTTGAATTATTACCAGTTTTCAATAAATTAACTTCCTCTTCTACAGATGTGTAAAGTAAAAATCAAACAGAATCCCACATCCCTCTTTATTCAGGGAACCTCTGGAGTAACCAGAATTCCTTTGAAAGTTTATTAATTTTTTTTGCCCACTTAAAAATCTCCCGCAATTTTTTTTTGTGGTACTAGGGCTTGAACCCAGAGTGTTTTTACCACTGAACTACAAATCCCTAGATCTTTTTATTTTATTTTATTTTAAAACAGTGGGTCCCTCAGTTGCTGAGGATCTTGCCAGTTGGGTCTTGCTAAGTTGCTGTGGCTGGCCTCGAACATGCAATTTTTCTATCTCATCTTTCTGGCACTGGGTTTATAGGAATGTGCCACTGTGTCCATTTTATCTTCTGTAGTTTTCCCCTATGATTCTTGTGACCTTCAACAAGTCTACATTGAACTTATGGAATGGAGAGGTAACATTAGCTTTTATGTGGTGGTCTGTTTATTTGTATTAAAATATCACAAGTGATATACATGTTATATAATTGAATTCTCTTTTCTAAAGCCCTCACTGATTTGTCTAAGTGGTTATGGAAATTACTGTTCATCTCCTATGTTTTAGCTCCTTGTTATATTCTTATTTGTACTCTAATGTCTTCATGTGTTAGCTACTTGAGGGAAGGTGCTGTAATTTATTACAAACAAGCATCACACTAAAAAAAAGTATATTCCTGTATAGAAAAAAAAGTATACAGGAAAGGAAGGAAGAGTGTAAATGAGATTTAGTCACTATTTCACTACCCTTTCTTTAGAAAGTTGTGTTCATTTTAAATGCTAAGTAAGAGTAGAGATAGTGATCGGCCATGGTGGTGCATGCATGTAATCCCAGCATTTGGGAGGCTGAGACAGGATAGCGGTTTGTAAACAGCCTCGGCTACTTAGTGAGGCCCTTTGCAACTCAGTGAGACCTTGTTTCAAAATCAAGAATAAAAAATAGGGCTGGGGGTATAGCTTGGAGGTAGAATGTCCCTGGGTTCCATCCCCAGTACCACACACACACCAAGGAACAGAAAATAGGGCTGGGGGTGTCACTCAAAGGTAGAATGCCTTTGAGTGACATCCTCAGTACTGGGTTCCATCCTCAGTACTGCAAGGAAAAAAAGAAAGAGTAGAGATAGTTAGGGACCATTTTCCCCAATAATAACGTAAGTCAAATATACTCTGAGAAAGAATGTTGTTATTATGAGAAACCCATATAAAATGTTTCCCCAAACAATTCCATTTAATTAATTCTTGAATTGGTATAGAAATAAAAAGACTTAAATTTTGAATTTTTTATTGAATATATGGTACAGCTAGAATATTAGTTTATATATATATATATATATATATATATATATATATATACACACACACAGAGAACCAGAAGTTTGAAATGTTAAGTAATTTTTAATGTAATCATCTTAAATAAAAAATCCCCAAATAGGGATATATCTTTTTGTGATTTATAGTTAGATACTCTTTATAAATATATAACTGAATAAGTATTTTGAGAAATCTAAGTTGGGCATGATGTACTCCAGAGAGTAGCAGGAGGAGTTTGAGGCCAGCCTGAGCAGCATTGAAACAATTTAATCATTACACTTTAGGTTTGTTTTCCTTTTCTTTCTTTTTTTTTTTTTTTGTTTTCTTTCCTGACACAGGGATTGAACCCAGGGATTTTCTACCACTGTGCTAGATCCCAGCCCTTTTTATTTGTTTTGAGACAATGTCACACTACTTTGTCTAAGCTTTCTTTGAACTTGGGATCCTCCTGTTTCTGCCTCCCAAGTACTGTGATTACAGATGTGCATCACTACTCCCTGCTTACATGTTAGGGTCCTTTAAACAATAAAATAAAAAAAAACAACAACCCTGAAGTATGTGTGTGTATGTTTGTGTGTATATCAGGATCTTTCACTTTTTAAATATTTGGACTAAAACCCATATTTGACCATCATATTAGTATTTCTTCATAATTTAGTGTCATCACATTAATGCTTCTGTGTTAATTTCATTTTTAGTATTGAAAATGGTTTAGTAAGACTGAGTTACATGATGTGTATATGCATGGGTATTTTAAAAAATGTGGTACCAGCCTTGCATCCCTGGAATGAACCCTACCTAGTCATGGTGTATGATTTTCTTCATGTGGTTTTGAATGCGTGTTGCTAGTATTTTGTTTAGCAGCTTTGCATCTAAGTTCGTCAAAGATTTAGGCCTGTAGTTTACCTTCCTTGAGCTGTCTTTATTTGGTTTTGGTAGTAATATGATGTTGGCTTCATAGAAGGTATTTGGGAGAGTCCTGTGTTTTTCTATTTAATGAAATAGATTGAGGAGTATCGGGATTAGATCTTTTTTTCCCCTTTTTTTTTTTGTGGTACTGGGGTTCCTGGAAACCCTTCTACCTCTGGGCTACAGTCCCAGGTCTATTTTATATTTTTATTTGAAAACAGGATTTCTTAAGCCAGGGAGGCTGGCTTCAAACTTGTGCGAACCTCCTGTCTAAGCTTGGGCTTGAAGTCTAACTTGTCTGATATCATAGTTGCTACTCCTGCTTGTCTTCAAGTTCCGTTGGCATGGATTACCTTGCTCCAGCCCTTTACCTTAGTTTTGTTACTATCTTTACTTGTAAGGTGTGTTTCTTGCAAGCAGCAGATAGATGGGTTCTGAGTTTTAATCCATTTTGCCAATTATTGTCTTTTTACTGGGGAATTGAGACCACTTACATTCAGTGTGATTATTGAGAGATGTTTTTTAATTCCTAACATGTTATGATTTTATTTCAGTTTGACATACTGTTTGTTCTTTTTTGCTTAGTTGTGTGTTACATGGAAGTTCATGTTTTTCTGGTTCTGGTGTGTATTACTTATTTCTTCTTTTTGTAGTTAATCTCTTTTAATAATTCTCTAGAGCTGGTTTCAAAGACATAAATTTCTTCAGTTTCTGTTTGTCATGCAAGCTTCTTATATCCCCATCTAATTTGAAAGATAGTTTTGCTGGGTAGGATATTTTTAGCTAGAAGTTGTTTTCTTTCAGAATTTAGAATATGTTACTCCAGGCCCTTCTGGCTTTCATGACTTGGTTTGGGAAGTCTGGAGTGATTCTAATTGGTTCGCTTCTGAATGTCACTTGGCCTTTTGTTTTTGTTACCATTAAGATTCTCTCCTTGGCTTCTACATTGGTCATTTTGACTATTATGTGACATAGGGAACATTTTCTTGGATCTTGTCTAAAGTGAGTTCTATGTTTCCTGAAACTGTGTATCAACCTCTTGCTCTATGCTTGGAAAATTTTTTGCTCGTCTTTTGAAGAGATTGTTGATCCCTTTGGTTTCACCTTCTTTTCTCTCCTCTATGCCAATAATTCTTAGGTTAGCTCTCTTAAGATGGGCCCATGTTTCTTCAATGTCCAATTCCTGTTGATGAATTGTTTTTTCTAAATTATAAACTATCCTTTCATTTTTGGAGTGATCATTTTCTGGGAGCAAGATTCTATTCTCCCTGTGGTGTAATAGATTGTTTATAGTTTGAATTGATGCCTTTACTTCAATGATTGCATCCTTTATTTCTTTCAGACTCTCTCTAAATTCTTTTCTAAAATCCTGAATTATTTCTACAGTTACATTCCTGATTTGATCTTTAGGAAATCTCTGCATTTCTGTGTTATCGGGTTCTGTTATTGTGGGGCTGTGAGAGCTCATTCCTCCATTGGTGATCCTTCTTCCCATGATTTCAGAAGTTTGTACCTGTTGCTTTTGGTAGATTTCTCTCAGTCTCTAAGTGTCACCTGGTATATTCAAGGACAAATTGTATTCAACACTGAAGGTTGAGTAAGTAGGGAAGTGAAGGAGTAAATGGAAGAATAGTGTAAGGTCTCAGATAGTGTCGAATAGTATGAGTATATGAGTTTGTTAAGGTAGTATATACTAGAGATTAGAGATAATACCAATATACTAGAATTCTAGTAACCATTGTAAAGTTTGTGGTATAGTGATAGGAACTGGATTTAATACAAGACAAGGGAATGATAAAAAGAAGAGAAAAGATAGAAGAGGTATAAAGAGGAGAGTGTAGATTTGTACAAGGGAAGAAGCTTGGGAGAGGATTTGGGATGAGGGTTAAAAAACAACAAAAACAAATAAAGCAAAACAAAAATTATAAAAACAAAACAAAACAAAAAACCCACAAAAAACCCCACGAACCCCCTCCAAAAAAAAGAACAAACAAAAAAATCAGGTATACACATACACAAAAAGAACAAAACACCCACACAATCCCAACAACAAATTTTTGTGACTCAACAAATAAATTCAGCAGTCTCTCTCTGTGTAGATACCGAGTGTTTCCAGCACCTTTCCCTCTGTGAGGCTGGTTCTCTGAGTCTTCTCAGTCTATGTAGATGGTCTATATCAATGGGGTTGGATTTAATATTGAGTGAAGGTCATCCTCCACACTGTCCATAGATTTGGAGTCTAGATCTTTCTTTGCCTCTTGTTGGTAGCGTATGCCTCTGACACCAAACTCAATATAGGAGTCTCAGTTCTACACAGCTACGACTGGGCTAGTCTGACTTCTTTCTGTCCACCACAGTTGGGCTGTCTGTCGTGTTCCGAGCGATCCTACTCATTGGGTTTAGAGTGAAGTGTAAGATTCCCCCCATACTTTCCACTGATTTGAGCCTGAGTCTGTCTGAACTTTTGATATGATCAACAGTAGATCCCACTCCTACCTTCTCTGGGTTCTTCTCTAGTTCACCATGACTTCACTAATTGTGCTCTGGATATCTGGGGGTGTGTGGAAATCTCCACCACCACCAATCCCTTCCTGAGTTGTATCACAAAGTCTCAGACCCAGGGAGTTAGTCGCAGCTGCGCCAGACTCTGAGCATACCTGTCTGAGTGCTTTCCTTCAGGGAACTGAAACTAGGATGTAGTAATTTCTACCACCCTTACTCCTGTACTGTGTTGAACTGCTAGGTCTCAGACCCAGGGAGTTTATCAAAGCTTCTTTGGTCCCTGAGGGTGCAACGCTGGGATTTCCCCTTTAGGGGTTGCAATTTCACTTAGGATTCTGTTGCACCCTGGGTTGGCGCTCTCTTTGGCGTGGTGATCTCGCCTCCGCTGCTGGCAATATGGCGTTACTGCCATGCCCTTGGCCGTGAGGGTGGCGTATCTCTTTTCTGGTTTTGAGCTCCACTCTGAATCCCTGGAGAACGTGATCGGCTTGTCTGCTGAAAATTTAGCCCATCTTTGCGCTGAAAGAACTGCAGAATTATGTCCAACTAGATTGCAACTGGTTGCTTCCGCTGCTTTCCTTTTCCTACCTGGAGTTTGGTCCTGTGAGGCAAGTTGGTGCCAGTGTGGCGGCCGCAGCCGTGACGGGCCCATTTCTTTTCTGCCTCTCTGGTTGTTCTAGTCTTCTTTTTTTCTGTGTCTTGTATTTATAGCTTTTATTCCTCTATTGATAGTATTTTCTGGCTCTGTAAGGCATTATTTTTGACGCTATGGAGATCAAGTGTCAGCAGTACTCGTAGAAGCTGCTTTACTTGATCGCCATTTCCCACTCCCTTCAGGATTAGTTCTTCTATAAAGGTTTCATTTTATAGAAAATTCACTTGGGAAAACATCTGGTCCTGGGCTTTTTTTTTTTTTTATGGTAGGCTCTTTAATCCTGTTTAAATCTCTTTGATTGTTATTGGTTGGTTTAAATATTCTATATCTTCTTGACTCAGTTTAGGAAGGTTGTATTTATCTAGAAAGTTGTCAATTTCCTCCAGATTTTCCATATTGTTGGAATATAGTTTTTTAAAGTAGTTTCTGATAATCCTCTGGATTTATACATTGTTGGTAATAATATCTCCTTTTTCATCTCTTTGTAATTTGGATTATTTTTTATTAAGTTGGCTAGTGGTTTATCTATCTTTTTAAATTTTTTTAGAAACCAGCTTTTGGTTTTGTTGATTTTTTGTATTTTTTAAAATTCTCTACTTTGATGATTTTTGCTCTGATTTTAATAATTTCCTGTCTTCTACTGACTTTGGGGTTAGATTGTTCCTATTTTTTTTCAAGGGCTTTGCAGTGTGTCAGTAAGTTATTTATTTGATGATTTTTCTTTTCTTATGTGAGCACTCAGTGCTATGCGGTTTCCTCTTAATACTTTCTTTAAAGTTTCCGAGAGGTTTTAGGTTTTTTTTTTTTTTTTTTTTTTGTGGGTCTGGGGATGGAACCCAGGGGCATTTGACCTCTGAGCTACACCCCTTGTCCTAATTTTTTATTCTTTATTTTGAAACAGGGCCTCACTAAGTAGCTGAGGCTGTCCATGAACCGTAATCCTCCTGTCTCAGCCTCCCAAATGCTGGGATTACAAGTGTGTGCCACCATGCCGTCTCCGAGAGGTTTTGATGTGATTTTTGTTTGTTTCTAGCCATTCTTGATTTCACCTCTTCTATAACCCATTCTTCATTCAGCATTGTGGTGTGTGGTCTCCACATGTTTATGTGGTTTCTTTGGTTCTTCTTATAGTTGATTTCTAGTTTCATTCCATTATGGTCTGAAAAGACACAGGGAATTATGTAACATTTTTTGAATTTGCTAGTGCTCATTTTGTGGCCCAGGGTGTGATCTATTTTGGAGAAGGTACTTTGAGCAGCTGAGAAAAATGTGAACTCAGTGGTAGTTGGGTGGAATATTTTAGATGTGTCTAATAGGTCCATTTGGTTGATGGTATCTTTAGGTCTGTGGTATCTTTACTGACTTTTTGTCTAGAAAATTGGTCTAATGGTGTGAGAAGGATATTGAAGTTTCCCAGTATTATTGTGTTGGGATTTATGTGTGATTTAATGTCACAAAGAGTTTGTTTTATGAAAGTAGCTGCACATGTGTTTGGGGCATAAATGTTGACCATCATTATTTCCTCTTGCTATATTGTTCCTTTTACCAGTAAAAATGACCTGCTTTGTCTCTTTTAATAAGCTTGGGCTTGAAGTCTAACTTGTCTGATATTATAGTTGCTATTCCTGCTTGTGTTTGAGTTCCATTGGCATGAATTACCTTGCTTCAGCCCTTTACCTTAAGTTTGTTACTATCTTTACTTGTAAGGTGTGTTTCTTGCAGGCAGCAGATAGATGGATTCTAGATTTTAATCCCATTTGCCACTGGTGAGTTAAGGCCATTTACATTCTGTGTGATTATTGAGAGATGATTTTTAATTCCTAACACATTTAACTTCTGTTTGAGGTAATGTTTGTTCTTCTTTGCTTAGTTGTTTGCTGGATGGAAATTCTTGTTTCTCTGGTTCTGGCATATATTTCTTATTTCTTCTTTGCAGTTACTCTCTTTGAGTATTTTCTCTAGTGTTGGTTTGGAAGACAGAAATTCCTTCAGCTTTTGTTTGTTGTGGAAAATTTTTACTTCCCTATCTAATTTGAGAGATAGTTTTGTTCTTCAAAAACAAAAACATAAAAAGGGTGGGTGTGTATCTCAGAGGTAGAATGTCCCTGATTTCAATCCCTAACAACACACACACACACCACCACCACCACCACCACCACCACTACCACCACATACACAAAAGACACATAAACAAAAAAAGATTGGAAATTGACAGTTTCATGAGCTTAAGCCTAAAATCTATTGAACTGTTGAATCAATGCTTGATCTTACCATTTTATTGTTAATTAGTAAACAGAATATGTATTTCACATATGGTATTCAAGACTTTAGGTGATATGGATATTTTAATGAAAGAATTTATTGTGTAGCTTTTCAAAATATCCTAAACCTATGAAATATTCAAGGAGAAAATTATATAAACATGCAATTAGGGAAATAATGGTTTTTATAGATCTCAACTGGAGTGGCATAGGTAGTCTAGAATCTTATACTATCTTCCTTAAAAGAAATCATACCAATTAAGCATCTCATTTGTGGTTCTTTCTTTCCCCTTACCCTTCTGTTCATACTTTATTTTGTTCCAGAACTTATATCTTATACTTTTTTTTTGGTGGTACTGGGGTTCCTGGAACCCCTTCTACCTCCAGGCTATACTCCCAGACCTATTTTTATATTTTTATTTGGAAACAGGGTCGCTTAAGCTAGAGAGACTGGCTTTGAACCTGCGCGATCCTCCTGTCTCCGCCTCTCAAGCGCAGGGATTACAAGTTTGCGCCACCATGCCCTGCCTATCTTATACTTTTTAATATAGAAATGTTACATGAAAAAATTCTATTAGTAGATCTAATGTGTAAAAATCAATTATTGAAATAGATCTGTATCATTTTTAGCAGCATTGAAGACAAATAGTTTGCCTTAAAGTGCCTAAAAAATTGGCAGTTAGATTTTCATAGAAATTTGTGTTAGTCAGCTTTTCATTGCTCTGTCCAGAATACCTGACAAGGACAATGTAGAGGAGGCAAGGTTTATTTTGATTTATGGTTTTAGAAACACGATAGTGGCAAAGGAAAGCTTATTAGTTTATGGTAGTTGGGAGGCAGAGGAGGAGAAGTAGAGGTGAGGGTGAAGGAGAGAGGGAGGAAGGGCCTTGGGGGAAGCTGAACCCTTCCAGGGCATAGCCTCAGTGACCTAATTCTTTCAGCTAGGTCCCACCTCCCACTAGTCCATCCAGCAATCAGTGGATTGATTCATCCATGAGGTCAAAGCCCTTATGATCCCATCATTGTTGAAAAGCTACACCTCTAAGCCATGTTTGGACCATGCTTTCAAAATGAGACCTTACCTCTAACATGGCTTAGCGGACATTACAGATCCAAACCATAACAAAATTATATACATTGTTAGAGCCAAATGTTTTCTGAACAAATAGAAATATCTTTAATGAGCAGGGCAAATAGTATTGAGATAAAGGAAAGGATGAATCTCAGCTATAGAAAAGCATATATTTCAGGACAGTCAAAAGTTTTGCTATTATATTAATGTGTCAATTTAGGGTTGATAAAACAACTGTTGCCCAGTGGAGTAGTTATAATAACTATGTTAATGGTCCTTGCTAATAACTTCCCCCAAATTGTTTTAAACATTGCTTTCAAATATTTTTTTTTTCTGCTGTTAACTGATTCTCTCTGAGGAGATATATTCTGGTGGAAGCAAACCCAAATGCAATCCTTTTTGCTACAAAAGAGCTAGTTTTATAATTACTTTTAGAAATAATATTTGTTTGCTTTTTGCTTGATTTTTCTAACCCTTTTGTTCCCAGGAAAAATAGAGAATTGAATAGGCATAACTATGTAGTTAACTTATGGCTATTGGTATGCTTTGTGATTATCCAGGGACCTGCTACCTGCTACCTTCTGTGATTTCTCTTTCCCTTGTTAGCACTTCCACCTGGCAGTGCTGGACAGCTCATTGGAGAATGTGTTCCTGGGCCCAGCCTGTGATGTATAGACATTAAGACATTAGGAAACACACTCCTTTACAACTGTTTTTAGTAGAGAGTCCTTGTGCTTTTATTTGGAGCATTTTTAATAAAATTACTAGTAGTCTTCATATAAGTTATCAAGTATGATAGAGGTCAGTAAGGCTGAAAAGAATTTTTTTTTGGTGTGGGGGTGGTTACTAGAGGCTGAATTCAGGGGCATTCTACCTCTGAGCTATACCTCTAGTTCTTTTTTATTTTTTATTTTGAAACAGGGTCTTGCTAAGTTTCTGAAATTGGCCTCAAGCCTGAGATCCTCCCGTCTCAGCCTTCTAAGTACTGAGGTTACAGCTGTGAACCACTGTACTTGGCTTGAAAAGAGTTTTAAAAGAGAACTTAGGCAACATTGAGAGATTGGATGTAGGAAGTGTGTGAGAAAACTGTAAAATTGTGAATTACTTTTTGAATAAGAAAAGAAAATTGTTATTAGTAGTCTATATTTTACCATTAAGGGTATTTTGTTATATTAAAACTTTTTAAAACATTCAGACAAAGAACTTTGTAAATTGAATTTCTTTGTGACACACTAATAAGTTTATCTTTTCTATGTTATTGGAATAATTATTTCCCCCCATTTTCTCTTGTTCAATGCAAGAAAGGGGACAGTACTTAGATTAATTATCATTTAAAATCTTACAGAAACATAAACATTTCATATTCCTTGAATGTGTTTCCTATGGTTAAAGTGTGGTGGGATAAAAACTGGCAGTCCTGTGGGCATTTATTGATAGCACATACATTATCATTAAAACTTTATTTATCAGACTGGTGTGTGATGCATTCCTGTAATCTCAGTACTTGGGAGGCTGAGACAGGAAGATTCTTATATCTTGGAGGTAGAATGTCCCTGTGTTCAATATTCAGTACCAGAAAAGACAAAACAACAACAACAACAAAAATCCCATTTATTCAGTTAATCATGTGTATGTATGCAGTTCTATCAGCATAGAGACAACTCTACAAATTTTTCCCATTATTTTTTACTGTGTCTTGGCAGTTTTAGAGGCCAAAGATTTCCCCCTTTGTCACTATATTTTAGTCAGAAATTTTATTTTTATCATAATTATCAAATATTATTTGTAATATTAGTCTGAAGGTGCTCTGCCTTCCATCAAGTGCAGAATATAACTAATAAAGATAATGCAATGAATAATATTTTAAATTGGCTAGAGAATAGAAGTGAAAAATGAGAAAAAGTAACTGTTCTTTCCCTCTGCCTCATTCTCAAGCTTTGCTAGCCTTCTACATGAAGATGACTTTGAGATTCCTTTCCCCATTCATAGTACAGTGGTTTTTTTCTATTCCTTGAAGAAAAGGATATTCCTGGGCTACTTTGGTGGTCCTGTATACTTAAAAGGATTGCATTTGGTGTTATTTTTTTTACAATTCTGGGGATTGAACTCAGGGGCATCCTACCTCTGAGCTATACCCCCAGCCCAATTTTTTATTCTTTATTTTGAAACAGGGTCTTACTAAGTTGCAGAGGGCATCACTAAGTAGCTGAGGTTGGCGGAGAACCCAGGTCCTTCTGTCTCAGCCTCCCAGGTTCTGGGATTACAAGCCTACACCACCACACCTGGCACCATTTATTGCATTTTTATGTCCTTTATGAATGCTTGTTCCATGATGTTATTGTACAAATATACTTGACAGTACAAATGTAGTATTAAAAATCTCACTTGCTCAGTTGATCTCCTGTGTATGTGTATGTATATGCGTTGTATAAAAAATGTGTATGCTATTTGGCTATTATGCCTTATCAAACTATGAGGGCATTTATATAAACCAATCTATATTGTATGTGCAATTATATGTTCAGGGATAGGAATGGGTGTTATGGATCTGGAGTTGAGATTTCCTGCCCTTGTACTTTATTTTCTACTGAAGGAAGCTGAGAGCTGTAAATTATGTTTCTGACTCCTTTGCCAGCTGACTTTAATTTGGCAAATAGGAGGCACTGGTGGGAGACTGGAGGGTGGAAAGAAGGGAGGAGCCAGGACCCAGAGTGTTTCTCCCTCTTTTTTTTGCTTCAGGAAGCATCTCCATGGTGGTTCTAGCTTCTCCCTGTTAACTCATAATTTGGCTCAATGATTAACAAAGAATCTTTTACTACTATAATATGAGTACATTTCATCATAGAAGCTTTTAAATTCTTGTTTCTGAATTGACTGTAAATATGAACATGTAGTTTTGCACATTGGAATTACACAGATGTGTCTCATCTGGTTATGACAAGTTGTTATTCATTTGCAAATGGTTTCTATAAGGTAATATGCAAAGGAGGAAGGAGCTAGCTAGTTTGTTTTCCTTTTTTCTCTCTTCTCCTCTGTCTCTTCCTCTTGTCTGCCTTATTCTCTATTCCTCTTTTAAGTCCTTTCATCTTCTCCCTCTTCACCCCTTCTCCCCTCCTTTCCCCTCCCTTCCTTCTACTAGGGATTGAACAGGGGCCATTCTACTTCTGAGCCACACTCCAGTTCTTTTTATTTTGAAGACAGGGTCTTGCTAAATTGTGATGTGCTGGCCTGGAATCTGCCACCCTCCTGTCCCAGTTTCCCAAGTACTTGGGACTACAGGTATCGCCGTAATGCCTGGCTGTGACTCTCTTTCTTTATAAAAACAAATATGCTTATATAGAAAAATGTAGAAAAATGAAAAGAAAAAGGCTGTCCTATAATTCTGTTTCCTATAGTGATGATATTACTTTGGTATATTTCCTTTAAAACTTTTCATAATGAAAAGTTTTAAATATAACATTCTTATAAATGTTTTTATTCCCCAGTACTGGAAATGGTACCCAGAGACAATCTAACTCTGAGCTATACCCCCAGTCCTATTTTTTATTCTTTATTTTGAAACAAGGTCTTACTAAGTTGCAGAAGGCCTAATTGTGAACTGCAATCCTCTTCCCTTAGCCTCCCAAGTACTGGAATTACAAATTACCATACTCAGTTCCATATAGGTGTTTTTATAGAAATTTCTTCCAAGTTTTTAGTTTCAAAGAAGATAGAAATATGATTTGTCTATATATGTACACATACATTTATAAATATCCCTGTCCCATTATGTCTAGAAATGTGACTTTTTAATAATTGTAGATGTTATATAGTTTTCTGTCTCTTTGCTTTTCCATGTATTATAAGCATTCTGCCTTATTATCAGGGTGCTAAAGAGTAGAGTGCACTGAGTGCTCTCCACTGTAGACTATGGAGATGTTACAGATAAAGGAGTTGGTGGGTTCACTGGAAGGAAGAGCTCTCTGGAGAAGACTGCTTGATGGACATGGTGTAGGGGTGCCTTAGAAGAGACAATTAGAAACACTTGCTATAGAGAAGGGAATCACGCTTCTTCTTAGGGGAAGAGTGGTGGTGTCAAGAGCTACAAAATGGGATATAGAACAAATGGTAGCATGCACACTCGAAATACTGGTTGCAAGGGAGAGGAGAATTGGCTGGTACGCTTAGTCAGATCTGGGTCCTTTCCACCAGTTGTCATCCCACCTGCAGAATTTATACCTTCTTCCAGGGTTTGCCTTCAAGTGCTACTCCTGTAAGGGAGTTTTAGCAGGAGGGTTGGGAGCAGACTGCCAGTATGTTCAGTGGCATGCTGGGCAGCAAGAGCTTCTGAGGCTTGGCATGACGGTCCTGGGAGGAGGATTCTAATTGTGCAAGATGATTTCTGAAATGGCTCAGAAATCACTCGGGTCTTCAGTGCCAATTTGATAGTATTTGTTTTCTTTTGCCCTATAAGAAGTTGCTATAAGCTGAAGGAAATGAAAAACAACAACAAAACAGCCCTGTGTGTATCTTTGTAGTCTAGACAGGCTTAAGTGTGGGTTCTTTGCTTGGGGTCTCCTACGGCAGAAACTGAAGCATGGACTGGGCTTGGTTCCCACTGGAAGATTGTGTGGAAGAATCTACATCCTGCTTCATTTAGCTGGAAGGCGGAATGTAGTTCTTTGTGGTTGTAGGTGTGAGGTATGAATTTCCTTGCTGGCTCTCAGTGGTACATCTCTGCTCTTAGAGGGGGCTTGAATTCCTTTTCCCATGGCCTTGTCAATCTTCAAAGCCAGCAGCAATGCCTCCTATTTCAGATCTTTGACCTCCCCTTCTGTTGCCAGCTAGAGAAAACTCCACTCTGGAAGTGCTGATGAGATGAGATTAGGTCCACCTACATAAATCTCCTGTGTTAAACTCCACTAGGATGGAATTTTAATTGTATCTGTGTAATCTCTTCATAGCAGTAGAGATTGATTGAATAATGTGGGGCTTGGAAGAGAGCATGCTTTAGAGTTTTAACTGCCAGAGTGCTGCATGTTTTCTCTAATTTTTATGCTTCAAAATATATTTACTTAAGCTGGATGTGGTGGTGTATGCTTGTAATCCCAGTACTTGAGAGGCTGATACAGGAGGATCACAGGTTTGAGGCCAGCCTCAGTTACTTAGTGAGGCACTCCACAACTTAGTGAGATCCTGTTTTAAAATAAAGAATAAAATAGGACTAGAGGTGAGCTCAGAGGTAGAATGTCCCTGGGTTCAATCTCCAGTACTCCCCCCCCCAAAAAAAAAAATATATATATATATGCATACACATATATTTACTTATATGTGTTTAACATTCATTGGTAGAGATTAGAGGTAATGTAGACATTTAAAATCCACCATTACTCCATAAAAGTGCTTTTATGGAGGGCAGTTTTGCATTCCATATGCAGTGCATTGTTATTGGTGTTAATAAAAACAGTAATTAGCATATTTAATGACTATACAACATCCCCTAAAATAAGAATATTATTGGTATTTCTTTAACTAATAGGACCCTGAATTGTTTATATTTTTCACATTAATGAATATCTTTATGTTTTTGCTTTTGTTTTACTACATCATGCATAGAATTACCCCCAAAAATGAAGATTTCCAAATTACTTATCCAAAGGATTTAATAATTTGTATTTTTATCTGTAATTTTAGTATCTTTGTGCCATATATTTTCAATCTTAAAAGTTCTTAGTCTTTAAATTTTTGATAAGAGAATATCTATTACTCAGTGGTTTAATTTTTATTTTAAAATTTCATTCTCTTTTGAACAGCTTTTCATATGCCTACATTAGACAGAGTAGGCTTACTGATAAAAATTCAATTTAATTCAAATACTGTAACATGCTATGCAAATCCCTACCACTTTCTTCATCTCATTTCCCTCTTAATAGTGTAATGACTGAATCAGATTTTTTGTAGCTTTGTGATTATTCATTAACCACCACTGCAAACGCAATTTTTTTCATATTACTAGTTAAAAGTCTAGAATACTTATTAGCATTCTGATAATACCTGTCAGTGTGGAGTTTCTTAGGTTTGAAGGAGATAGCCACACACAGATGATGCAGAGGGTTGAGGACTATGGTGAGGTTGACTGCAGAAGAAGCCAGTGTGATGGTTCTCTATCAGAGCACACTGTTAAACTGCTGCTCAATCCCTTTACAGTTACTCCTTTGCCTTAGTGCTTTATTTGGATATGGGATCAAATATGGCTATTGGAGAGATACTTTAAAGATCCTATGCCAGAATATGGCAGAATATTTGAGGAGGTGGTTAGGGGGCAGTTAAATAGGGTAAAATACTGCCAGTTCCTATTTTTGTAAGTTTTTCGTATAAAATTATGTTTTTCTCAAGTGTTTTCTGTGTGGTCAACTGGTTTAGATTATAGGGAAATAAATGTTTCCCTGTGGTAGATTCTGCATGTCTAAAGACTACATTAACTTTTCACTTTAAGGATATACTTTTGGCTTGTATTTAGCTGTGGTGAACTGTTGGTCTTAGATATCATTGCTTGAATTTTTGTCTAACAAAGCATACTTTCCACCCAATTTTTATGTAACTGAGCTTTGAATATAAATTCAGGGCTTTAATTAATTAATTAATTCAGGGTACTTGGGATTGAGTGTCGGGACATTCTACCTATGAGCTATATCCCTATTCTATTTTCTTTTATTATTAATGTGAAGCATAGTCTCACTAAGTTGCTGAGGCTGGCCTTGAACCTGTGATCCTTCTGTCAGCCTCCCAAGTACTGGAATTATAGGCATACACTATCACACCTGGCTTGGGGCTTTAATTTTTATTCTCATTGAATTATACATATATTTGGTTTGTCTCTGCTGCTTATTAAATTTTTTCAAATTCTATCATTCAGAGTGTTAGTGTCCCTTTCAGTTTTCTTCTATTTATAAATTTGATAAATATACCATATATTTTTGTCTTTCATAAAAATATTGAGAAAGTAAAGAACAAAAGAGCTCAGTCATATGCTGTCTTCTCTCTGTTGCATATTAATTTTCAGTAATTGACACTTATTTAACTATCTTTTTTTTTGTGGGTCCAGGGATGGAACTCAGGGGCATTTGACCTCTGATCTACACCCCCTGCCCTATTTTTTATTCTTTATTTTGAAACAGGGTCTTACTAAGTTGTGGAGAGCCTCACCTCACTAAGTACTTCAGGCTGTCCGCAAACCCCAATCCTATGGTCTCCGCCTCCCAAATGCTGGGATCACAAGCGTGCTCCACCACACCTGGCTTATTTAACTATCCGAATGTTGAGCTCTCTCATGCATAGATTTATTATTGAGATATGGTCATGTGTCTTCCTTCAATCACAACTCAGTTGCCATCTGTACTTATCACCTCTGCCATTCTAGCTACACTGTTTAACACACACACACACACACACACACACACACACACACACACACACATACACACACAGAGAGAGAAATGAGTAAAGGTATCTTTATAATTTCTTTAATTTTATATTTGTATCTCTTATGAAAACTTAGTTTTTAGTGACATTAAACAACTATTTGTTTGCTTTAGTATTCCATTTATTAAGGTTCAAAATAATTCCAATATTGCTTAAAATAGTTTAATTTCTAGGCCATATCTTACTAGGAATATATTACTTTGCTTTACTGCCGTTTGAATTAATTATTCTTTGTGTGCATAGACCACTATTTTATAATTGGGGTTATTGGTTTTCTTTGGTTTTTGATTTTTAGGGATTGCCCTTTTGCCCATTATAATTTTATTTAACTTTATAAATATTTAAGACATTTACATGGCTACCAAGTCTGCCCTTGATACAAGGCATTGTGGATAATCTTCCATTCCTGTCTCTTTCCTTGTTTCCCATAGATAAACATTTAAATTAGTTCTTGGCTTATCCTGCCATTTTTAAATATGAGAAAACACACATATATTTTAAGTCTCTTTGTCACTTATCCCCTTCCTTTTGCAGTGTGAGGAGTTGAACCCAGGTCCTAGGACATACTAAACACTCTACCACTAACTATATCCCCAGGCTCTTGTGTCATCGTTGTCGCCGCCGCCGCCTCCTCCTCCTCCTCCTCCTCCTCCTCCTCCTCCTCCTCATCCTCATCCTCATCCTCCTCCTCTTACCTATATCATTGTAATTACAATACTTGCATATAAATATATGCTAGGTCAGATATAATTTGCTGGGTTACAGCTCTAATTTTAACATCTAAAATGTTGGAGCCACCATTCCAACTATATGTAAAACTATGTTTCACATTCATATCTTCATCAAAAATGAATCAATATTGTCATCATTTTTAATCTTTGCCAACCTAATATCTGAAGCTAATTTATTATTGTCTTAATTTGTGTTTCCTATTATGTGTGGCCTATTTCTTCTTTACCCTTGTTTATTAGCATTTCTTTTTCTTTGAACAGTTTTATGTAGACTTGTAGCCCATGTGTACATGAGTGCATGAGTTTGGCTTACTGATTGACTTTGATATGTTTGTGAATGTACATCATGTACATTAGGAAATTTTCCTCTTCCCCCTCCCATCCACTTATGATTCTTTTTCTCCCTAGCTTCTGCACATTAGGGAGAGCAAATGATTTTTTTTACTTTTTGGACTGACTAATCTCACTTAGCATAATGTTCTTCATTTCCATCTATTTTCCTGCAAATGGC
Source organism: Muscardinus avellanarius (assembly GCF_963383645.1). Classification (NCBI taxonomy): domain Eukaryota; kingdom Metazoa; phylum Chordata; class Mammalia; order Rodentia; family Gliridae; genus Muscardinus; species Muscardinus avellanarius. The sequence goes on along the minus strand of NC_137786.1, from coordinate 129,748,382 downwards.
ATAATTTGTGTTTTATGGCTGAGTAAAATTCCATTGTGTATACATTCCATAGTTTTGTCATCCATTTATCTGTTGATGGACATTTTAGATGGTTCCATAGTTGGGCAATTATGAATTTTGCTACTATGAATATAGATCCACATGCATTAGTTTGGTAATTTGGTTTTCATTCTTTTGGGTAGATACCCAGAAGTGGTATTGCTGGATCATATGGTAAGTTCATTCCCATTTTTCTGAGGATCTTCTATAGTGTTTTCCAAAGCAGTTGCACTAATTTGCAATCCCACCAACAATATATTAAAATTTCCACTTGCCCACACCCTCACCAGCATTTGTTGTTGTTTGTGTTTTGAATGATTGCCATTCCAATTGGAATCAGGTGAAATCTCAGGGTAGTTTTGATTTGCATCTCTCTGATTGCCAATGATGTTGAGCATTTTTTCATATATTTATTGGCCATTTGAATTTCTTCTTCTGTGAAATGTCTATTTAGTTCACTTGCCCATTTTTTATTGGGTTATTTGTTTTCTTAGTGGTGAGTTTCTTGAGTTCTCTAGATTCTAGATATTAGCCCTCTACTGGAGGAATAGTTGGCAAAAATGTCTCCCATTTTGTCGGCTCTTTGTTGAGGTTCTTGATAGTTTTCTTTGCTGTACAGAAGCTCTTCAGTTTAATGCGGTCCCACATACTGATCATCCTTTTAATTTCTTGTGTGTTTGGGGTCTTTTTGAGAAAGTTTTTACTTGTGCCTATGTGTTGAAATGTTGGACTTATGCTCTCTTCAAGGAGCTTCAAGGTCTCTGGTCTGATTTCTAAGTCTTTAATCTAATTAGAATTGACTCTTGTGCAGGATGAGAAAGTGGGATTTATGTTCATTTTTCTACATATGGTTAACCATTTTTGCCAACACCATTTGCTGAAGAGGCTATCTTTTTTTCCAGTATATATTTTTGGCCCTTTTGTCAAAAATCAATTGGCTGTAAGTATGTGGATTTGTTTCTAAGTCTTCTATTCTGCTCCATTGGTCTAAGTGTCTGTTTCTGTGTCAATACCATACTGTTTTTATTACTATAGCTTTGTAGGATAGTCTTAAGTCAGGTTGTATGATGCCTCCTGCATGGTTCTTGTTGCTGAGAACTACTTTGGCTATTCTAGGTTTTTGTTGTTCCAAATGAATTTAAGGACTGATTTTCCTATGTCTGTGAAGAATGACCTTGTTAATTAAATGGGTATTGCATTGAATGTGCAGATAACTTGTGGAAGATTGGCCATTTGATAATATTTATTCTGCCTATCCAAGAACATGGAAGATCTTTCTATATCCTAAGGTCTTTTTTTATTTCATTTTTCAGTGTTTTTCAGTTTTCTTTGTAGATGTCTTTTACCTCTTTGGTTAGGTTTATTCCTAAGTTTTTTTTTTTTTTTTTTTTGGGTGGGATATCTTGAGTGGAAGTGTTTTCTGGATTTCTTTTTCACTGGATTTATGGTTGGCATACAAGAAAGATTTTGATCTTTACAGATAGATTTGTATCCAGACACTTTGCTGCATTTGTTGATCAGCTTTTTGGTTGACTTTGTTGGGTCTTCTAAGTATAGTATCATGTCATCTGTAAATAAGGATAGTTTTAGTTCTTCTTTACCTGTTTGTACTCCTTTGATTTTATTCTCTTGCCTTATTGCTCTGGCTAGATTCTCAAGTATTATTTTGTAAAGAAGTGGTGATAATAAACATCCTTGTCTTGTTTCTGCTTTTATGGGGAATTCTTGCAGTTTCCCCCTATTTAATATGATGGCTGTGAGCCATTATGATATTGAGGTTTGTTTCTTCTATTCTAATTCTCTGCAGTGTTTTTTAGCATAAATGACTGTTGGGATTTGTTGAATACTTTTTGAGTATCTATTGAAATGATCATGTGATTGTTGTCTTTGGTTCATTTTATGTGATGAATTATATAGATTGTTTTTTGTATGTTGAACCAGCCTTGCAACCCTGGGATGAACCCTACCTGGTCATGGTGTATGATTTTCTTGATGTAGTTTTGAATGTGTGTTGCTAGTATTTTGTTTAGCAGTTTTGTGTTTAAGTTCATCAATGATATAGGCCTATAGTTTTCTTTTCTTGAGCTGTCTTTATTTGGTTTTGGTATTATTGTGATGTTGGCTTTCTAGAATGTATTTGGGAGAGTTCTGTTTCTGTTTCATAGACTAGATTGAGGAGTTAGGGGGATTAGCTCTTCTATAAAGGTTTTATAAAATTCACTTGGCAAACCATCTGGTCCTGGGCTTTTCTTTGATGGAAGGCTCCTTTTGCTGCTTCGGTCTCTTTAATTGCTATTGATTGGTTTAAATTTTCTGTGTTCGTAACTCAGTTTAAGAAAGTTGTATGTATCTAGAAATTTGTCAATTTCTTATAGATTTCCCATTTTGTTATAGTGTTCCAAAGTAATTTCTGATGATCATCTGGATTTCCATGCTGTTGTTGGTACTATCTCCTTTTTTATCTTTTATTTTACAACTTTCTTTTAAAAAGATAATATAGTGAAGAGTACTCCACAGCAAGAGTAAAATCTTCCTCATTTATTTCATAGTTATGACTATTCCGTTGTATAGATGCAACATACTGTATTCAACTATTCTCTTATTGATGGACAAATAGGTTGTTTTTACCCTTTAGTTGTTAGAAGTAGTTCTGCAGAAGATAGCCTTACACAAATAGCACTTTATACTTTTATACATTTGTGCCAATTTAAGAAGACAATGATTTTAAAAAATCATTGTTATTTTGATAGGATTTGAGAGAGAGCAGATCTACATATGTTTTTAATCTACCACTCTTAACCAGGTCTTGCTATATATATTTATCATAAATGCCCATTGAATTTTGCTAGGTGATTTGTCTATTGTAACAATTTAGTGTCTTCCCCTATTAATTTTAATTATAACTAAATTTGAATGATAATGATTGATTTTTTTATTATTAAACCATCCGTGCACTTCTAGAACAAATTTAGTTTGGTTATTATATATATTTTACTAGTACAATGATGGATTTGGTTTGCTATTTTATATAGGGTATTTTGTACATTTGTGTTAAATAAATTGGCCTATAATTTTGTACTCTGATGCTATTGTCAAAATTTCTCATTTATTTTTTATTATGTTTTGGTACTGGATATTGATCCCAGGGGTGTTTTACCTCTGAGCTACATTTCCAGCTTTTTAAAATTTTTTATTTTGAAACATAGTCTTGCTAGGTTGCTGAGAATCTTGCTAAATTGCTGAGACTGTTCTCTTACCTGCAGTCCTCCTCTCTCCCAAGTAATGGGATTACAAGCATGTGCTACCATGCCTGGCTCCATTTAATTTTTTAGTTTACCTTTTCACTAAAGAATTACTCATATACAGGAAGTCGCACATTTTATGTATATTGCTTAATGAACTTGTGCTTGTGTTTTCTCCTTATGTGACCATCACTCAACTTTAAATATAGGATGTTTTCTGACATTCATAATGTTCCCTTGAATGCCTCCTAATCAGTACCTTTCCTAGTAGAGGGAACCATTGTGTTTGTACATGACATCCCACAATATGCACTCTTTGTCTTGATGTTGTTTATGTAGTAGAATCTCATTGTGTTTTTGTGCTTCTGTGATGGTTATGTCTAGCCCTCTCTTATGTTTCTGTTGGTCACTGACATTCTCTTTAGTGATTAGCAATGTTCTCATTCAGGTCTTGCCTTTTGTTAGGTTTTCCGCCTTTATTTTAAATTTGACTTTTAGACTTTTTTTGTGTGTGTGATAGTGGGGATGGAACCCAGAGGCAATGGACCTTTGAGCTATACCCTCAGCCCTATTTTTTAGTCTTTTTATTTTTGAAACAGGGTCTCACTAAATTTCGAGGTGCCTCACTAAGTAGCTGAAGTTGTCCGCAATCCTCTGGTCCCAGCCTCCCAAATGCTGGGATTATCACAGCATGTGACACCACACCTGGCTAGAAGTTTTTTTTTTTTTTTAAATATAAATGATAGATCCTAGTCCATTATATGATATATGTATTTTCAGTTTCTTTTTAGAGATTCTGACTTGTTTTCTCACATGCTTACAGAAATTCTTAGCTTTAGTGAAGTACAGTTTAAGTTTTGGAGGTGGTCATGATTATTTTTTGTGTCCTTTTGAGAAATTTATGTCTACCCTAAATGTTACAAAGGAAATTTCTAGAAGAACATTTTTTTACCTCCTATTTGGATTTATGAACTACTGAATATTAATTTTTGAGTGTGATGTGAGGTTGAAGTCAACATTTATTTTATTCTTACAGAAATTTGATTGCCCTAGTGCATTTATTGAAATTATTATTTTTTCTGACTTAGCTGTAATAGTTCCTTCGTCATGAATCGGGTAACTATATTGTTAACTTCTGTCTGAATTCTTTCTCATGTGGTCCACTTATCTAGACATGGGGCTAATACCACACTCTCTTAATTATTAAAATTTTATAGCAAATCTTTATATCAAGTAAAGAACCTCTTCCAGACATGTTCTTTTGTCTTAATATGTCTGGGTGTTTTATTAACTATGCCTACTCCTCATATCTCCATGTAGCCTGTCTGTGAATCATACTGGGAGTGATGGGGAGGACTGCCTTGAGTACACTCTTAGGATGTTGTGCTTTCTTCAGGGTGTGACTTTGCTCTCTAATCTGCTCAGTTTATTTTAGAGTTCTCAGGTTGTTAGCTGATCTCGTGTGTGTGCATGTATGTTGTTTTTAGCTGTAATCAGTATAATGGCCTGGAAGCCTTGTATCCTAGTTTGAAATAAAGGCTGACAAGTTGTGAAGAGCACTTGAAAGAACTTGTTCCACCTTTTCTTCATATGTGCTCCTCCGAACAGTATGTGTACTTCTTCAGTGGTCTTCACCCAACTGGTTTTGATATGCCTTGTGTTTTTGTTGTTGTTGTTGTTTTTTTTTTTTTTTTTTTTTTTTTTTTTTTTTTTTTTTTTTTTTTTTTAGGTGACACTAGGGAATGAGCCCAGAGGCATTCTACCCCTAACTCTACTTTTTTTTTTAAATTTGAATTAGGGTCTTTACTAAGTTGGTGAGGGCCTCAATAAGTTGCTGAGGCTGGTCTTAACCCGCAATCCTCTTGTCCTAGCCTCCCAAGTACTAGGATTACAGATGTGTGTCACCACACTTGCCTGGCTGCCTTGGTTTAATTTTGTAAATGTTAATGATACTTTGAATTTATTGAGTTTTCTGGATTAGTGTGTTTATAGTTTTTATGAAATTTAGAAAGTTTATCGTTTTTTCCAATATATATCTTTCTATATACTAGGCATTTTTCTCCTTTTTTTGCCTTTAGTTACACATATGTTGAATGGCTTGACACTGTTCCATATTTCTGAGGCTTGTTTCCTGTCTTTTTCTCCTTCTATTCTTTTTCTCCTACCATCCTTGGATAGCATTCCGATCTTTTCTTCTGTAATGTCTAGTGTATTATAATACTTTTGTTTTTCACTATATTTCATTATATACTTTTCATCTGTAGAAGTCCTCTAAATTTTAAAAATCATATCTTTCTTTATTGTGTTGTTTTCTCTTTTCCATTCTTACTCCTATTGAACATACTGTATGTTTTAGCTTTTTTCCCTTTTTGTTCCATTACTTTTGTTATCACTGGTTCCCTTTTTGATTAGTAATTTTTCTCTTGGCCCTGCTGTTTTTGGCTAGATTTAGGCTTCTCTCATGTATGTGAATATTAGCAGTGGGACATTATTTTGGGTTAATTCATATACAAATATTTTTGCTCACTTTTTTTTCTGAGCCTTTCTCTTTAAAGCCAGTCTACGTCCTGGGCGGCTCTGGAGTGTGGCCCCTTCTCACTGATACTGCTGTTTCTCCTGTGGCCGGCAGTCCTTGCTGGTTGAAGCAGCTTGGTTGAGCATGGAGCTCACCTTAGGCATTTGTTTCTCCCCGTCCATCGCCTCTAATGTCTCTATTTATATTTATGATTGAACTTTGGTGTTTTCAACAGGTGGTTTATAAATTTTGTCCAGCTTTTTTCTTTTTTCTTCTTCTTCTTCTTAGTGCTGAGGATTGAACCCAGGTCCTCACACATACTAGACAAGTACTGTACCACTGTGCTACATCTGCATTCCTTTCTGTTTATTTGAAGTAGAAATTTTATTTTAGTACTGGCTCATGTTAAGTCCCTTTAGTGATTTTGATGTCTGGAATTAACTGGTAATAGAAACTAGAAAACATTCTATTTTCCTGTCCCTTGGTGCACTATTCTTTCCTAATTCCTAATTGTTTTCATGGTTATCATTAACTCCAGAAAAATGTAGAACCAGCTAAACTTTCATAAAAATTTCTCTGGGCCTTTTAAAAATAAATTTTAATTGGAGTTTAAAGACACACACATATAAACCCATAGTAAAGGGAATGAAGTACACTTATCTTAGTCTACTGTTTGATGATCTGTATACTTCAGTGAAATTACCACACAGACCATGTGCTGAATAAAGCAGTTTTCAGCCCACTGTCTTTTCACACTATATTTAACACTGTTATTCATGTTGTTTAAAGTTCTAATAATTGCCTTTTTCCCAAATACAAAATTTTTCATCTATTCTCCCATCCATGTGCATTTATATTATTTATTTATCCTTATTTTAGTATCATGTTGTCCTAATTCGTATTGTCTTATGGTAAGTCTTGCAATCAGGAGGTGTGCCTTAGTTTGTTTTGTGTTGCTATAACAAAATGCCTGAGGCACTGGGTACTTTCTAAGGGAAAAAAGTTTTTTTTGGCTCATGGTTTGTCAGGATGAAATATCCAATCTCAGGCAGTTACATGTGGTAAAGACCACCTATTGTATCATAACATGATGGATGTCCTCACATGGTGGAAGGGTATGAAAGAGAGATAGTCATGAAAGTTGAACTTGCTTTATCACAACCATTTTTTTGTGTGTGTGTGTGATACTGGGGATGGAACTGGCTTTCTACCTCTGGACTATACTCCCAGACCTATTTTTATATTTTATTAGAAACAGGGTCTCACTAAATTACTGAGAGCCTCACTAAGTAGCTAAGGCTGGCTTCAAACCTGTGTAATCCTCCTGTCTCAGCCTCCCAAGTACTGGGATTACAAGCATATGCTACCTCCCCCAGCTATGTGACCATATTCTTTGAAAGGTGCTAAATTGTATGGTTATGATAGAGTTGTTATGTCAGAAACTAATAAAATATGCATACATGTTATTTCATTTACCATTAAATTTGTCCTACCTGCGAATGGAAAAGCCTTTGATTGAAGAATGACCCAGACAGCCAGGCGTGGTGGCGCACACTTGTAATCCCCACACTTGGTAGGCGGAGACAGGAGGATCTCGCAGGTTTGAAGCCAGCCTCGCTGGGTTAAGAGACCCTGTTTCCAAATAAAAAAAATATAAAATAGGTCTGGGAATGTAGCCCAGCGGTAGAAAGGTTTCCAGGAACCCCAGTACCACAAAAAAAAAAAAAAAAGGAAGACCCAGACAATTTACAGTAAGATATGAATGAAAAGATAAAATGCTCCAAAGCATATATCATAAAGGATCTATACAGGATGTATAAAGGATGATTCAGATTTAAAATACTGGTTATGGTAGATGGAAAATGAAAATAATCAACATTTGGTAAAGTTACTGGCATAGGTTTAAATGGATAAGTAGATCTGAATTGGACTTGAAGACAGGGTTGTATAGATGGTGTAATGAATGTGTTAGTTGAATTACATAGTCAAAGAAACAGTAAGAAATTAATGAGTAAGGAGACAAAATTCATTTATTCTATTAATTCCCTTAAACTTTTGAGGAATATTCTCTGTGTGATGGTTGTAGTACAAAGGGGAATAAAACTGTCTTGTAGGAAGTCCATTTTTTTGCTGGAGATAGACAGATGGAGAATTTAATGTAAATGGTGTGTGCTTTTATGAACATGTGTCTGATTGCCTTTTGTTGTCTCTTTTCTATTGATGAATGGTGCTGTTTTTGTGTGACTGATATTGCAAATTCTCTTTGGGAAGCATAATTACATGATTTATAATATGAATAAATAGGGAAAATTGTGTATTTTCTATAAATGAATATCACATAATGAACTGTTTTCTAAAAGATAAGTTTCTTAATCTTTGATTTGGAGCAACAGAATAAAAAGACTCACTATATTCTTTCTGTAGAAATTTAAGACAGTTCTATATTTTGAAATATGTAGGTGAAAATATTAGTTTATTAGGTGATTGAATAATAGTGTGCTATATTTTATTTGCTTAATCTTAAAAGAGTAGCTGATATGACTTTGATAGGCTAAAGTGTATTTCATTTCTTCATTAACAAAAATAAAATGAGTGTCTGGCCAGGATGTGCTTGGAAAAATATTGCTGGACAAAATATACATGAGCACAGATGAAATGAACCATTGGCTCAAAAGTACTTTCTCAAATCTTCTCTAAACTTCCTGGACCACTCTGGTCTATTGGCCTAATTATTACTGTTTTGTCTTTGGACAGAGGGTTTTCTGCCAGGCCCCTTGGCATGTCCATTTCACAGAGTAGACACACTTGATGAATAGATAGACTTACTTCGGGGTTGTGTTTCTAACCACAACCCAGCCTGTCATGTATGCAGAGATGTGTGCTCCATGGTGTGACCCTTCCATGTGTTACAGCTTGGACAGATTTCTCATTCCCTCTTCAGATATGTATCAGGGACAGTGGCATATCCAGCAGGGATGCTTGTATTTAAAGGAAAGTTGATATTTTTGTTTCCAGTTTACTAAATAAAGTCATCACCATTTACCAATTCATTCCAGAGGATCCTCTTTTATTCTTTTTTTTAAATTTTAAGCCAAATCTTATGAATAATTTACAGAATAAATAGCGAAAAAATAGCTTACTAGGAATTTTAATAGGAACCTATACATAGCAAACCTTTTATGTCAGATATTGGTGTACAAACATATCACAAACGATGGAAAGGTATGGCATACTTTTTTTATTTTTATAAAACAAAGTGTCCTAGGTTGTTTAAAGACTATTACATGATAAACTCCTTTCAATTGAATGAATAACTAGAAGAAAACATTAGATTTTTTTCTTAAAAATTCTTATTCATATATTCTTAAGTTATACTATTTTCTTTTAGGATATTATCATTAGTCTGAAATGTCATCTATAAAGTCACTTTTACAAAAGCATCACTGTTAGAATCTAGAGTGCAGTTGTTTCTTAGCATCAATGTTTTGATGCTTATAATCATAGTGAAATCTTTTATCAAAGTTTTCTTTTTTTATCATAGATGGAAAATGAAAACTATGAAATTAGTGAATATATTCAATGAAACTGACATCTGATTACAAAGGTGGTGTCTCTAAACTTGGAAAATACCTTCGTGAGAGATGATACAATAGCTTGGTTAACATAATGGAAAAGCTAGGTGACGAATTACTTCATTGTAGCATCAACTCTGCAGGTCTGGGTTGGCAAACTTCAATTTTCTGATTACCTATTTTTGCATAAGAAGTTTTATTAGGATGTGACCATTTTTGGTTATTTTCACATGGCTGATTTTGTAAAGCACTATAGCAGAGTTGAATAGTGTCAGAGATAGCATGACCTAAAATACTTAACCAGCTGCCCATCAAGGAAAAGTTTGCCAACCTCCCTCCCTCCCCTTTGGAAATTTTTTGCAGTACTGGGAATTGAACCTAGGGGCATTCTACCTCCCAGCTACACTCCCAGCTCTATTTTTTATTTTTAATTTGAAACAGGATCTTATGAGTTGGGTAGGGCCTCACAAAGTAGCCAAGACTGGCCTGGAACTACAATCCTCCTGTCTCAGCCTCCCAAGTACTGAGATTAGCTGGGCGTGGTGGCACACGCTTGTAATCCCTGCGCTTGGGAGGCTGAGACAGGAGGATTGCACAGGTTCGAAGCCAGTCTCAACTACTTAGTGAGGCTCTCAGCAATTTAGTGAGACCCTGTTTCCAAATAAAATATAAAAATGGGTCTGGGAGTATAGCCCAGAGGTAGAAAGCCTCTGGGTTCCACCCCCAGTACCACCCCCCCCAAAAAAAAATGTGTGTGCGCGCGCGCGCGCGCGCGCGCGCGCGCGTGTGTGTGTGTGTGTGTGTGTGTGTGTGTGTGTTAGTTATTGGGGTTTAATCCAGGAGCATTCTATATCCAAGCTACACTATCAAGTCCTTTTTACTTTTAATTCAAAACAGGGTCTCACTAGGTTGATGAGCGTCTCACTAGGTTGCTGGCTTTGAATCTTCAAATCACCCCACTTCCCGCCCCTGCCTGTCTCAGTCGAACAATCACTGGGATTATAGTCATGCACCACCACCTCCAGCCTGTTTTTAATCTTTTAAAATACTTTTAGCATGGTAGGGAATAATTGATGAATGATGATAAGTACTGATTAAATACTAATACCTAAAATTATAAAATCACTGTTTCTAGACAAAGGAAAAATTAATACAAGATCCTATCTTAGCTTTTTTAAAAGGTCTCATGGATCCACATGGCAGTTGCATGATGGAAGAGTCTTATTCCATCACTTAAAGAATATTATACATATTCTTTTCTTTTTGGTAGGCCTCTAAGAGAACAAAAAAAAATAGTTAGCTATTCATAAGGAAATAAACATCTCAGAAATAAAAATTAGGTCTCTTGGACTGTGATAATATAGCAAAAGTTAATTGTTTTCAGTTCATATATTGTTTGTTGCCTCATAACTTTGAAAAGTCAGAGTTTTTTTTTAAATGCTTACCAAATTATTTTGGCTATTTCTCTTTTGTAAGAAAATATTTTTGTGGAGGGAATATAGATTTGTGGTAAAACACTTACTAATTTACAGAAAGTCCTGAGTTCATCCCTGCTTCACACACACACGCACACACACACACACATATACACACACACACCTCTTAATGAAAATATTCTTTAAAATTTTAGTTAAGATTATGATTATTCTCTTTACATACTTTAAGGGTTCACTCCAGATCATTCTTTCCTGTTGAGTCTTGTGGTATGGGCTATAATAATTCAGTGTTAATTTTTATTTTTTAAATAATAGTAATATAAATTTACTTAAGGTAGACTTGGACTTGATTTTTATTTTGTCTAGATTGTTAACCTTTTTTTCAGTTTTTTATTTTTTGTGGTAGTGGGGATAGAACCCAGTTGCATTCTACCTCTGAGCTACACTCCAAGCCATGTATTTTATTCTTTATCTTGGAACAGGGTTTCACTAAATTGTGGAGGGCCTCACTAAGTAGCTAAGGCTGGCCCTAAACCTGTGATCCTTCCATCTTGGCCTCCCAAATACTGGGATTACAAGTGTGCGCCACCACGCCCGGCTCAGTTTTTTTTTTTAAATTAAAAATATAGTTGAATGTGTCACTGAAATTAAAAAAAACTTCATCACTATGAAAACTATGGCAGACCAAAGAATACGATGGAAGTATTATGTACATGTCATTTTCATATTTTAGAGTGATAAATGCATGTTGTGATATGCTAATAATTGTCACATTGCCACTTTAACCTTAATTAATCATTGTAATCAAGAATTTTTTATTTTGATAACTCCCAGGAGAGATTTTAGTTCATACTAAGATGTAAAATAGCTTATTTTAGAACTTGATTACAAAGCATGAAAATTCTTTTCATACAGGTTCTCTCTTACATGGTTAAGGCAGATACTTAGGTTACTTATTCTTAATAGTTAAAACTCAAGAAAGTTATGATCTTAAGAAATTTTAAGCCAAGGTGTCTTCATATTAATACAGAGTCAGAAGAATGACTAAAATAAACTATATCTTGCTTTTTTTTTTGTGGTACTGGGGATGGAACCCAGGGGCATTCTACCTCCAAGCTACACCCCTGGTACTATATTTTTATTCTTTATTTTGAAACAGGGTCTCAATTGCAAAGGGCCTCACTAAGTAGCAGCTGAGGCTGTCTGCGAACCGTGATCCTTCTATCTCAGCCTTCCAAATGCAGGGATTATAAGCATGTACCACCACATTCGGTTTAACCTACTTTTTAAGAAGCCTTAAATCACTGGTGGCACATGCCTATAATCCCAGAACTTGGGAGGTGGAGACAGGAGGATTACAGGTTTGCGGCCAGCCTCAACAATTTAACGAGGCCCTCTTCAACATAGTGAGATCCTGTTTCAAAATAAAAAACAAAACAAAACAAAATACTGCTGGGGTTATAGCTCAGAGTTGGCTTGCCCCTGGGTTCAGTCCCCAGTAACACACACACACACACACACACACACACACACACACACACTCACATTGGTGGAATTGTCATAAACCATTTGTCTTTATTTTCTTAAGGCACGAGGAGCAGATGTTCCAGAGATTCCCGGAGAACTTACTCTTAAAACATGTGGTAATACAGCAAGTATGAAGGTTAAACATGTGAAAAAGTAAGTATAACTTTGGAGTGGGTTCTAAATGAATTTCTAATGGAAATCAGTTCTTAGCTCTTCTAAAGCTTTTATTTAGATTCCTATAATTTCTTACTGTGCATATGTTAAATTACACTGTTGAGACTTAAATTGTGACTCAACATTTAATAGAAATAGGTCTGCAGATTATCTGCTTTTCTAAAAGTATACCTATTTTTTTATCTCGAAATGTCATTGTTAGGTTACATTTGTTTAACAGGAACAGTCCAGGCACGTCTTTCTTGATGTTGATAATGTGTGTGGTCATTCGTTCAGAAAAATCAGCTTTGTTGCTTGCGTTAGGGGGTTGCTAGAACTCTGGCTTGCCTTTGAGAAGCAGGAAAAAAATGCCAGGAGCTGACTGTTAAGTGAAATATCTGAATCTCCCATGTGGTTTTAAGCAGGGAAGACATCTTTCCACTTGGAAAAGGAGGGTTAGCTAGCTGGCTATACTGCATGCGTAGGTAGAAGAAAGACAAGGATAAAGATGTTCATTTTGCATCCAGGTCCACCACTCCAGGACTGATGGGCTGTGACAACATTCACAGGTAAAATCTGGTTTCATACTTTGTTCTGTGAATGCTGCTCTGGTTAGAAGTTCACATTCAGTTTCCATAACATTCACCTAAAGTACAATTTTTCTATGGACAGGGACTTGAGTCAGGATCAGGAGAGTATAGTAATGCTTTTTTATTTCTCATTTTTGGTTTAGATATGTGGTGTGCTAAATGTAATAGGCATTGATTTGGTATATATCTGAAAAGAATTGTGCAGATGTATGTAGCTCCTGCGCATGTGCTTATTGAATATTTTTGCTTGCATGAACTCTTAAACCTATTGTGTGTTCCCCTTGGACTTGGCAATTTTGGTTTTTCCACTGTCTTATTTCCAATTTATCTTCATGTCCTTCAGGTTACCCTTCACTAAGGGCCATTTTCCGAAGATGGCCGAATGTGCGCATTTCCATTATGAGAACGTTGAATTTGGCAGCATACAGGTATATTTGAAATATTTCTTACATCGTGGATTAAAATAACTGATATGTGTTACTTTGAAATAGTTTTTCCTATTGCTATATTAGTGATTGAAGTAAAAGCTTTTGTTTTCTTTTATTGACTAATACTTGATGCCAAGTCAACCCATCACGTTAACCACCACACTCTTACATCTCAGTTAAGGATGATCAGTTCTTCCCTTTTTGTCCGGTGTGCCGTCCGTATGTTCATGGGTCTATGTAGTAGTTTTTAATTCTGAATGAAAGCAGTCTTGCTGGCATTGCCTTGTAATTTATTACTCTAAGTTTTGATATTTGGCAGATTAAGGTGTTCCCAATTGATTCCTCATTATTAAAAGTGTCTTGGCTCTTATTATCATCTGCATATATAAAATTATAGACTCAAACTTGTTGTCTTTGAGCTAATTGTCAGCTTAATGTGAAAAAATTATGAGAAAACTTTGAAAGTAAGCAGATTGTGGTTATTTTAAAATTGCATTTTCTTGGGGGAACAGAAGTCAATCTTTATGTTGTTTTTCAAATTAGCTAATAAAAGAAAATCTTGATTTCCACACACTGTATAGACCGATTCTCCCCCCACACACACTTTTTTATTTTTATTTTTTGCGGTACTGGGGATGGAACCCAGGGGTATCTTACCTCCAAGCTGTATCTCCAACCCTATTTTTTATTCTTTATTTTGAAACAGGGTCTCACTAAATTGTGTAAAGCCCCACTAAGTAACTGGGTACTCATTAAATAGTACTGGAATTACAAGCATGCACCATTATGCCTGGCTTGATTCTTCACTTTTTGCCGATTTCCCTTACACTACCCTTTCTCCAAAAGGAAACCTTTGAGACATGAATAGTTACAGTATGCTATCTCTTGTAATTTTATTTCATGAACAAGTTAAATGAATTTATTTAATAGGATTTGTGAAAGTACAGGAAATTTTTATTTCAAATAAACTGACATTTTAAAAGAGCAAAAAAATTTATAATGCTTAAAAACTATGACATAAAATAAAGGACATTTTGTTGTTTCTTCAGTGTGCTTATGATTGCAGAAGATATATTGATAAATGCGTTAGGGTAGGAAGAGCTGATTAAGAAAACATTAATAAGCCAGGTATGGCTGTGCATACTTATAATCCCAGCATTCAGGAGGCTGAGAAAGGAGGATCATGGTTTGCAGACAGCCTCAGCTACTTAGGGAGGCCCTCTGCAACTTAGTGAGACCTTGTTTCAAAATAAAGAATACAAAATAGGGCTGAGGGTGTAGCTTGGAGGTCTAATGCCCCTGGGATCCATCCTAGTTCTGCAAAAAAAAAAAAAAAAAAAAAAAAAAAAACCAGAAGAAAGAAAGGAACCATTAATGAATATGTTTTTGTGACTCTTCTGTAGTTCAGTTTTATTTTTATTTATTTATTTTTTTGCAGGTCTCGGGATGGAACCCAGGGGCATTTGACCTCTGAGCTACACCCCCTGCCCTAGTTTTTATTTTTTTTAATTTGAAACAGGGTCTCACTAAGTTGTGGAGGGCCTCACTAAGTACCTGAGGCTGGCTTCAAACCTGCTGGATCCTCCTGTCTCAGCCTTCCAAATGCTGGGATTACAAGCGTGCGCCACCACGCCCAGCGAGAAATTCAGTTTAAACAGCTTACACTTTTCGTATTTTTTCCCCCTAGTAAGTTTACTGTGTCTGTGTGAGTGAGTGAGTGAGTGAGTGAGTGTGTGTGTGTGTGTGTGTGTGTGTGTGTGTGTGTACAAGGTTGAATGGGCTCTTTTGGAAGCAGTAAACATTGTAAGGAATTCTAGTAAACAACAGGAAAGAAATAGGAGGATAAAAATATAAAGCCAAATGGGAAAAATATTTAAAATGTTGATATTATGTAACAGCTCAGGAACTCTTTAAAAAATCTAATTTAAAATAAAAACAGCTATTAATGGTAATCATGGTATAATGAATAGAGAAAATATTGACTGTAGATAGCAAATATAGATCCTAATTTTCATTGTGCTTCTTAGGAAGTTAGTGACCTTGGGCAAGCATTTCATTTCCTTATATATGAGGTGAATAAGGTTATACTGAACAATATTATATTTCTGAACTTTTATTGTTATATGATTAAAGATTTGTTTGTAATGGGTGCATTGAAGCATAAGTGGGGAGCACCCACCCTATGCTGGCTTGGCTTCTGAGATTGTGTTAAATGTTTATTACTAGGGTGCAGTATTCTTAATCTGAGGACTATGTCTAAGTCCTACTGGGGAACACATAAGGTAGGCTTTCCACCAGTGAACAGACTGTAATCTTCCCTTTAGGAGAGTGACAGCATTTTTCACTCTTCTTATTGTGTTCAGTTCTACTGTATAAACATATCTAGTGTTTCCAAGGCAAAAGAGAAGAGATCTGACACTATCTTGGTGTGATCCTTAAGTGTGGGCCATATGAGTGAGGATTTTTAGATTATGATGACTGACCAGGAGGCTCATGGACTGTGGGGGTAGGGACTGTGCACAGGAAGGCAGCCCAGCTGCACCGTTGAGTGCACTCCAGCATGCTCTCTGTGCTGGCCGTGCTGGGTTTGCACTCCTCTCCTAAGAAGCCCATTGTCTAGTCATTTCTTCCCTTTCCTCTGCTTTGTGTCTTTGGAGACTGACCTCTCCCTATCACAGCTCCCAGGCTCTGCTGCCTTCTGCTTTTGGTTGGGTTCAGTGTATGTCTTTCCATCAGGAGGGAAGTACTGGTTTTTATTCATGGACTCATGTAGTAAAAGAACCATAATGACAACCTGGCTTGACTTACATGTTTGCATTTCTTCACCTGGGTTGCTATTCTTTCTTTAACTATTACATGGTTTTATATTTTATGGTTTGATTTAATGCCATTTAACCAAACACAGTATTAACTTCCAAACAATTATACATTTTATCTAGTACAAGCAGTTAAAATGAGGTTCATATATTTCAGTTCATATTCTTTTTCATTCTATAAATAGGTAAGTCCTATTATGTTTGATTTCAAACATGTATGGAAAACAAACCCCAAATTCCTTACTTATTTTCACTGTAAGATTGGAAATAAGCCAAGTGTGGTGGTCCATGCCTGCAATCGCAGGTTTAAGGCCAGTTTCAGCAACTTAGGGAGACTTTGTTTCAAATAAAAAATAAAATAGGGCTGGGACTGTAATTCAGAGGTGGAACATTTCTGATTTTAATCTAACAGACACCACAAACAACACAAAACAAAACAAAAATTAGAAATATGTGCTGAGGAGAAAACAATTATGAAAACTTCCTAACATCTGGAGTAGGTCATCAGCCTTAGATTGGGAAGTGCCATATATACCAGTAGGCTATTCATATTATCCATTGACTAACTCACTTCTTTCCTTTAATATGTCCTAATCCTGGACCATTCTTCAGTCATTATCTTCTCTTGTTTTTAACTGTAATCTTAGGAATTTCTTAGACTTAGATTTTTTCATATTTATGGCTCTTCTCAAATCTTAAAATATTTTATTGCAGTTGGCCATCATGCCCTAGTATGACAAAAGATATCAGTATCTATTAATGTTTTTGTTAAAAAGAAGTAGACAAAAGCTGGGTGTGGTGTCTCACACTTGTAATCCAAACATTTGAGAGATGAGACAGGAGGATCCCTGTTTGTGGAAAGCCTCAACTACTACTTAGTGAGGCCCTTTGAAACTTAGTAACACCTTGTTTCAAAATAAAGACTAAAAAACAGAGTTGGGGGATGTAGCTCAAAGGTAGAATGTTTCTGGGTTCCGTCCCAGTACCGCAAAAAAAAAATCACAAAACTGGATGAAATAATCTTTTTATTAATAAAGGGTTTCAGTTATAATGTGAAAAACAATCATTATTAATCCTTTGTTAGAAATCTTAACTGCCAATTTTATTTGGACTGAAAAACAGTTGCTTTAAAAAAATTAAGTAGAAACTTTTAGGGTCAATATTGTTATTACCACACGTGCCAAAATACATTTTCATGGTCTCTCCTTTGAATTCTAGCCTGGACTGTCCAGTTCAGTTCCTTGCATCTCTGCTTGGATGTTTAGTAAGCATCTCACACTTAGCTTGCCTGGAACAGTGTCCTCTCTGACCAGCTGCTGCTGCTACTTTCCATCTTGGTAAATAGCAACTCTCAGCTCCCAAGGTCAGCCAGGAACCTCGGGGATATCTTGGGCATCTCTTTTTGTTGGTCCTTACATGCAGTTCATCAGCAAAGTTCTTGGCTCTGTCTTTAAGATATAAAAATATAACCAGGGATGTAGCTTGGTGGTACAGTACCTCAGGGATCAACCTCCAGTACTGCAAAAAAAAAGTGTGTGTGTGTGTGTGTGTGTGTGTGTGTGTGTGTGTGTGTGTGTGTGTTAAAGGTCTGGTCAGGCTTACCTACTGTAAGACCCCCGCAGAGGGGAGACCCTCAATCAACCTCGGGATAAGCGACGTCAAGAACCACGAGAAACTTTATTCTCCTTGATGCAAAAGCAAAAGGTAAAAGGAGCCAGTGCACAGGGGCCGACCCATATAGGAGTTCGGCCCCGAGCCGCTGAAACTGAGGGTATTTATAGGGAAAAGACCATTAGGGGGTTTTGGGCTAAATTGCATGCGTTTACAGAAAATTACAGAATCATTTGAAAAGTACATTTTGTAGTCAAGAGTTAGATAATACCAGGTGTAGTCAGTAAGCTCCCGGGTCAAGGCGCTCTGACTCAGTCAGTATAGATAAGATGGGGTGGGCTTATCGCACATTTTACATTCCTAAGCTGTGAGCTGCAATAAAATATACTTTTTCTTTTTAACTCTTAGCTGGCTGTTTTAACTATTAGCTAGCTGCTAGGGGCTTATGATTTTTCTTCTAAATGGAGCCTTTCACTACCACCATCCCTCCTCCCTCCTGTTACC
>NC_137786.1:129634173-129729749 GCF_963383645.1 Muscardinus avellanarius | reverse complement strand
ATAGGCCAAGCCATTGCCATTGTGGGGAGATTGTTTCAGTTACCTGCTATAGTTGGTACAGCAGCCAGATTCTTTTCAACTATAAATCAAACCACTACTATTTCAAAACCCTTGACTTCTCATTTTACTCAGAGTAAAAGCCAAATTCCTTAAAATTTCCAACCAGAGCCCTATCTCTCTGACCCATCTCTTTTCCCCTCAGAGTTCCAGCTGCAGTGGACGTTTGTGTGCAACACTCACACCAGGGCCTCCTTGTTTATTTCCTCTACTTGGGAAGTCTCCCCCCCTCACCCCCCCAAGCTTCTCTTCTTGTGGCCTCCAAATACTTGCTGCAGTGCTGTCTTCTCAGAGCACACCGTCCCTCACCAGCCTTCTCATTCCCCTCCCATGCTTTTGCCCCCAGATGCTTAGCACCATTTGGCTAATAAATAATAATACCTTGTTTATTCTGTACTCTGCCCTATTTGAACAGCACCTGACATATAAAAGTCACTCAATAAATATTTGTTTAAGGGAATAGATGAATGAGATAAATGGATTTATATTTGAAAAAGATACAGTTGGCTTTAAAATTGCTGCTTTGCTGTTTAATTTTTATTTGTTACTTAAATTTTTCTCTTATGATAAGGATATATATTTCTTACATGTGTTTTTTATATAAAACATTAAGTGAAATGGATAATAAAGTGCAAATAAAAGTTAAAAATTCCTCTCATTTTCCAACCCTTCTGTTAACTATTATGTAACTGTTAGAACTTTTGTATATATTTTATCATTTCAGTAATTTGGAATTAACCTCTTTTTATTGCTACATGGCATTTTACTTTTAAGATTGTAAGAGTTACCAGGTCATAGAGCATGTGCATTTAAAATGTTGGCACATGTTATTAAGGTGCTTGTTTGTTTTTTAAATCCTGTCTCCCTTATCCATAAGATCAGTTTTCTAAGACTCCTTATGGGTACCTGAAGTTATGGATAGTGTAAACTCTATACACACACACATACACATACATACATACACATACACACACACACAAGGTATGTTTTTTATACATACATACCTATGATAAAGCTTAATTTATAATTTAGGTATAGTAAGAGCATCATGATAATAAACAATAAAATATGAAATTACTAATAAAATAGAAAAATTATAACAATCTAGTGTAATAAAATTGCCAGTGTCACTGCTCTTGCATGTTGGGGCCATTATTAAGTAAAATGAGGGTTGCTTAAACACAAGCACTGTCACGCCGTGACAGTTGATCTGATAACCATGACAGCTTCAGTGACTAATGGGTAGGTAGCCTCTATAGCATGGATATGCTACACAGAGAGTGACTCACATCCTGGGCATGCAGGATAGCATGGCATTTTGTGATGCTATTCAGAATGGAATGCAATTTAAAGCTTATGAATTGTTTATATCGGGAATTTTTCATTTAATATTTTTGAGCCTTGGTAGATATAGATAACTGAAACTGCAAAGTGAGACCACCGACAGGGTTGGGGCTACTGTATGCCATTTATGTAGTGGTCCGTGAGACTGTATTTTTCCTTTACATCCATATCAGTAGCAGGCATTGTTGATTTTTTTTATGGTCTATGTAAGAGGTAAAATACAGCATATTATTATAATTTATATTTTTATAGTTATGAGTAAAATAATGCTTTTATGCTTATAGAAAATTTGTTTTTCTCTATGCTTGTCATATTCTTTGTTTATTTTTTTAAGGTATCTATTTTTTAGCTTTCCTTGTCTTCTGTACTGTTCTTTGGCACAGGACTAAACCAGCAGACTAGAGTCTGGAAATAAATACACCCTGAGTGTGTGGTAAAGGTTAGCATTTTTGGATTCATGAGGAGAGATGGATTGACCAGTATGTTTTGATCAACATATTATCCATTTGGAAAAAAATAAAGCTTAATCAGTACCTTATAAAGATCTTTTGAATTGGGGTCTCTAATCCCCAGTGTTAGAGTGACGAAGGGAATTACCAAGGATCACAGAAGTAAAAATAATAAGAGCCAGGATTTGAAGCCAGTCAATTTGTTTCTGAAGCAGCTCTCTAAAGCATTCCCTTGTTTCTAACTTAATTTTTACCTGATACAATTATTCTCAATCCTGCATATATTTTTCTGATGAATTGTCACTACATAAGCTTTAGACTGCACAGATTAAATCAAACTATTTTAACTGCCCTCTAGGGGAGACCTTTAGATGAATAAATCATCTAACCATCTTGTTAAAATCTCAGAGCAGGGCCTTCAGATTACCACACTGAAGAAGAAGAATACCTGTGTGGTGTATAACTGGTTGGCCAGCTGGTAGTTTGTTCTTACTATTCCATACTCTTGACCACCAGAGAAATGGTCAATTAATCTTGGTCTCCTTTTCCATGTCTTCCTACCAGAAAGCTACTGCATTCTTGGATACACCAGAATTCTAGGCAACAGCATTGTGCTTTTAGCTAAGAAATTGTAGATGAACTGTGAGATCTTGCTTAAAGAACTGAGGCTGTGACAAGGTGAGGAGGAGAAGGTATATAATAGCTCAGGCAGGAGCAATTGTGTTCTTACTGTAGTCTACTACCATAGAGAGTGAATAGCTATCTTTAAAATTAGTACAGAGCCAAGTGTGGTGTCACATACCTGTAATTCCAGTACTTGGGAGGCACAGAGAGGAGGATTACAGGTTCAGAGCTAGCCTCAGCAAGTAGTGAGTTAATCAACCTTGTGAAATCCTGTTTCAAATTAAAAATAAATAGTGTGGGGGTGTAGCTCAGAGGTTGAATGCCCCTGGGTTCAATACCAAAAAAAAAAAAAAAACCTATTTAATGTACCTTTTCAAATTTATGGGTTGCAAGTTGTACATAAGATAGTCTTAAAATTAGATCTTGTCAAAGAAACAACTTGAAGTTTTTTTTATTTGTCATCTTTTTGTCTTTCTAGTTTTTTATACTATTAATTCCTAATTATACTATTTTCTTTTTTATATTTTCTGGCTTATTTTTTATTGCTTCTTGAATTGAAGCTTAGTTCTTTTATTTTCTTTTTTCCTAGAAAAGAGTTGAGAATAATAAATACATACCTATCTATGGAAACTTTACTGTCACAAGTAGATTTGACATAAACCAACTTAGTTCAATATTACTATTTTGTTACTTATTGCCTCATTTCTTTAGAGAAATAAAATGCTATAGGTTTTGTTAATTTATTTGTTTTCAACCACTGATACTTTTTTTTGGGCAGTCCTGAGTGTTAAGTCCAAGGCTTCATGCATGCTAAGCACAATGTGTTCTACTATTGAGCTGTACTTCCAGCTTCTGATTTTTTATAAGTACTGTTAAGTTTGGGTATTTTCTTCTGAATAGTACTTTGGACAAATTATACAGGTTATATATAAAGTGCAAATAAAAGTTAAAAATTCCTCTCATTTTCCAACCCTTCTGTTAACTATTATGTAACTGTTAGAACTTTTGTATATATTTTATCATTTCAGTAATTTGGAATTAACCTCTTTTTATTGCTACATGGCATTTTACTTTTAAGATTGTAAGAGTTACCAGGTCATAGAGCATGTGCATTTAAAATGTTGGCACATGTTATTAAGGTGCTTGTTTGTTTTTTAAATCCTGTCTCCCTTATCCATAAGATCAGTTTTCTAAGACTCCTTATGGGTACCTGAAGTTATGGATAGTGTAAACTCTATACACACACACATACACATACATACATACACATACACACACACACAAGGTATGTTTTTTATACATACATACCTATGATAAAGCTTAATTTATAATTTAGGTATAGTAAGAGCATCATGATAATAAACAATAAAATATGAAATTACTAATAAAATAGAAAAATTATAACAATCTAGTGTAATAAAATTGCCAGTGTCACTGCTCTTGCATGTTGGGGCCATTATTAAGTAAAATGAGGGTTGCTTAAACACAAGCACTGTCACGCCGTGACAGTTGATCTGATAACCATGACAGCTTCAGTGACTAATGGGTAGGTAGCCTCTATAGCATGGATATGCTACACAGAGAGTGACTCACATCCTGGGCATGCAGGATAGCATGGCATTTTGTGATGCTATTCAGAATGGAATGCAATTTAAAGCTTATGAATTGTTTATATCGGGAATTTTTCATTTAATATTTTTGAGCCTTGGTAGATATAGATAACTGAAACTGCAAAGTGAGACCACCGACAGGGTTGGGGCTACTGTATGCCATTTATGTAGTGGTCCGTGAGACTGTATTTTTCCTTTACATCCATATCAGTAGCAGGCATTGTTGATTTTTTTTATGGTCTATGTAAGAGGTAAAATACAGCATATTATTATAATTTATATTTTTATAGTTATGAGTAAAATAATGCTTTTATGCTTATAGAAAATTTGTTTTTCTCTATGCTTGTCATATTCTTTGTTTATTTTTTTAAGGTATCTATTTTTTAGCTTTCCTTGTCTTCTGTACTGTTCTTTGGCACAGGACTAAACCAGCAGACTAGAGTCTGGAAATAAATACACCCTGAGTGTGTGGTAAAGGTTAGCATTTTTGGATTCATGAGGAGAGATGGATTGACCAGTATGTTTTGATCAACATATTATCCATTTGGAAAAAAATAAAGCTTAATCAGTACCTTATAAAGATCTTTTGAATTGGGGTCTCTAATCCCCAGTGTTAGAGTGACGAAGGGAATTACCAAGGATCACAGAAGTAAAAATAATAAGAGCCAGGATTTGAAGCCAGTCAATTTGTTTCTGAAGCAGCTCTCTAAAGCATTCCCTTGTTTCTAACTTAATTTTTACCTGATACAATTATTCTCAATCCTGCATATATTTTTCTGATGAATTGTCACTACATAAGCTTTAGACTGCACAGATTAAATCAAACTATTTTAACTGCCCTCTAGGGGAGACCTTTAGATGAATAAATCATCTAACCATCTTGTTAAAATCTCAGAGCAGGGCCTTCAGATTACCACACTGAAGAAGAAGAATACCTGTGTGGTGTATAACTGGTTGGCCAGCTGGTAGTTTGTTCTTACTATTCCATACTCTTGACCACCAGAGAAATGGTCAATTAATCTTGGTCTCCTTTTCCATGTCTTCCTACCAGAAAGCTACTGCATTCTTGGATACACCAGAATTCTAGGCAACAGCATTGTGCTTTTAGCTAAGAAATTGTAGATGAACTGTGAGATCTTGCTTAAAGAACTGAGGCTGTGACAAGGTGAGGAGGAGAAGGTATATAATAGCTCAGGCAGGAGCAATTGTGTTCTTACTGTAGTCTACTACCATAGAGAGTGAATAGCTATCTTTAAAATTAGTACAGAGCCAAGTGTGGTGTCACATACCTGTAATTCCAGTACTTGGGAGGCACAGAGAGGAGGATTACAGGTTCAGAGCTAGCCTCAGCAAGTAGTGAGTTAATCAACCTTGTGAAATCCTGTTTCAAATTAAAAATAAATAGTGTGGGGGTGTAGCTCAGAGGTTGAATGCCCCTGGGTTCAATACCAAAAAAAAAAAAAAACCTATTTAATGTACCTTTTCAAATTTATGGGTTGCAAGTTGTACATAAGATAGTCTTAAAATTAGATCTTGTCAAAGAAACAACTTGAAGTTTTTTTTATTTGTCATCTTTTTGTCTTTCTAGTTTTTTATACTATTAATTCCTAATTATACTATTTTCTTTTTTATATTTTCTGGCTTATTTTTTATTGCTTCTTGAATTGAAGCTTAGTTCTTTTATTTTCTTTTTTCCTAGAAAAGAGTTGAGAATAATAAATACATACCTATCTATGGAAACTTTACTGTCACAAGTAGATTTGACATAAACCAACTTAGTTCAATATTACTATTTTGTTACTTATTGCCTCATTTCTTTAGAGAAATAAAATGCTATAGGTTTTGTTAATTTATTTGTTTTCAACCACTGATACTTTTTTTTGGGCAGTCCTGAGTGTTAAGTCCAAGGCTTCATGCATGCTAAGCACAATGTGTTCTACTATTGAGCTGTACTTCCAGCTTCTGATTTTTTATAAGTACTGTTAAGTTTGGGTATTTTCTTCTGAATAGTACTTTGGACAAATTATACAGGTTATATATAAATGTATTGTGTTTTTTATTTTTTGTGGTACTAAGGGTGGAACCCAGGAGCGTTTCTACATCCGGGCTATACTCCCAGACCTATTTTATACTTTATTTGGAAACAGGGTCTCACTAAGTTGCTGAGAGCCTGACTCAGTAGCTGAGGCTGGCTTCGAACCCATGTGATGTGATCCTCCTGTCTCAGCCTCCCAAGTGCTGGGATTACAAGCATGTGCCACCACACCTGGCTATGTATTGTGATTTGTTTAGAGAAATTGAGGCCTCAAAAAAAAAAAAAATTACTAGAATGTTTCTTGCTTTAAGCCACATGTAGTTTTAAATTCTGTAAATATATTTTCTATATTGCACTTCTTTCCTTGGTTGTAGCATCTTCATTTTCCCAAAGAAAGATTTGTTCACATTATACAAAATATTTTTCTGTAAGGAGAAACAACTCAGTTAATATGCAAAAAATTACTAGTTTATGCAAGGGTACTTTTGAGGCAGTCTCTTTTCCTACCATGGTTTATGTTATATCGCCATCTAGTGTATAGGATGGTAAAATGGAGATGTTTGATTTATATTTGTTTTATCATCCAGTTAGTTACTATGAAGTCCTTTTTATACAACTTCACATAAAATTTTCAGCTAGAGCCAGGTGTGGTGGCACACACTTGTAATCCCAGAATTTAGGAGGCCGAGACCAGAGAATTGAGGTTTGCAGACAGCCTCAGCTACTTAGTGAGGCCTTCCGCAACTTAGTGAGACCCTGTTTCACAATAAAGAATAAAAAATAGGACAGGGGTGTTGCTTGGAGGCCAAATGCCCCTGGGTTTCATCCCTTGACCTGCAAAAAAAGAAAAATAATTATCTAGATTAACCTGAAGAATGCAATAGTTCAAATTTTGATAGAAATAAGACATAGGAAAAGTATCTTTTTTTTAAGTAATAGGGACTGAACCCAGAGGCATTCTAAAACTGAGCTACATCCCCAGTTCTTTTTATTGTTTTATTTTGAGACAGGGTCTTGCTAAGATGCCTAAGTTGGTCTGGAAGTTGGGATTCTCCTGCTTCAGTCTCCTGAGTATCTGAGATTTTAGGTATGCACCACCACACCTGGTAGAAAAGTATTAATTTACTATCTGGGTTCTGAGTTTTCTGTAGGAAAACTAGTAGAAATACTTCTGTCACTTTCTCTCATTAGATACATTCTCCCCTTGATACTGGAAAATGTACAAAAAAAACTAGCGAAGTTGGATCTAAGAGTAGTGGGAAATAATAATATTTAAAAATTAGGTCTAGCTGGGTGTGGTGGTGCACGCTTATAATCCCCGTGCTTGGGAGGTGGAGACAGGAGGATCGCGCAGATTAGAAGCCAGCTGCATTGGCTTAAGAGATCCTGTTTCCAATAAAAAATAAAGTATAAAAATAGGTGTGGGAGTGTAGCCTGGAGGTAGAAGGGCTTCCAGGAACCCCAGTACCACCAAAAAGAAAAAAAAATTAGGTCTAGACTTAAGTGTTTTGTTTTGTTTTATTTTTTTCTGGGATTGAACGCAGGGACAATTTACCTTTGAGACCCACTCCCAGCACTTTTTTTTTTTTAATCTTAAAACAGGGTCTTTCTAAGATGTTGAAGGTCTCACAAAGTTGTTGAGGCTGGCCTTGAACCTATCATCCTCCTGTGTCAGATTCCTAGGAACAGGGATTACAGACATGTGCCACCATGTCTGTCTTTGACTTTCATTTCAAATGAAGTATCCAGAGTTGTTATTTTTTTTTTCTTTCTTTTGTGGTACTGGGCATGGAACCCAGGGGCATTCTACCTCCAAGATACACTCCCAGCCCTATTTTTTTATTCTTTATTTGAAAACAGGGTTTCACTGAGTTGCTGAGAGCCTCAGTAAGTAGCCGAGGCTGGCTTTGAATGTACACAATCATCCTGTCTCAGCCTCCCAAGTGCTGGGATTACAAACAAGCATGCGCCACCATGCCCGGCTCAGATATATTTTTTTAAAAATGTACATGCCAGTATTTCATGAATGCTTTCTGTGAGCCAGGCATTGTCCTAATCTTGTTTGCATGTTGTCCCACTAACTGTAAAAAGCATTAAAGAACTTACTCTATCTAGATGGAAGGTTGAAAGTGATGGGTTCTGAATTTGAATTAAGGCAATCTGTGACCATAGAGCATTTTTGCAGTCTATCATAGTTTTAGAAAAGAGTAAAGTAACAGAACTACTGTTTTGACAAGAAGGACTAAACTGCAGATTTGAAATATCCTGCATCTTTAATATAGTTGAAAGTTAAAATTATAATGCATAATATCACAATATCGCTTGAATAATCTTATGTAAATTATTTAGCATTCCTAGTCTTCAGTTTCCTCATTCCTCAAATGGAAATGTATATATCAGTTCCTGTTATGTCGCAGAGCACTGAGAATTATGTGAGATGACAACTCAAAAACAAATCAGACTTCTCAGTCAGATAGTTTACAAAAAGGCAAAAGTTCTAAGCTGTACTCTGGTGAAATAAAAGTAATTGTCTGTACATTGTGGAAAGTTAAACTTCTTATAATGATCTGAGGGCAGTGTTGACAGTGGGACAGTAGAGATGTTCTGAGGAAGTGGTTTTCTCTCAGTATGGCTGTACATCAAAAATAAAAATGAGTTAGTTAATGCAAACACTGTGTCCCCCTATTTGTTTAGATATATGGAGTTTTTAAGATTAACTTGTGGATATTTTTAGTTAAGATATCTTAGATAGAATGTTTTACATTATTTAGAACAAAAATGCTAATATTTTATTGTTCTCACACTGACAAAAAGTTTAGTTTTTCTCAAGTCTGAAATTAAAATATCAGGCCCAATTTTTTTAATAATCCTCGAAGAGAGGATTTGAAATGAAAAGTTCAGGAAGTAAGTTATCAGTGTTGCTATCATTAAAGCACTGGATTTTAACTGTATCTCATTTCAGATCATTCAGTCTGATAGTTAAGGGTGTAAAAGTAGTTCGATTATGAAAACAAAACGTTGTCTATGGTGGAGTCACAGTTACATATGCAGTTTCATCTATAACTGAATATGACTGGAAAAATAGTATCACTAAGCCTGAAACTATGAAGAATCTAAGATGCTACTCTACTTGTAAGCTAACAAATTGGCTCGTCGTGATTATAGACTGACAACAAAACCATCTACCCACTCTCCCTTTTAATACTCCACCAAGAGAAGCATTGGTCCAGAGATGATAGTAACAGAATAGCATGTTGCTTTCCTTGGTACCAGATCTCCGTGGAGTGGTGTGTTGAGAACCGTGACCTGTGTGTGGGGTGGGATTTGTACCTTAGGTAAGGAACTCTGCAGCTAGAGATTTGCAACCTACTTGGAAGAGCTGGCACTTCTGCCCATTTTTTTTTCCCTCAAGATGGAGGGGAGAGGTTCTGGAATGTATAGAAATCTCCTCTAGAGAAGAGAAATAAAGATCTCTATTTCACAAACCCCCGGAGTGTAAACATGTGGTTTAGAGGAGAGATTGAAGACCATATCTCTACGGGAGACACCATTTTTAGTGCTTTGGGTCAGTCATCCTTTAACCCAGATGCTAGTAACTATGCTTAGAAACTATGTAGAAGTGTGAAAATACTCATGAAGCACTGCTTCCACACACACACACACACACACACACACACACACACACACACACACACACACTGGTGTGAGCATCAGTAAGATAAGAGATGTGCTTCTGCCTTTGTGTCCTTTAGTCTCATTTTTCATTTGTTCTTTATAACGTGGGCATCATACTGCACCGAAGATGATTCTAGTGTTTAAAAGATGAGCAGATCAGATACTTCATTTGGTACTCAGTGGAAGAAACAGTGCTCTGGATTATATTCTGGAAGGAAAAACTGTTAGGTTTATTCAGAAGTACATAGTTCTCTAGCTTTTTCCTAATAAATTCAGAGTAAGTTTTTCTGTTGATATTTTGCCTTATGTGCTGAAATTTGAACTTAACTTGCTTATTAACCACAGAAGATGTGACTCTACTGTAGAGTTTTCCTTCTACGTGTGGTGCTAGGGATGGAACCCAGAGGCTTTCTGCCATCGGGCTACACTCCCAGACCTATTTTGTTTTTTATTTGGAAACAGGGTCTTATTAAGTTGCCAATAGCCTCACTAAGTAGCTGAGGCTGCCTTCCAACCCTCACAATCCTCCTGTCTCAGCCTCCCAAGCACTGGGATTACAAGCGTGTGCCACCACACCCGGCTCCAAACTGAGTAGTTTTGAATTAGTGTTTTCAGTGTTGAACATTAGGAGGTGAAGGTGGGAGGGGGCGGACCACATAATATTGTGTAACTGAAAATATTTGTCATGTCTCCACATTTACAGGCTACTGAAATGAAATGAGCATGACAGTGAATTTGCAACCATAAAAGAAGTATAAAAGATGAATGAAAAATGAATTCTTTCTATGCCTCTGCACAGTCTGGTGATTAGGCTTTGATGACTGGTTTTCACTGTGGGTGGGGTGCTGTATTTTTATCCTGCTCTGTGCTACTGTTTTTCATTTGCCATGTAGAGAAAGGACTTTTCTGAATGTTTGAAGGTTTGCTGAATAGAGTTGTATTTTTAAAGATTCTAACAACACTAATTGTGATTGGTTTCCACGGTGATAGAAAAACCAAGTCAGAACAGGAAATGTAACTGCAAAGATAAATTTGAAAGAAATTTAGAGTGTGGGTTTTGAAAATTCTACTTGATATTCTTAGAGAAAGGACTGAGATATTATGTTGCAGAAATGAAAATAAATCATTGAGCTCATGTCATAAATTTCTGCAGGCAAATGAGCTCAGTAGTTCATCATGTCTACTTTTGGTATTGTTGATTCAGACTGCAGAACGCATATCAGTGTTCAGACTTGTGTGTAGGATATCTTAAAGCTCACAGTTCATTCCAAATGGTTTCTTGAGCACCCTGTATGTGTTGACCACCTACATGAGTGCTTCCTCAGAGTGAATAGAATCTTTTCTCAGGGAAAATGGGGAATATACTAATAAACATCAGAGAGGAAAAATGTAATAAATGCAGTGCTTGTAGGTATTCAGATGTGAAAGAGGTTATTTCCTGTAGCATTTAAAAGTTGAATAGAATTTATCTTTATTGAAGATTGGATAGAATTTGGATATACAGAAGTGAAGAACATTCAGGCAGAGAAAATAATGTAGACAGGAGACCTGGGAAGAGGATACATGTGAAGAATGATTGTGGGGAAAATGGTTTAGAAGATACTGAGAGAAATTCATACAAGTCCTTTAGTCCTTTTTCATCTAAGGTATTTGGACTTTGCTTTTCAATTGCTTTATTCATAAGAACTGGGAAAGTATTGCAGGGTTTTTGAGCAGAGTTTCATGACCAGCATTTAATGGGAAACGGAGAGAGACCATTTAGACACTATTGTTATCATCTGCTCTGCAGTTGTCTAGACTAGGTGCAGGGAAGTCTAGAGCCAAAGAAGTAGAGGGACATAGGAAGAAAGGGGCACTGTAAGTGGGTTTTTGGGAGACAGAGGAGATTTAAGGACTCAGAGGTTTAGACGAGATAGATCTTGAGCCTGGGAATATAAAAAGATAGCAGGTATGGGGAAGAAGGAGAGCTAGAGGAATCTCACATGATTAACTTGGTCAACGGGGTAATGGTTGAGCAGTTTATTTACTTTAGAAATTCAGGAGGAAGAAGAGAATATGTAAGGAAAGATCAGTTTGGGTGGTAAGTACCATATTTTAGTGAGAACATGCTTATTTATTTAGTCACTCAACAAGTTCATAATGGTCCCTGCTTAAGTTCCAGGTTCTTCTCAAGGTTCTGGGGTAGGCATCTACCTCTGTCATTTCTTCTTCCAAACATTTATGGTTACAGGTTTGTCAAATGTGTATTAATATTTTTATCTCAGCTTGTGACTCAGCTTTTGACTTTGTGTATGGTGCCCCCTTTGGGATAACTTTTAAAATTTTTATATACTCCATTTGACAGTCTCTTATTTTCCTTTTTCTTGTTTTAGTTAAGAAATTTATCCCTATATTTTTTGTGGGCAAAAAGATATTTTACTATACCTCCTTTACCATTATTACTTTTGAAGTTATATGTTTTGATCATTCCAGATGTGTAGTTCACCTGGAATTGTTCTTTAAGTATGTTGCAAGAGTTCTAGTTTTTCTCTTGCTATCTTACATTATAGACTAAGTAGTATTGCCTTTTCTTAATGATTTTTAAGGCTTCATTGGTCATGCATCAGTGTCTACTATGTGTCAATTGGATCCAGATCCAAAGAGGTGTCTTTTCTGCTCTTTTGATCTGTGGCCTGTCTCTGTGCTGATATCACATAATCCTAATAATTAGGTTTCTATTTTCTCATTGTGTTTCATATACCTCAAAACTTAGTGACTTTAAAAAAACAACTATTTTATTGTATTTCATGATTCCTTGAATTGACTCCCGTGGGCAGTTTGCTGTTGTTCTCTCTTGAGTTCCCTTATGCAATCCCATTCATATGGAGGTAGCATCTGGGGTTGGATATCTGGTTCTTCACTGGTCCTCATTGTGACCTTTATTTCCAAGTGGCATCTGATTCTTCAGAGTCCTTCCACATGCTGTTTCTCCAGTAGGGCAGCATAGACTTTAAATGTGTGGTTTAAACCCTCAAGAGTAAGTAAACCAGGAACTTCTCTGGAAGTTCCAGGGCTTTGCTTTCTGCATAGCATTATTATTTTCTCCAATGATATTTGTTTAAATAGTCATAAGCATAGCATGAATTGAAGTTGGGAAGTATTTTCTACTTCTTGTTGGAAGGAACAGCATGTACATACAGAGAGGCACTTTGTTATAGCTTCATAAAAAGTCTTGATATCTAGTAGGACAAGTCTCCTGGCTTTATCAAAATGATCTTGGTTATTTTTAACCTATCCCTTTTCTTTATGCATTTTTGGTTTCCTGAACAAGTCCTTTGAGATTGGGGGAAAGAACAAGCTATTGAAGTTCTGATAGGAATTGAATTAAATTTATTGAGAGATAAATACTGTGTTTATCATACTGAATTTTCAAATCCATCTGTATATATTTATATCTTCCTTAATATCTTTTAATACTTGGTAATTTTCTAATATTCTATATACCTTTTATTCAGCTTATTTTAGATACCTTATAGTTTTCATTGCTAACATGAATGGAGTGATAGAGTGTTTTTTAATTGCATTTTAAAATTAGATTCTACAAGTTATAAATTCTGTTGAATTTTTTACATTTAAGACTTTATTTTTATGCCAGGCATGGTGTCACACGCTTTTAATCCCTGGGCTTGGGAGGTGGATACAGGAGAATCGCACTGGTTCGAAGCCAGCCTTGCTGGCTTAAGAGACCCTGTTTCCAAATAAAAATTGGGTCTGGGAGTGTAGCCTGGAGGTAGAAGGGTTTCCAGGAACCCCAGTACCACCACCACCAAAAAACAAAAAAGACTTCATTTTTAAGCTGGACATGGTGGCATATGCCTATATGCCCAGTACTTGGGAAGTTGAGACAGGAGAACCTAGTTTCAAGGGCAGTATCAGCAACTTAGTGAGGCTCTTAGCAACTTAATGAGATATGGTTTCAAAATAAAAAATAAAATAGGCTGGGAGTGTGTCTGGGGGGTAGAATGTCCCTGGGTTTAATCCTCAGTAACACACACACACACACACACACACACACACACACAGAGACACACATGAAAAAAGATGGAGAAAAAGATACTATGAGAGGTTGGGTGTCGTGGCACACGCTTATAATCCCAGCATTCGGGAGATGGAGACTGGAGGATCACAATTCACAGACAGCCACAGCTATTTAGTGAGGCCCTTTGTAACTTAGTGACACCCCGTTTCAAAAATAAAGAGACTAAAAATTAGGGTTGGGTTTATAGCTCAGAGGTACAATGCCCCGGGGTTCCATGCCGGAGCCAGCCAGCAAAAGTACGAGTTCCGAAGAGAGGAGTGAGGATGAAAGAATTCAATTCTAAGAATTGAATTCAAACAAATTTAATTCTAGCACAGAAGGATCACCAGTCCACTCCCGGGTCGATATCTCTACTGGCCAATCCCGGGTTTATTTCTTTTGAGGTATTTATACAGTTTCAGGTCAGTCAATATCCTTGTGCTATCACCACCTGAATACAATAAAGATGATCCAAAGCACATATATCGCAGGCTGGTCTATCAATACCCTTGTGCCATCACCACCTGAATTCAATAAAGACAGATCCAAAGCATATACATCGTGGGCAGGTCAATCAATACTCTCCTGACATCACCACCTGATCTTCTCTCAAACCTTTTACTTTGAACTTTTCATGACCTCAAACCTTGTAGACTCTGGGCGAAGGACAGTCAGCTGAGTCAGAAATATTCTTTCAGCACCGGGCATGATGGCGAATGCTTGTAATCCCCACACTTGGGAGGTGGAGACAGGAGGATGGCGCAGGTTCATAGCCAGCCTCGTTGGCTTAAGAGACCTTGTTTCCAAATAAAACTATAAAAATGGGTCTGGGAGTGTAGCCCAGAGGTAGAGGGGTTTCCAGGAACCCCAGTACCACCACACACACAAAAAAATTTTATGTAGTTATAGTTCACAGAGCATAAAGTTTATCTATTTGAGGTGTACCATTCAGTATTTTTCAGGGTACTTATAATGGTCAATCATCACCAGTGTTTATTTATTTATTTATTTTGGTGGTACTGAGGGTGGAACCCAGGGGCTTTCTACTCCCAGCCCTATTTTATTCTTTATTTGGGAACAGGGTCTCACTAAGTTACTGAGAACATCACTCAGTAGCTGAGGCTGGCTTTAAAACTGTGCGATCCTCCTGTCTCAGCCTCCCAAGCACTGGGATTATAAGTGTGCGCCATCACTCCCAGCATCCAATGTTTATTTTTAGTATATTTCCACCACTTCAGAAAGAGACCCAGTACCATTCTCCTGTTGACCTCATTCTTTCATCCCCTAACCCTAGGCAACACCAGTCTACTTTCAGTCTCTGTGGGTTTTTCTACTCTTGAAATTTTATATAAATAAATGGAATCCTATAGGTGTAGGATATGATATTTGAGACTGTATTCTTTCGCTTAGTATGCTATTTTCAGAGTTTAAATTTTGGCATGTATAAATACATCATTTTTTATTAAGAACTAATTTTCTATCGAATACAGACCACATTTTGCACATTTAAAAATCTGCATTCTTAGACACATCTATTTTTGTGAAAGTAAACTAGACAGTGGTGAATTCATTCTCTCTTTTTCTCTCTCTCTCTTGCTCGCTCGCTCTCTTGCCATTTCATTCCCCTTCTCCCTAACCTGTGGTACTAGGAGTTGAAACCAGGGGTGTTCTACCTTTGAGCTACATCCCCAGCCCTTATTTATTTGGAAGTGGGCAGGGTCTTGTTAGGCTGATGAGAGTCTCACTATTTGCTGAGGCTGTCCTCAAACTTGTGATCTTCCTGTCTCAGCCTCTCACTTATTTGGATTACAAGCACGTAACACCATGCTTCACTCATTTCATCCACTTTTAAGTGTGTAATTCAGTGACACTAAGTACATTCACATTGATATGCAGCTATCAACACCAGTCACCTCTAGAACTTTTTCATCATTCCAAACTCAGGAATGCAAGGATGGTTCAACATTTGAGAATCAATCATTGTAATATACCACATTGATAGAATGAAGAGAAAAAACTACCAGATCATCTCAGTTGATGCATAAAAGCATTTGACAAAATTCAACATCTTTTCATGATCAAAACACTGTATAATTTAGAAATAGAAAAAACTTTCTCAGTGAAATAAAGATTATTTATGAAAAGCCTGTAGATAACATCTGTTCAGTGATGAAAAACTGAAAGTATTTCTCCTTATATCAGAGACAAGATACTCATGCTTGCTTTTACTACTTTTGATAGTAATTTACATAATCAGTGAAATTTCTTTCCAAATTCCATTGTAATTAAAAATTTAAAAAATTTAAAATTTATAATTTCTCAAATGATCTTGATTAGCCAACTTGAAAAAGAACAAAATTAAAGGACTTATTCTTCCTGATTTCAAACCTTATTGTAAAAGTATAGTATTCAAAAATGAGGTATTGCCATAAAGACAGACATTTATACCAGTAGAATATAATAGGGAGCCCCAAACAAAACCTCACATATATAGTAGAATAGAATTTTAGTGTGGTTATCAACACCATTCAACGGAGAAAAGATAGTATTTTCAACAAATAGTGCTGGATAAACAATTTATCCATATATCTAAGCGTAAGAATGAAATTGTAATGTTACCTTACATTATGTACAAACATTAAAACAGAGCTGGGCATGGTGGCACACACTTGTAATACCAGTACTTGGGAGGCTGAGATAAGAGGATTGTGGTTTTGGAGACAGCCTCAGCAAATTCCCATCAACCTAGAGAGATCCTGTTTCAAACTAAAACTGAAGATATAGCCCAAAGGTAAAATGTCCCTGAGTTCAGTCCCCAGAAACACACACACACACACACACACACACACACACACACACACACACACACACAAACTTAAATGTAAGAAATGCAACTATAAAACTTAAAAGAGAACATAAGGCTAAATCTTATGACATTGGGTTTAGCAGTGATTTCTTGAGTGTACACCTAAAACAAAAGCCAACAACAACAAAAATGAGTTGCAATTTTAACAGCTTTTGAGTTAAATTCTGTTTTGTTTGATTTTATTATAGCCACTCTGATCTCATTGGTTGTTTATGTGGGATATATTTTTTCAGCCTTTCACTTTTAACTTGTCTTTTTTTAAAAAATTTTTATTGAACATAAATGGTATACATTTAAACTATACTTGGTGTCCTCTCCCCCCTGACCCTGTTTTCCCTTCCCCCCTCCCACCAATAATTGTCCAGGATAACATGCCATATTTATAATTTTACACATATTCGGATGTAGACCCTCATTAATCAAGTTCAGTCTTTCTCCTCTCCTATCTTTCCATTCAAGCTTTGTTGGTATTTCCCCTCCATTACCTGGAGTACCACTGGTATCCTCTACGTTCCCTAGTTTGGGCATATTAGAGGGAACATACAAAACTCAGGAAATTAAAGCAAAAATTAACAAGTGGGATAGCATCAAACTAAAAAGTTTCTTCTCATCAAAGGAAACTATCAGTAACCTAAAGAGGAAGCCTCCAGAATGGGAGAATATCTTTATCAGCCACCACTCTGATAGGGGGCTAATATCCAGAATATACAAAGAGCTCAAAAGACTCTACACTAGCAAAACAAACAACCCAATCAAGAAATGGGCAAATGAACTAAATAGACACTTCACACAAAAGAAGAGATACAAAGGGCCAATAGATACATGAAAAGATGTTCTACATCATTGGCCATCAGGGAGATGCAAATCAAAACTACACTCACTGTTTATGTCTTTGAAGCTGAAGTGAGTCTCTTGCAGACAGTGTATAGTTGAATCATGTTAATTTTTATTCTTTTTCTAGGCTCTGCTGTGTGATTTTAGAGTTTAATTCATTTACATTTATAATATTTACTCTAAAGGAAGGCCTTCCTTCTGCTCTTTTGCTGTTTTCTGTATGTCTTACAGTTTTTGCCTCTCATTTTCTACTCTCGTTTTCTCATTTTAATTTATATTTTGTTGAAAAATTGTGTGTGTGTGTGTGTGTGTGTGTGTGTGTGTGTTACTGGGGATGGAACCCTTCTACCTCCAGGCTGCACTCCCAGACCTACTTTATATTTTATTTGGAAACAGGGTCTCTTAAGCCAGCGAGGCTGGCTTTGAACCTGCGCAATCCTCTTGTCTCCACCTCCCAAGCATGGGGATTACAAGCGTGCACCACCACGCCCGGCTTGTTGAATTTTTGAATGATAAGTTTTCATTATCTTCTCATTTCGATAAATGTACATTTTATAGATGTTTTCTTTGTGGTTACCATATGACTACATTTAGTATCCTAAAGTTATAACTATCTTTTAAATTCATACCAACTTAACCCTGAATCTCATACAAGAGTCTCTCTGACTTTGTCTATTGACCAGTCATAAAGTGTATTGGTGAGGGTCTTTTGGGGTTCATTTTACTTGAAAGTCATTAAAAATTTTGGATGTATAGATTCATGTCTTTCATCAAATTTGGAATAATTTCAGCTGTTATATCTTCAAATAATTGGCCTTTTTATCTTTCTCTCTTGTATTTTCATAATACCTGTGTTAGTTTACTTGATGGTATCCCACAGGTATCTTAGTGGTATTTAATCTTTAGAAATTGTTTCTTCCTGTGTTTAAGACTGTATTCTTTTAGTTGTTGTACCATTAAGATGGTTGATTCTTCCTATGCAAATCTGGCATTGAACCCTCTAGTGCATTTTTCATTTTAGTTATTGTACATTTTTGGAATTTGTTTGGTTCTTTCTCCTCCCCCTCTTTTAATTGAACCCAGTACACTCTATCTCTGAGGTACACCCCAGCCTTATTTTATTTTTTTATTTTTTAGACAGTGTGATGTTAAGTTGCTGAGTTTGGCCTCAAATTTGTAATTGTCTTGTCTCAGATTCCCAAGTACTGAATTACCAATGTGCACCACTGCTCCTGGCTCCTGTGTGTGTGTTTGTATATGTGTGTGTATATATGTTATGTTATGTTATGTTAGTGGGGAGTGAACTTGGAGGGGCATTCTACCTCTAATCTATACTCCCCCAACCCTTTTTTAGTTTTTGTTTTGAAGCAAGGTCTTGCTAGGTTGCTGGGAGCCTCACTACATTGCTGAGGCTGTCCTTAAAACTGTGAACCTTCTATCTCAGCCTAACAAACACTGGGATTACAGGTGTGCACCATCATTCCTGGATACCTGGCTCTTTTTATACTGTTTATTTCTTTTTATAGTCTCATTTACTTACACATTATTTTTTATTCCATTTAGATTTTTTTTTTTTCGGTACTGGGGATGAAACCCAGGGACATTTTACTTCCGAGCTACACTCCCAGCCATATTTTTTATTCTTTACTTTGAAATAGGGTCTCACTGAGTTGCAACAGGCCTCACTAATTAGTAGCTGAGGCTGTCCTCCAGCTGCAGTTCTTCTGTCTCAGCCTCACAAATGCTGGGATTTCAAGATCGTGCTACCACACCCAGCTTCATTTAGATTTTTTTTATCCATGACTTGCTCGAGCTTTTTGACTTTTTAATACAGTTCATATGTTAAGTCTAATATTGGAATTTCAGGATTTTTCGGGGATAGTTTCCTTGGACTAATTAACACTTGTGAATGGCCCATACTTTCATGTTTATGACTTTTTGTGTATGCCTTGTAACTTTTTGTTGTGTATTGGACACTTGGGTATTATAATTTGGTAACTATGGAAATCAGACTTCCAGTTTTCCAGGGATTTGCTGTTTTTGAATGTTAAAGGCTACAGTTGTCTTCCAGTTTAGGGATTTTTTTACACTGTTTTTGTGAAGACTATATTTCTTATTATGTATACTCACTGAAATCTCTCTTCTAGCTTTTTTTTTTTCAGGTTAGTGTTTTGTCAGGGGTTTTCTTGGATGCCAAGATTTAAAAATAACAAACAATTAAATGAACCACTTCTGCTAGATGTTCTCATTCAGAACTTTGCCATGTAGTTTACAGGTCTGTCTTATCCTCCTCTTCCTGTTGCACTTAGTCTGAGAACAGCTAAGATTGAAAGCATGGGACTTCTCTCTTTAGTGAGTTTGCCTTCTAGCCAGGTCATTCCCAGGTTCTAAATGCTCTCAGGGCACTTTCTGATGCCCTCATTTCCCACAGAACCTCTGTGCTCAGCTTTATCCTCCTAGACTTTAGGTCATCCACTTTATATCTCACCTGTAATTTTTGCTTCAGGTGGCTGTAGGTTTTTGTTAACTTTGTCAAGTTTTCTAGCAATGCTTGCTACCTTTCCTTCCTCTGTGAGTTCCACAGTAGGTGAAACATAGGTGAGCACCTTCAGGGAACCCCCAGATGGGTAAAAGAAGCATGGTGGTTTGTGACTAAGTCACAAACTTTATATCTTAGGGTTGTTATTCTCTCTCTCTCTCTCTCTCTCTCTCTCTCTCTCTCTCTCTCTCAATTCTTTTTTTCCATCTCAAGGACATAGTTTAGAAATTTGAGGTTTTGTTGGTAAGAAACTTTTCTGTTTTTGTTCACCAGAAAATGCTTTTTTTTTTTTAGCTCTTATTTTTCCATGGTCATTTAGGTATGAATAATATCTTGGTAAATTTCTTTTCTCAGAAATTGAGGATATTCTTAACCTGTTCCATCTGTTACTGTGGAGAAGTTAGATGTTTTATATTTACTTCTTTTTACTATTTCTAGTACTGTTCATTCCTTCCTGAAATTCTGAATTTTTATGTAGTACTGTTTCCCTTTAGCTTAAAGAACTTGTTTTAGCTTTTTTTGTTGGTTTGATTGTTGGAGATACATTTTCTCAACTTTTGTCACTTGTGAATGTCTTTATGCTGCTTAAATTTCTGCAGGTTATTTTCATGGACTATATTTCAGCACTATATAGGTTTTTTTCTCTATGCCTTCTCTTATGTTTCTGGTGAAAATCCAGCTGTCATTTGAATTTTCCTTCTTCCAGTAATATGATTTCTTTTTTAAAGATTGAAAGAGTTCTCTTTTTACTTTTTCTTTTGTTTGTTTTGTTTTGTTGCTTAAACGTATGACTACAGTATGGTAGTACTGATTTATATATTGGATTTGGGACTTGCTGAGTTTCTTGAGTTTCAGGTCAAGGTTTCTCATTAATTTTGGAAAGTTCTTATAAATTACTACTTCTGTTCCATTCCTTCTTCATCTCCTTTTGGTACTCCAGCTATGTGTGTGGTTGCTTGTCATTCTCAGAGATATGAACTATATTTTTTGTTTATTTTTTTCCTCTGTGTTTTAATTTGTATTCTTTCTACTGATCTGTTTTCAGTTTCACTGTCAGTTTGCTGTTAATATCTGATATAATAATTTTCATTCAGTTTTTTGTTTTTTTGTGGTACTAGGGATTGAACCTTGGAGACATTCTACCTCCGAGCTCCATTCCTAGCCCTTTTTCTGTTTTTGTTTGAAAGCAGGATCTTGCTAGGTTGCTGAGAGTCTCACTGTGCTTTTGAGCCTGATCTTGAACCT
Organism: Muscardinus avellanarius; assembly: GCF_963383645.1. Classification (NCBI taxonomy): domain Eukaryota; kingdom Metazoa; phylum Chordata; class Mammalia; order Rodentia; family Gliridae; genus Muscardinus; species Muscardinus avellanarius. Next base: position 129,708,414 of record NC_137786.1, on the reverse strand, counting down.
GTGATCCTCCAGTCTCAGCCTCCCAAATACTGGGATTACAGCCATGTACCACTATGCCCAGCTGAAAAAAAATTAAGTTTTAATCTCTTTCAAATTCCCATGTGTTCTTTTTACTTTTCAAATACCTCATATATGCGGAATCACACCCTATTTGTCTTTTTGTGATTGGCTTATTTAAAATTATTAACACAGTGTCCTTCAGGTTGATTCCTGCTATAGCTTATGTCCAAGTTTCCATTATTTCTTATGGATCAACAATACTTTGTCACATAAATACATATGGCCACATTTTGCTTATCTATTCTATCTACTGAATTCTCACTTGAGTGACTTCTTTGTTTTAGCTACTGTGACTAATGCTTCTTTACACAAAGGCTTATAAATATCTCTTTGAGACCTGCTTTCGATTTTTGTGGGGTATATACACAGAAGTGGAGTTGCTGGATCATATTGTAATTCTGTTTTTAACTTCATGAGGACCCCCCGTACTGTTTTCTACAGTGCCTGTACCATTTTGCATTCCTAACAATAGTGCATACATTTATACCAGCAATTTTTTTCTGTTTTTTTTTTTTTGGCTAATAGCCATCTTAATTGATGTAAGATAGTATCTCATTGTAGTTAAGATTCAAACTTCCAAGCTGGGCGTGGTGGTGCACGCTTGTTATCCCCACACTTGGGAGGCAGAGACAGGAGTATCATGCAGGTTTGAAGCCAGCCGCGCTGGCGTACGAGACCCTGTTTCAAAAATATAGATCTGGGCCGGGCGTGGTGGCGCACGCTTGTAATCCCCGCGCTTGGGAGGCGGAGACAGGAGGATCGCGCAGGTTCGAAGCCAGCTGCGCGCTGGCTTAGGAGACCCTGTTTCCAAAAATGAAAATGTAAAAATAGGTCTGGAAGTGTAGCCCGGAGGTAGAAGGGCTTCCAGGAACCCCAGTACCACCAAAAAAAAAAAAAAAAAAAAAAAATATATATATATATATATATATATATATATATATATATATATATCGATCGATCTGGGAGTGTAGCCTGGAGGTAGAAGGGCTTCCAGGAACCCCAGTACCACCAAAAAAAAAAAAAAAAAAAAAAAGATTCATACTTCCTTAATGATTGCTGAGGTGGAACATCCTTTGATGTGCTTATTGGCCATTTGTATATTTTCTTTGGAGAAATGTCTCTTCAGTTCCTGTGCTCATTTATGATGTTTTGGTTATGGGAATTCTCTCTATATTCTGGATATTAATCCCTTATAATTTACAAACATTTTTTCTATTTAAGGGTCACTTTTAAATTTATAGTTAGTATCAGCCGGGCGTGGTGGCGCACGCTTGTAATCCCCGTGCTTGGGAGGCTGAGATAGGAGGATCACACAGGTTCGAAGCCAGCCTCAGCTACTGAGTGAGGCTTTCAGCAACTTAGTGAGACCTTGTTTCCAAATAAAATATAAAAAAGGTCTGGGAGTATAACCCGGAGGTAGAAAGCCTCTGGGTTCCACTCCCAGTACCACCAAAAAAAAAAAAAATTATAGTTAGTATCTATTCTTTTTTTGGTACTAGTTATGGAACCTAGGGGGCCTTCTACTTCTGAGCTATATCCCCAGTCCTATTTTATTTTTTATTTAGAACAGGGTTCGTTAAGTTTCTGAGAGGTTTACTAAGTTGCTTATGCTGGCTGTGAATCTGCGATTGTCCTTTCTCAGCCTTTCAAACACTGGGATTTCAGGAGTATGCCACCACACCTGGCTGTTAGTATCTTTTTAATATAACCAATTAAAAATTTTTTTGTGGCATCAGGGATTGAACCTAAGGGCATTCTACCTCAGAGCTATACCCTTAGCTCTATTTTTATCCCTCCCTCCCTCCCTTCCTTCCCTTTCTTTCTTTCTTCTTTCTCTCCTCTCTTCTCTTCTCTTCTCTTCTCTTCTCTTCTCTTCTCTTCTCTTCTCTTCTCTTCTCTTCTCTTCTCTTGCACTGGGGATAGAACCCAGGGGCATTCTGTCTCTGAGCTATACCCCAGCCCTATTTTTTACTCTTTATTTGGAAACAGGGTCCCACCGAGTTGCAAAGAGCCTCAATAAGTAGCTGAGGCTTTCTGTAAACCACAATCCTCTGGCCTCAGCTTCCCGAATGCTGGGATTATAAGCCTGTGCCACCACACCCAGCTTATTCTGTATTTTGAAACAGAGTCTCACTAATTTGTGGAGAGCCTCACTTTGTTGTTGAGGCTGGCGGTGAACCCAGATCCCCCTGTCTCAGCCTCCCAAGTACTGGGATTACAAGTGTACACCACTATGCCTGGCTCCAATTTAAAATTTTTGTGAAGCCCAGTTTGTCTATTTTTTCTTTTGTTGCCTATACTTTTTGTGTCAGATCCAAGACATTATTGACATATCCAGTATTGTGGAACTTTTGCTATGTTTTTTTTCTAAGGTTTTTATAATTTTATAAAGGCTTTACATTTAGTCTTTGATCAAATTTGAGTTTATTTTTGTATATAATATTGAATAAGGGTCCAGCTACATCTTTTGCATCTGAATGTCCAGTTTCCCCAACATGGTTTTCACGCATTTGTTAAAAATACTATCCTTTCTCCATTAAATTGCCTTGGCATGCTCGTCAAAAGTCATTTGATTGTACATGCCAGGGTTTGTTTTGGGTTCTCCATTCTGTTCCTTTGTTCTGTATGTCTGTTTTCATCTAGAACCATGGTATTTTGGTTACTGTAGCTTTGTGTCAAGTTTTGAAATTAGAAAAGTATTATAGTTTTCTCTTTATAAAGATTGGCTATTTATGGTCCTTTGAGATTCCATATGAATTTTAGAGTGGATTTTTCTATTTCTGCAAGAATTGTCATTAGGATTTGATAGGTATTGCATTGACTCTTTGGGTTGCTTTAGGGTAATATTTATGTCTTAATATTTAGTCTTCCACTCCATGACACAGAATTTTCTTTTTATTTACTAATGTCTTAACTTATTTCACTAGTGACTTATATTTATACCAGCTTCACTTAAATAATGTACAAGAATCTACTTCTTTAGCAACTCTGTTCTCTCCTATTTTGATTGTTGATTTCACCGAATTAGCTTTATACATTTTTGCCCTAAAACATGAATTAATAATTCTCTTCAAGTACATTAGACTCTTAAATTATGTAGGAGGCAAAATGTGGAATTATAAACCAAAGTTATAGTAATACTAGTTTTTAGATCATGTTGATAACAAAAGTGGAGTTACAGATTGTTACAGTAAGACTAGCTTTTGTGATTGTCCATATATTTACCTCTATTGAGATCCTTGTTTCTTGATATGCTTTCTGTTAGAATGTGGAATCCTTTTATTTTGCTTTGCAGGACTCCCTTGAGCATTTCTTATACGGCATTTTGATGAATTCCTCTGGCTTTTCTTCACCTGGGAACATTTTAATTTCTGATGTTCTGAATCTGGGAATGTCTCCTTCACTTTTGAAGATCCGTTTGTCATTTGTAAGATTTCTGGTTGACATTTCTGTCCTTTTAGTTCTTTGAACATACTATATCACTGCCTTCTGGCCTCCAAAGTTTCTGATGAAAGCTGCTGCTGTTCTAATCAAAGAGTCTTGCAGTGTTGAGCTGCTATTCTCTGGATGCTTACATGAGGTTCATTATACTTCTTGGATATTTATATTACTGTCTTTCATCAAATCTGGGAAGCGTTTGACTTCTATTTCCTGGAGGGGGAGAGAGAGAGAGAGAGAGAGAGAGAGAGAGAGAGAGAGAGTGAGTGTGTGTGTGTGTGTGTGTGTGTGTGTGTGTGTGTGTGTGTTTTACTGGGGATTGAATCCAGGGGCATTCTATCTCTGAACTATATCCTTATCCCTGTTTTATTTTAGAACAGGGCTAAAATTGCCAAGGCTGGTCTAGAACTTGTGATCCCCCTGTTTCAGCCTCCCAAGTACTGGTATTATAAATGTTTGTCACCATGCTTGATGTGACTACTATTTCTTCATATCCCTTTGCCCCATTTTGCTCTCTGTTCATTTTGAGGATTTCCACATACATATTTTGGTCCATTTAACAGTGTTCTGTGGGTTCATTATGCGCTTACTTTTCTGCAGTACTTTTTTTTTGTGGTACTGGGGTTCCTGGAAGCCCTTCTACCTCCTCCCAGACCTAGTTTTTTATATTTTTATTTGGAAAACAGGGTCTCTTAAGCCAGCGCAGCTGGCTTCGAACCTGCACATCCTCCTGTCTCCGCCTCCCAAGCATGGGTATTACAAGCGTGAGCCACCATGCCCGACTTTGCAGTACTTTTTATTCAGCCTCTTTTTCTTTTCATTCCTCAGATTTTGTCATTTTCATTATCTTGTTTTAGTTTATTACCAGTTGTTTTTTCTGCTTGCTCAAAATCTGCCTTTGGCTCCCTCTAGTGAATTTTTTTATTATAGCTATTATTCTTTTCAGTTATAAAATTTGTTTTTTATTTCTTTTTAGCTTTAAAAAAATCTTTATATTAATAATTTTATTTTGTTCATACAATGTTTTCTTGACTTTCTCCACATCTCCCATTGGTTCTTTGAGCATCTTTGAGATAGTTGTTTATTTAGTATATCTGCTTTCTTTCTAGTCTTTTTCAGGGACAGTTTTCTGTTGATTCATTTCCTTTCTTTCATATAATATGCCTTTCGATTTAGTCATTCATTTTTAATGGACATTTTAATCTAATAATGTGGTGACTCTAGAAATGAGATGTCCCTCCATCCACAGGGTGTGTTATTTTTCATTACTGTTTTCGTTTTCCTTTGTTTTAGTTGTTGTAGGTTGTGTGTCAAAAGTCAGCCCAGGGTGGAAATGTAATATCTTCTCAGCCTGCCCCTTTGCCTGGGCATGTGCAGCCACTTTCTAATATTATACATATCTATAATTGCTTTGATGTCCTTTTATATGTCCTGCTTCTCATAAGGGAAAAAGAGAAGAGTGAAGGGAGTTGGGGAAACAAAATGGCATTTGCCCTCTGAGTCCCTTAAAGGTCACTTAAGCCAGAGCCATAGGCTTGCAGCAGTGGGGGAGGTGCAACAGCAATGGCCACACACCTGTGGTCCATTCATCCGATCAAAGGCAGTGTTGCAGCCACAGCATGTGTAGTGACAGGGTCCTGTAGTGGAGACAGGGTCGTCTTTTCCAGCCCTGGCTCCTCTGAGGCGAGTGGTGGCTGCCAGGATGGGATGAGAGATGGGTAGCTGCTAGTATGCTGGGAGCTGATATTGAAGGCAGTTTCTGTTCCGAGCCTTCCCCCTGAAGTGCAAGCCTCCAAGGAGTTCCAAAATAGTACAGATTCTACCAATGCACTATTGTCCAGCTGGAGAGACAGATTTCTGGTGCTCCCACTCTGCCATCTTCCCAGAATCTTCTTCCTACTGTACTTTCATATGGGTTAGCCTTTCTACTAATTTTTAGAATCTCTAGAGTTCTTTTTTTTTTTTTTTCACCATTTTTGTATCTGGTTACTCTCTATGTCTTCTTTATTTCATTGTTCTGCTTCTGACCATAGTTTACATACTTGCTTTTATGTGTGATTTCTTAATGTTAAATGTTTTGTAAAGAAAAAAGATAGTTGAGACTGAAATCTCTAAGAAAGGGTGTATCCCTCTCCAGTCTTTAGATTGGGGGATGAATCAAGCCTGTTTGTATTTGACGTAGATCTGTTCTTTGTGCCAGCTTACATTTGCATGAATTTGTCACTACCTTCAAATATTTTGGGGTTAAATTCTAAAAATTGCGTTCTCATGGAAAATTGAAGACTGGTGAGAGGCCGAAGATATCTTTGTCTTTACTGTGAAGCCATAGTCTTCTGACAGAAGGACAGAGGTCCTCTCTGTGTGCCTGGCAACCATGCTGCTGCTTCTCCTTGCTCTTTACCCCTCCCCCTCACTTTCAGGACCTCACAAGGGCTCTCCTCTCCTGGCCCCACTCGGGCCTGGGAGGGCAGCTGATAGAGTCTCTTGGGTCTCTCAGCTTTCCTGTTCGTCTCCGCCCCTCAGCTGTGGAACACTGAGAAAATGCTCTCTGAGTTCCTCTGTCCTCTAGCCTTACTGCCTTGCCCTCCAGCCTGTAGAGGTTAGCTGCCTTCACCCTGGGGAGGGGCTCCCCATGCTTCGTGGGGTTCTCTCCTGCTTCTCCTTTGCCTTTGGTGTCTGTGGCCTTTGTCCTTGGCGAATGCCAAGGCAATGTGACACTCAGTCGATGCTTGGGCTCTGCTACAAGGTCCTCCTAGTAATTTTCCATTTTCTCTCAGTCTGCTTACATCATACAAGATATAGCTACTTTTATTCACCCTCTAAGGCATAGTCTTGATCCTTTGACATCTCTGCTAGAAATCCAGGCTCAGGCATAAGTCTTCTGTCTCATGAAAGTTCTCACTTCCTCAGACTTAGTTCATTTGCAGGTTTCTTCTTTAACCTTAATTCTTTGACATAATTAAAGGTATGGTTTTATACTTAATCTGGCTTATTTTAGCTAATATGAGAAGGATTGTTGTTATTAAGTAGAAGCTTAAAGCTTTTACTTAACATCTGAGGTTTTTAAAAATTAACTTCCAGTGACACCACTTTCCTAAAGAGATTGTATCTTCATCAGCCTTGTTTTTCTCTTATTACAATGGCACATTACATTTATTACATACTTACACAGAATATCAGCCACCTCAGTGAATATTTTCTACATACTATCATATTTAATGTCCATAAATTTGAGAATAGGCACTATTATGTAATCCCCATTTTCCAGTGTGAAACTGGGTGGGTAGGTCAGATTCCCTGGATAGTTATTGGCACTTTTTAATTCAGGTCATCCCCCTCTGGAACAGACTGCAAATTCACATTCAAAGATTAGGCATATGTGTAACATAAATGAGTAAAGCAAGTGGAGGGGTCTTTGAAATAACACAGCAAGCAGCCTGATGAATGACAGGCAACAACCAGCCTTGATGCTGGCACAAAATAAAGAGTAATCAGTTCGGTGATAAGCTGTTGGAGCCCATATGCCTCAATTAAAAGCAATGGTCACTTCTCAGCTGTAGCTAGTTGTTGACCATGTGAGAATGTGGGCCTATTTTCAGTTTTCTGATTTCTCAAAACAAAGCAGAAATCTGTATTTTTACAAATGATTTCTTAGCTTCCACATGGTGACTACTCATCCAAATAAAAATAAGAGAAAATCCAGTGTGCATCTCCACATAGTGAGTCACAGTTTTACCAGTTCAAATATAAACTACAGTGACAGTTCCTAGAAATGTTTGAAATTCTAATTTCTTCATTTATCTGCCTTAAACAGTATAGAGTTCTAATAGAAGGGTTCCCTGATATTAAATTGATTGAGGGTCCAGGTATTATCTAATAGTTTATTGTTGTTCATTATTTATGACTTTCCCTTCTTTTTTGTGATACAGCTTTCACTTTCAGAAGAACAGAATGAAGTAATGAAAAATGGCTGTGACTCTAAAGAGCTTGTCTACCTCGTGCAAATTGCTTGTCAGGTAATTGTGTATGTGTCTTCCACTTCACGTAGAGTTTATTTGGAATAAATTGTTTTACTATAGTGTGTTTCTCACATTGCCTAAAGAGTTATAATCCACAGAAAGGTACTTATACTTGAATGCAATTAGACTGAGAGTACTATTGTAAGAAAAAAAGAGAAGTATGTTTACAAGAGAAATGTTTAAAAGAGGAATAAATAGGTTCATGTAATACTACCTGGGGTGCACAATTTAGTTTGCAATGTGCATATCTTCTCTTTGCATTTTTAGAAGGTTTCTAAGGTGTTGGACATTTGCAGTTAATTAACAGTGACTATAAGAACACAAATGTTGTTTTATTCCTTTTCCCATTCATATTAACATTTCTACAGGTACTTAGAATTGATGCAATTAGCTTAGTAGAACTGGTTTTGTAGATATTTAATACAACTTTAAGTGAAAGTCTTCTTGTAAAAGAAGATTATCATTTGATTAAATGAGTTAGCTATTGATCATGTCATAACAAGAGAGTATACCAGTTGTCTCTGCCTGTCTCAGTCAACATTCTTAAAACTATAATCTAAAATGAGTAACTGCACAACTTAGAGTAAGGAGGAATTACCTAATCACGGATTTTTGAAGTTTTGGGGTTCATTCCACATGAGACCAAGATCTGAAGCTCAGGGCAGGGTGGCAAGAAAGAGAGAGAGAGGGAGATAGGGAAAGAGGGAGAGGGAAAATAAATGAGGATGAATGCAAAGCTCTGCTCTCACATCCTGGAGGCTGCAAGCAGAGAGAGAAGGGGGGGATATATAATACCCAAGGCCACACCTTCAGAGATCCTTTCTTAGCAACAAAGCCCAGCTTCCAGCATTGCTGTCTTGTTTCTGTGATGGTTAGGGGGACATTCTAAATCCAAAACATTACACTGCCTTGGCTGCCCACCTTTTCTGATCATGACAGTAAGTTCTTCTGTAGTGTAATGAAGGGTGTGAGCGTGGTTTTGGAGCTTGCTATTTCTTGACTCTCAGAATTAGAACTTTTTTGAGGGAATTACCATCATTGCTCTTAATGAGATTTACAATACACCAATTTCAACATTGTCCATTTAATACTTCATCTAGTAAGCACTCAGCATACTTCTTTTACACATTTATTCCACATTCAGTAAGCTTTCTTCCTATTAGTGAATTGGTCATCATAAAGAACGTGTTTGAAAGGATGATAGTTTTCTCCTGTGACATTTTTAAAATTTTCTTTGAAGGAGAAGAAAATGGGGACATTAAATTTTTTGTCAAAAATATTGTTTTTGGCTGGGCGTGGTGACACATGCTTGTAATCCCCCGCCCTTGGTAGGCGGAGACAGGAGGATTGCGCAGGTTTGAAGCCAGCCGCACTGGCTTAAGAGACCCTGTTTCCAAATTAAAAAGTATAAAATGGGTCTGTGAGTGTAGCCCGGAGGTAGAAGGGCTTCCAGAAATCCTAGTACCCGCTCCCTCCAAAAAAACATATTGTGTTTTTGAAGTTAAAAGTTAAATAACTGGAAAAATCCAATGCATATGGGAAATACTAAAATTCTTAGGTCTGGTTATTTTCATGAAAATCTTTCAGAATTAAGCACTTTTATTTTTAGGTACTAAAATACGGAATTGGAAATTGAATTTAGCCTGTACACAAGTAAGACAGCCAGAAGTCACACTTCATTCATGTGTTTTGTTGCATGTCATCTCAGTTTCCTTGAGGAAGTAGGCAGCTCTAAGGCACCAAGTTTCATGTCATACTTTAGTAAATGCTTCTGTTTGGTCAGTGAACTATTTTTATTAGATTCTAATTACAGGTAGAACTTGCCTATTTGCATTTTATGAATATTTTCTTTTACGCTATATAAGTAATAATGATAGTGATACTATAAACTCAAAAATTTGCAATACCTTTGTGTCCTTTATGCTTTCTTCTAGTGAATAAGTGAAATGGTTGGGCTGTATAGTCCAGACCGGGTCTGAGATCACAGTGAGCCAGTCCCAGAACTGTTCATTTTAACATACTTCTTTACATGCACGCACGCGCGCGCACACACACACACACACACACACACACACACACACCTTTAATCTTGGCAATTAGTGTAGCTGTGAGCAGGAAATTTAACTCTAGAAGTGGATAGGTAGAATGTGAATGGAAAGATGTGATTGATGAGACCTGGGGGAAGAGAAGGAGGGAAACAAAAGTCATAGAAGAATCTCAAGTAGGTCTTTGCTGACCAGAAGTATGTTTCTCTTAAGAGAATTGTGGACATTGGTGAGTTGATTTTTGAATTAAAATATAAAAAATGCTTTTCTGATACAATGTTACTAATAGAAAAATGGCATCCTTAACTTGATGGGTATGTCAGGAATGAATTTATCAGTGCCCTCTACAACCTAACATATTGAAGTATCTGTTCTTCTCATCATTAATTTTCATATACTCTGAGAATACAAATATTTTCATCCTCATGAGCAAAACATAGTCTAAAAATATCTGTGTTGTTTTTTAAAAATTACCTTCAGAAGACAAGCATGCTCTTTTGGGCACTATACAATAGAATATATAATTGTTACTTGACTGTACTTTCATGTATTAGTGACCTAGATGCTAGATAGTTTCTTGGTTGTAAATATCTTGCTCAGCTGTGTAAAAAGTTTGATTACTTGGTGCACTATTTATTACATCAGAGTAGTAATTTATGGCACTTTATAATGCCATGGTACCTCTTCTCTGCTTCATTATAAGTAAGCATTGAAGTGTTTCCATAAATGTCAGCCATAAACCATATGAAACTAGGGTTTTTTTTTTTTTTACAACTAACAGACACTCATAATGAAACCCTCTAATTTTGCAAATTAGCAAGCTGAGATCCAAAGTACTATACTAGCTATCCTACACTGTATGGAATCGTAGAAGCAGGAGCTACTAAAGACTTCAATTTCCTGCCTGCCGTCCTTTTCTACATCTCCCTGGACTTTTCTGTCTAGAATAGAGTTGAGAAATTGCTTAGTCTTCAAGTAAGATAAGATTGCCATCACATAACAATGTAATCTATCTGTTCTGGAAGTTAATTTATTTTCACTACTTGCTGAGGCTGGCCACCAACCTGCTATCCTCTTGTCTCAGCTTCCCAAATACTGGGATCACAAGTATGCACCATCATGCCCAACTCACTATTTTCTAATGAACATGATTTGTACTTGGTTAGCTACTTTAAAATCTGCAAGCATATACCAAATGTTAATACTGATATCTAGTTGATTCTTTGCAGGACTTCAATGGACAAGGTCTGTTTTCTCCCTCTATGTGTGTCTCTCTGTGTCTCTGTCTTTGTCTCTGTCTGTCTCTCTCTCTCTGTGTGTCTCTGTCTCTCTTATTCTCTTTCTCTCCCTATATATATAAAACTACAGTGCGCACATGCGTGTGTGCACACAGAACCATAAATTCTAGAGGCTCTGAGAGAGATAGTACAGGTCAACTGGGTGTACTCTTAGGCCAATAAACTATATTTTTAGTGATACAAAAATATTTATCAGCTGATATAGCATGGATCCAAAGGCAATTAGGTCAAATCTTGGTCATTCAAATCTAATTTAGCTGTGTAAGGTATGTCTCAGTTGAATATTAACAATGGATAAAGCACTCTCACATGCCTTGAAGATAGATCAATAATGCCCTACCTGCACCCTCAACTCCCTTCCTCTCATACTAATTCTTGGAGTAAGTTATCTTAACTAAATCTAGGCGTGTCCTGCCTCAGGTATTTCTTCCCTTATCTTTTTATTCTGTTTGTAAGCATCTGTTTTGTCAAACAGATGAATAAAGAAACGTTGTCCAGTTTGTGCCTTGATGTTATTCTGAGTGGCGTCCTTTTCAGTCTGTTTTCTCTTTTGAAAACCATACTACATTTTCCTCTACATATCCTGTAATATGTTAAGAAAGAGTGTATTTTTGTATGAGACTTTTAGTATAGTTTTATTTGTACATTGTAACTATTACATCATAATGAGATTCAGAGTGATAGAAACATACATGCATACAGCACCTGGTGTACTTCCCTTTGGAAATACACCAGCTCCCTTCCCCTTCCCATTACATAGTATTGAGATTGTCAGAAATAACTTCATGTATGTACACAGTATTATTTGAATAGTTTCCTTTATCAAGTTTTCTTTTTTATTCTCCCTCCCCAAACCCTCTTCCATTTTTCTGCTGGTATCTCTCCTCAATTACCCAAAGTCTCTTTGTTTCCCTGTTTCTCTCTAGATTCCATATGTGAGAGAAAAAATACCACCTTGGACTTTCTGAGACTGGCCAGTCTGATTTAATGTATTTTGAAATAAGTGAAAAATTTTAAAAGGTCTTAGGACATTTATGAGCATATCATGATGAAGATAGGAACAAAATTGCCTCAAATGTTGAAATTTCAATTATTAAAAAGCTCAAAATTAGATAAATTCTGATAATTATATTAAACCCCACTATATAAAATTAAAATTTATGAAAATAATGTCAGTGGTATTGAATCTTAAAAGCATTCTGTCTTTTACTGTTTTATTCTTTAGGAAATAAATAAGCACTGGCTTTTAAGTATTAATTATAGAGTAGCAAATTTAAAACTATTTATTCTAGCATGTGCTGTAATAAAAATCCTGCCATGATCTCTTTTTTTTGTAAATATAGCTCTGTTGGTATAAATATAATTGTTTAAAAAATACTCTGTATTTTATCATTTCACTTTCAGCTTTAGTTCATTTGACATTAATAGTTCCTATTGAAGTTGGAGTGTATTAGACTACTTTTATATTTTAATCAAAACTCATCAATATTTAAGAGTTTATCTTTTCTGAAGATTGAGTATTTCATAAGTATGTGCAGTAATCTCAGTGTCCCTTTGTGTCATGGTAGGTGAATAAACAGTTGGTTTCAAGGGAATGCTTCCTTGTCTCAGAATATCTCCTGTATCTGATGTTCCCATGCTTGACATTCCCCTAGCAGAATGCATTCCTAAGCATTAAATTATTTCTTCCTCTTTTCAATCCATTTAGGAAACATAGTTACTTCAGGAGTAGGTAACTGACTGCTAACATTTATGGAGCATCTGTGTGTGAATAAAATAAATACATAAGCTGATTGCCAGCATTCTTTTTTTTTTTTTTTTTTTTTTTGGTGGTACTGGGGTTCCTGGAAGCCCTTCTACCTCCGGGCTACACTCCCAAAACTATTTTATACTTTTTATTTAGAAACAGGGTCTTTTAAGCCAGCGAGGCTGGCTTCAAACCTGCGAGATCCTCCTGTCTCCGCCTCCCAAGCTCGGGAATTACAAGCATGTGCAGGCCAAGATTGCCAACATTCTTATTTAAATTTAATTGTGTTTCTGTGAAATGTAGGTGTTGTTATTCCCATTTCATGGTTGAGGAAGCTGTTGCTCATTGATATGTAGTATTTTGCATAAAGTTCTGCATTTAGGATAAATCAAGCTAAGATTTAAGTGAGATCTCTTTTTCTCTCCTTTTTCACTGAACTTTATACATTTAGAGAGGTAACTGTGACAACATCAGTTATCTTTTAGGTAACTTTCCCAAGATAAAACATCTTCAAGGAGGAGATGATGGCAGATGGTTCTTTCTCTCATTTTTTTTTTCAACCTTGTGAAAAATGATTGATTTTTTTGATAGTAGTAATTTTTTGGTAGTAATAATTAAAATGTAAATTTAGCAACAAATTAAAATTGAGAGCTCAGTATAGAGGGGAGAGTTTTGTTTTATTCCTTTACAAAATAACATCTAAAATACTCTGAGCATTTACTTTATTCAGATGGCTTAGAAATTTTCATTTTTAAGGTGTGTGTGTGTGTGTGTGTGTGTGTGTGTTAGTGTGTGTGTTACTAGGGATTGAACCCAGGGGTATTCTACCTGTGATCTACACCCCTAGCCTCATTTAAATTTTTTTTAAATTTGTAAACAGGGTCTTACTATACTAAGTATCAGAGGGCAAGTAGCTGAGGCTGGGTGTGAACCTGCAATTTTCCTGTCTCAGCCCCTTAAGTACTGGGATTGCAAGCATGTACCACACTACCTGGCTCATATTTTTATGTTTTATATTTAAATTCATTTAGTTAATTTAGTTAATTCATTTAAATTTCATTTAGTTATTTTTGATTAGCTGCAGAAAATATAAGGTGTTGATGATTTACAAATTATGTTGAGTTTTAATTTTATAAACAACAATTTGTATAAAAAGACTTTAATGGCACAAGAATATATGCATTTGTATATATATTTTAAAGAAAAAGTGGAAAGAAATCTGTTCACACATGTATGAAGAAATACATTTTGAAATTCAAGCCCTAGTTTTATTTTTTGAAGTGCTAAAGGCATTTATATAATTGCTAGTCATGTGACTGCTTTGATGAAAGAAAAGATAATTTACTTTTAAAAAATTAATAAACTTTTATTTTTTTAGAATGGTTTTATATGTTCACAACAAACTGAACAGAAAGCACAGAGAGTTCTTGCGTCTTCCACACACTTACAGCATCCCCTATAATGGGCATCCTCGCTCCCATGGTACAGTTGTTAGAGTTGATGAGCCTGCATAGATACATGATAAAGTTCATAGTTTACATTAAGGTTTACTCTTTTTTTTTTGTTTTTTGGAGGTACTAGGGGTCGAACCCAGGGGTGAACTTCTGAGATACACCGCCCAGTTCTATTTTTTAGTCTTTATTTTGAAACAGCCTCTCATTGAGTTGTAAAGAGCTTCACTAAGTAGCCAAGGCTGTCAGCAAACCGCAATCCTCATATCTCAGCCTCCTGAATGCTGGAATTACAAGGGTGTGCCCCATGTCTGGCTAAGGTTTACTCTTGAAGTTGTATACTTCATGGCTTTGGACACATTTTTAATGATATATAATCCATCATTGAAGTATACTGAATGGTGTTCCTGCCCTAAAAATCATTTGTGCTTTGGCCATCCATTCTTCCCCTCCCCTTTAGCCCTTGGCAACCACTATCTTCAACATTTTGTCTTTGCACAAATGTCACATAGTTGGAATCATATTGTATGTAGTCTTCTCACATAGGCTTCCTTCACTTGGTGATATGCATTTAAGATCCCTCTTTATTCCCCCCATGGTTTGATTGCTCATTTTTTTTTAGTACCAAATACTGTTTTATTGTCTAGATGTACCACAATTTATGTTATCTCTTTACCTGCTGAAGGACATGTTGGTTGTCTTCAGATTTTAGTAATCATTAATAAAGTTGCTATGAATATTCATTTTCAGGATTTAATGTATGGTCATACATTTCCAATTCATTTGGGTAAATTCTATGGAGCATGATTATAAATATTCCTGGTTAGAGTATGTTAAGTTTTGTAAGAAGTTACTGAATTATCTTTTATATTAATTTAAATTTTTCATTTCCACCAGCAATGAATGAGGATTCCTTCTACACCACATTCTTGCTGGTATTTGTAGTAGTCAGTGTTTTGGGTTTTGGTCACTCTAAATGGGTGTCTTGTTTTAATTAGCAATTTTCTAATTAAATATTGAGCAATTTTCATGTACTTATTTTCTAGCTATCTGTCTTCTTTGGTGAGGTGTCTGTTCAAATTTGGCCTAATTTTCGGTTAATTTTTCTTACTATTGAGTTTTAAGAATTTTCTGTATATTTGGATGTATATTTGTATATTTGGATTATATCTGTCTAGTTTTGGAATGAGGATAATATTGGCCTTGCAGAGTGAGCTAGGAAGTACTCCTTCTGCTTCTACTTTCTGGAAGAAATTGTAGCTAGTTGGTATAATTTCTTCCTTCAATATTTGGTAGAATTTACTAGTGAATTCAGCAGGGATTGTTGCTTTCTGTTTTGTAAATTGTTAATTGATTCAATTTCTTAAATAAATATAGGCCTATTGAGAGCTGAGCGTGGTGATGCATGCTTGTAATCCTAGTACTTGGGAGGCTGAGACAGAAGGATCACAGGTACATGGGCAGCCTCAGCTACTTAGTGAGGCTCTCTGCAACTTAGTGACCTTGTTTCAAAATAAAGAATAAAAAATAGGGCTGAGGGTATAGCTTGGAGGTAGAATGTCCCTGGGTTCCATCTCCAGTACCAAAAAAAGTGATTAGATAGATAGATAGATAGATAGATAGATAGAGGCATGTATATATTAAGGAGGGTTGCATCTTAGAATGTTGATCCTTTTACCATTATTTTATAACTTTCTTTATATTTCTCATTACTTTCTGCTCTGAAGTCTTCTCTGTCTTAAATAAATATAACTATCCTCTTTTTTATAGGTTGGTATTAGCTTAGGATAACTTTCTCCATCTTTTTGTTTTTTGTCTTATACTTAAAGTGGGCTTCTTGTGGACATTAGTTGAGTGTTGCTATTTCATCGAATCTGACAATCTCAGTCTTTTAAAATATGTGCCAGACCACTTATATTTAAAGTGGTTTTGATAGAGTTTAATTAATATCTACCATATTTGTTAGTATTTTCTGTTCATTGCCATTGTTTTTTTTCACTGTTTTTGTCTTCTAACCTTTTTGCCTCTACCCCTGCTTTATTTTCATATGATTATTTTCATATGATTTCATATGAAGAAAAGTTATGTGTATTTAAGATGTAGAACATGATGTTTGATGTATAGGTATATTGTGAGATGATCATCACAATCACAATTAATTTATAGGTCCATCAGCTCACCTCATTTTTGTGATTCCTGAGGACTCTTAAGATCCACTCCTTTTGTGTGTGTCATTGAGCATTTTATCTGATTTAATCTCCTGTTGCTGTTGTTGTTGTTGTTGTACTGAGGATGAAACCCAGGGGCATTCTATGTCTGAGCTACACCCCCAGCCCTATTTTATTCTTTTATTTTGAAACAGGGTTTCACCAGGTTGCAGAAGGCCTCACTAAGGTGCTGAGGCTGTCCACAAACTAGCAATCCTCCTGTTGCAGCCTTCCAAGTACTGGAATTACAAGTGTGCACCACCATGCCAGGCTCATTTTGTCTTTGTTCTTAGTGTATTCATTATAATTTTGTTTTTGTTTTGTCTCTTTTTCTGTGGTTCTGGGTATTGAACCCAGGGGCATTTTACCTCTGAGCTATACCCTTAGACCTATTTTATTTTTATTTTGAAACAGAGTCTTGTTAGGTTGATGAGAGTCTCTCTCCTTGCTGAATCGGTTCTTGAACCTGAGATCTTCCTGTCTCAGCCTCCCAAGAACTGGTATTATAGGTCTGCACCACCATGTCTGGCTCTCCAGTTATATAAATTAAAAAAAAAAACAAACTTAGCTGTTTCCTTAGAATTTGTAGTGCACATTTACAAGTAGTCCATTTTCACTTTTAAATAACATGTACAAGTGCCTCTTGATAAGACAGTATTTCTTCATTCCTATCTCATCCTTGTATCATCACTGCCATTCATTTCATTTGTACAAAGTGTATAGTCATAAACACGTACCCATGAGCATGCACATGCGCACACACAGACACACACACAAAACATACATAATCAAATTTGTTATTTTGAACAAACTTAGATATGTTAGATCAGTTAAGCATAAAAAAATTTAATTTACCTTCACTTATTTTCTCTCCAATGTTAAGATATTTGTTTCTTAACTACAAAATTTTCCTTCTCTGAAGAACTTTTTTTTTTAGCATCTCTTGAAAGCCAGATCTGTGTTCACAAATTTTCTCTCTCTGTCTCTCTCTCTGTCTGTCTCTCTGTCTCTCTCTCTCTCTTGTTTGACAAAGTCTGTTTCTCCTTCAGTTTTTTTAAGATAATTTTACTGGGTACAGAATTCTAGGTTAGTTGTTTTGTTTTTCTTTCTCAACACTTCAAATATTTTATGCCACTCACTTCTCATTTCCATGGTTTCTAGGAAATAAGGATAAGTTGGATATTACTCCTGTCGTTGCTCCTCTATAGATAAGGTGATTTTCCCTTCTGGCTTCTTTCAGGATTGTTGTTCTTGTTATATTGGATTTCCTACAGTTTGAATTTAATAGGTCTAGATACAGATTTTTTTTACTGTTGGCATTTGTTTTGTGTTTTCTGAGTTTCCCGGGTTTGTGGTTTGGGAAGAATTGTCAGTCATTATTGCTTCCAGGGTCGCTCTGTTTCTTCTATGTCTGATTTTTCCATAATGTGTGTTTTTGAGGGAGGTGTGCTTTTCAGTTTTGGAAGTTTCTGTTGTAATATCTTCAAGCTGAGAGTCTTTCCTCAGGTGTGTCCAGTTTCCTCAGGACTGTCAGAAGCATTCTTCATTTCAGTTAGTGTTTTTAAACTAGGATTTCTTTTTGATTATTTGTTAGAATTTACCATTTTCAGCCAGATGTGGTGACGCAGGCTTGCAATCCCTGCATTTGGGAGGCTGAGACATGAGGATTGTGTTTCTCAAACAGCCTAGCTACTTACTGAAGCCCTTTGCAACTCAGTAAGACCCTGTTTCAAAATAAAGAATAAAAAAAAAGGGCTGGGGGTGTAGCTCGGAGGTAGAATGCCACTGGGTTCCATCCCCAGCACTTTAAAAAAAAATCCATTCTCTACTTTTATTATTCATCTACTTTTTCCATTAAATCCCTTAGCATGTTAATCATAATTCTTTTAAATTCCTGGTGTGATAATTAGGACATTTCTGCCATATCTGACTCTTTGTTATGATGCTTCAGTCTCTTCCCTTCTTTGTTGAAAGATGGACATGAATACTGGCTGAAAGGAGCTGCACTAACAAGACCTTTAGTGATGTGCTGCTAGGAGTCGGGGGAGCAGAAAAGGTCTGTGGTCCTATGGTTAGGTCGCAGTTTTTAGTGAATCTATGTCCCGAGCTGTGGATGTCACATGTGTTGTTGGTGCCCCTCCCAGCAGTAGGACTGGGTGACTAGAGTGGGCTAGAGTTCAGGTTTCCCCTATTCGCTGGTAGAAGGCTAGAAAGAGATGGAACTGCACAGAGATGAGTTGGGGTTTGCCCTTCCCCTAAATAGCTTAGGCTCTGGTAAAGCCCAAGTAGGTCAGGCTATGGAGAGGTAATTTTTTATGAAGGTCAGGTGCGTTGAGAAGCGCGTAATGCTCTGGCACATTTCCCACATCACTCCCCAACTCCTTGCTGGAAGCGTGATGGGATTTTTCATATATTCACTGTGGACTTGATGAGCCTCCAAAGTTCAAACTAACCCAGGCATGTGGGTCTCTAAGCCTGGGTCCCTGGAGGTTTAACTTTCAGCCCTATGATCCCTGATCCTCCAGAAACTTACCAATTCCAGTTTAGGTTTTCCTTTTCCAGCATCGGTTCCCATAGAAACAGTGCTGGTGGATTTCTGTTCCAATTAAGTTGTGATTCTCTATAGTCACTGCCTGCCTCTGGTTTGTGGGACAGTAGCTTGTTCTGTGACCTCACTTCTGTGATGCTTAGATAGATGTGTTGATTTTCAGTTTGTCCAGCTTTTTGTTTGTTAGAGTCGAATGGTAACTTCTAAGCTCCATATATTTTACACCAGAAACCAGAAATCCAGTGTGACTGTAACCTCTCAGACATGGTCATATCTGAAGTATAACTGAACCAGCAACGTTTTTATAAAGTTTCTTATTTTCATATGGTTTTTTGTAAGACTGAGCCAAAAGAACTAAAAGTTCAAAGCACAAAACAAGGTATTTTAATACTTAATACTTCTTTTTAAGATAATATAGTGAGTGAGTGAGTGTGTGAGTTGTGAGTGTGTGTGTGTGTGTGTGTGTGTGTGTGTGTGTGTGTTTTACTGGGTATCGAACCTAGGGGCATTTTATTTCTGAGCTACACCCCAGCCCTATTTTCCTTTCGTTTCCTTTCATTTCCTTTCCTTTCGTTTCCTTTCCTTTCGTTTCCTTTCCTTTCCTTTCCCTCCCTTCTCTTTTCTTTTCTTTCCTTTTCTTTCCTTTCCTGTCCTTTCCTTTCCTTTTCTTTCCTTTCCTTTCCTTTTCTTTTCTTTTTAGGTACTGAGGGTGGAACTCTGGGGCTTTTCTACCTCCGAGCTATACTCTCAGACCTATTTTATACTTTACTTGGAAACAGGGTCTCACTAAATTTCTGAGAGCCTCACTAAGTAACTGAGGCTGGCTTTGAACCTGTGTGATCCTTCTGTCTCAGCCTCCCAAGCATTGTGATTGCAAGCATGCACCACCACATCTGGCCTATTTTTTATTTTGAAACAGGGTCTCACTAAGTTGACGAAGGCCTCACTAAGTAGCTAAGGTTGGCCACAAAACTGTGATCCTCCTTTCTCAGCCTCCCAAGTACTGGGATTACAAGCATGCACCACCAGAACCTGATTTTAAGATATATTTTAAGTGTCTGTATAGAAAGAATGTCCCAAAGAACAAGATCAGTAATTTTTTTAATGACTACATTCTGAGTTTATTTATCTTTCATTTTAAATGTTTGTTTATTTCTCCTGTCTACGACTTTGTACCTTTGACCTAAATATCCACATTCCCTCTAAAAACCTCTCCCCCTCAGCCTCTTGTAACCACCATTAGGTCTCTGTCTTTATGAGTTTGATTATTTTAAATTCCACATATGAGAACATGTAATTTTTGTATTTTATGCTTGGCTTACTTCTCTTAACACAATGTTCTCTAAGTTCATATTTATTCTTGCAAAGGACAGAATTTATCTTTTAAGGTTGACTAATATCCATTCTGTGTATTTGTGTGTCCATTCTGTCTGTCTGTATGTCTCTGTCCCTGTGTGTGTGTCTCTCTCTCTGTGTCTCTCTCTTGTCTCTCTCCATCTCTGTCTGTCTGTCTGTCTGTCTGTCTGTCTGTCTGTCTCTCTCTATTACTAACCCACTGGTGGACATTTAGTTTCTGTAATTTGGGACTACAGATATTTGACATTTTGATGTAAAGTGAATAAAATACATACTCATTAATGGGATTACTCGACCATATGGTAATTCTACTTTAATTTTTGACGAACTTCCATATTGTTTTCCTTATTGGCTATACTGATATATATTCCCACCAACAATATGCAAGGTGTTATAGTAGTTGGGAGAGCACTGTGAGTTCTTTTTCTGACTTAGTATAGAAATAGTCAGAACTCAGTTGCAAAGCTAAGAAATTTATTTTCAAAAGCAAAAAAGAAAGTACCACACTTGATAGGAAGGTGCTGGAATGTCCTGAAAGAGAGGTACTGCCACCCTCTGGATCTTCAGTGTTTATATCTAAATTCTATTTCCTTATCTCATGAGAGCTAGAGCTGGCCCAGCCACCATAACAGGATGTATCTTCATCAATAACTAGGTTAGGGGATACATGGTGTTTCTTAACCCATCTTTAAGTTCCAGTGTCTGTAACCCTTTAGGTCACAGTGTCTCCATCTGTCTTATTTTTGTTGCTACAGGAACAGCCTGCTTGCAGGACAGCCTGTCTGCTGCAGAATATCAATCATATGCCTGTAACCTGGTTACAAGGGTTTTCTTTCTCCACATCTTCATGAATACTTGTTATCTTTTGTCTTTTTGACATTTTGAATAGCCATTTTTAACTGGAGTGGGCTGGATATATGACTGCAGATTTGATTTGCTTCCCCTGCTGATTAGTAATGCTAATTATTTTTTTCATATGCTTGTTTTCCGTTAACTTCTTTTGAGAAATGTCTATTTACATCTATTGCCCATTTTCAAATAAGAATATCATTTTTGTTATTATTTTGATTTTAAGGTACTTGAGTTCTCTATATTAATCTGGACATTTGCATCTTATCTAGAAATATAATTTGGTTGTTTTGATTTCGAGTATATTTCCAGTCTTATTCATAGAAAATCAGTAAATTGATAACCAATAAACTGGTTTATTTTTCTTTAATTTTGGGAAATATTATCCTACCCAAGGTTATTTTATGGTTTTATCTGTAGATTTAAAGTGACATGCTTTAATTTTGGGAAATATTATCCCACTCAAGGTTATTTTATGGTTTTATCTGTAGATTTAAAGTGACATGCTATTTTACTGTGTAGCAGTTATTTTCAAGGAAAGGCAGTAGCTTTGACCAGCAGTAGGAAGAAGGTGAATAGAAAGTTGACCTTATTTTTCAGTATTGACTTTCAATGTAATATAATTTATTAGAGTGTTTTGGAGTTTAACTATTTACTAACAAATTTATAGAAACTTCTCATTAGAAAATATAAAATCCCTTGCCAAGCCCAGTGGCACACTCCTATAATCCTAGTACTTTAGGGGCTGAGACAGAAAGATCCACTAGTTCAAGACCAGACTCAGCAACATAGCGAGAGTCTAGGCAACCTAGCGAGACCCTGTTTCAAAACAAAAAAAGAAAAAGGTTGGGGGTGGGTGTAACTCAAAGGTAGAATGCTTTGGGGTTCAATCCCTCCTACTCCCCCCCAAAAAAGTATAACAATCTCATGAATAAATCACTTTTATAGAATAAGGCCTGATTCCCAAGCATTTCCAGGTAACAATGTATTACAGGAGTTTTTATCCCCTTAATCATAGGGCAAAAGTTGGATTGTTAAAAGAAGTTACGAAGATTTCCGGGTACTTGATAAGCATCTTCATCTCTGTATTTATGACCGACGATTCTCCCAGCTCTCAGAGCTTCCTCGTTCTGAATGCCTGAAGGACAGTCCAGAGGTGAGCATTTCATACTCTGCAAAAGGAATCATTACATATGAATTAGCACAAGCTATTTTTTGTATATTAATTTAATTTAATTTTGTTGTTTTTTGGTGGTACTGGGGTTCCTGGAAACCCATCTACCTCTGGGCTACACTCCCAAACCTGTTTTTTAATTTTTGGAAACAGGGTCTCTTAAGCCAGCGCGTCTGACTTCCAATCTGCGCGATCCTTCTGTCTCCGCCTCCCAAGCGCGGGGATTATAAGCATGCGCCACCACGCCTGGCTATTTTTTGTATATTAAATAAAATCTAATGTTGAACACTTAGGTTCATTTCTGGAATTATTTATTTTAAAACAGAAACATTAGGATGTATAGAATTATTAAGGTAGCTTCCGGGCATGGTGGCACATGCTTATAATCCTAGCATTTGAGAGGCTGAGACAAGAGGATCGTATGGGACAGCCTCAGCTACTTAGTGAGACCCTTTCAACTCAGTGAGACCCTATTTCAAAAGAAAGAATAAAATAGTACTTGAGCGGCTGAGACAGGAAGATCACAGGTTCAAAGACAACCTCAACAATGAAGCAAGAGTCTTGGCCACCTAGTGAAATCCTGTTTCATAAACAAAAAGTAAATAGGGCTGCGGTATAGATTGGAGGTAGAATGCCCCTGGTTTCATTCAGTCCTCTCCAGCATCACAAAAGCAAACAAAAACAAAAGGAGGAGGAGGAGAAATAATTGTTAGAAAACAGAATTGTAGAGAAATAGATCGAGGGCAGTTCCCCTTCATAGGGATATTGGAGGAGAGAATGGATGGAAGGAAAGAATTGGAAATCAATGTAGAGAAAATCCCTCTAGCTAAAGAGAGTGACATATCCAGATTCAAAGGGCCCAAAAAGTGCTACTAGATATTGAGTAAAGAGACTCATACTCTAAGAAACATGGTAGTGAAATTTTAAAATGTTAAAACAGAGAGAAAAAAACTGTAAAACTTTCTAGAAAGCAAGCAGATTTTCTCAAAAGAACAAGAAATAGGCATTAGACTATACAGCTAGAACTGACTGAAAACAATGCATGGATATCTTCCAAGTCTTGAAGGGAAGTAATTTTAAATCTAAAATCAATTACAAGGCAATTGAGTAGCTGTGACAATGGGGAGCCATCAGCAGTCAAGCAGGAACGGGCCCTGACTCAAGGCTCAGGATGCCTTCAAGCCCCATACAAACCTATACTTCTCCATCTCTGCCTATCTGTTCAGTTTCTCAGATTGTCTCATTGCAGGAACAATGAGCTGTTCCATGGGGGAGGATCAAGTCTAAACATGGCTGCTCCTGCCCAGCCACATACATGGAAAATTACAGAATGTCTCAGAGAACAAGGTTTCAGGTCATCAGGGGAAAAACTAGATGAAAAAGCCAAATAGGATTTATATTGAACATCTTTTTTATTTTCAACACAAAACTAAAAAGAAAGTAATAAAATTAGAAGCTATAGAATAGTGTGATCCTAGACGATAAAAGGTTGAAAGTTAAAGCCTACCTGAGACAGGTTCAGTCACTGTGTCAGTTCCTGTCACTGTGTCAGTGCCCGTCACTGTGTCAGTGATGGTCCTCTGTGAAG
This sequence comes from Muscardinus avellanarius, assembly GCF_963383645.1. NCBI lineage: Eukaryota > Metazoa > Chordata > Mammalia > Rodentia > Gliridae > Muscardinus > Muscardinus avellanarius. Next base: position 129,684,634 of record NC_137786.1, on the reverse strand, counting down.
ATCCTCTGTACCTACTAAAACCCCTCAAGACCTGCAAATGGTTCCTCCAACCAATTTGTACCAGTGTCTCTGCTGGAGAATGTGGTATCTTTCCTCAGAGTTTCACTGAAACTTTCTCCTTCTCTGCAGTCAGTCACTCAGATGCTCATGGCTTACCTGTCACGCCTCTCAGCTATTGCTGGTAACAAGATCAACTGTGGGCCTGCCCTAACCTGGATGGAGGTATTGCCCAATTCACTTTGCATAATGTTTATTTTAAAATTACTTACTTAAGAAATTTAATACCTAGATTTCAGGAATCAAATGGAGTTTATTCTGTTCTTCTGGGAGGATGGATGTGTGGTATATGAAATATTTTTCAATTAACTCTTCTTTGATAATTTGGGCAGCTTAAATTTAATATATTTTATGAATTTTAGTGACACCTACTATTTTGGAGTTCAGTGTATTAACTGAAAGTAGTTTTCAGTTATTTCCAAATGAGTAGAACCTCTAAAGTGTTCTATTTTAAAGTATTTTGAGTGAAATATTACCTAGTAAATACATTAGGAATTTATTCAGTTGGATTTATGGAGTTACCTATTATTCCCCACCCTCAGTGGAAATTGGAAAGATAAGTAAAGCAACTAGAAAGCATAGAAAACTATGAGCCAGGCGAGTCAGTGGTAAGATCTTGATTTTCTATTGTTGGCTGCTTGATCTTGGAAAAATAATTTAATCTCTCATAACCTTTTTGAGCTTTTAGCATTTTTACCTTTAAATGATGACAAAGATGATTATGATCTTTTAGAGTTACAAGGATTAAATTAAATCATACATGTTCTAGGCACAGTACAATGATTGCCATATTAACTACTCGGTAAACGGTATTGGCGTGAATGTATCTTTAAAGACATTTTGGATTATTGTCTATCTAAATTAAGTTGAATTTTATAGGTAGTTAACGAAACACGTGCAAGTCCCATGTCTCTAGCCATTTCACAGTGCATGTTCTTCATTTCAGATTGATAATAAGGGAAATCATCTTCTTGTGCATGAGGAATCGTCCATCAACACTCCTGCCGTTGGTGCTGCCCATGTTATCAAGAGGTACACTGCTCGGGCCCCTGACGAACTAACCTTAGAGGTAATGATTAAAGAGGATGGTTTGTTCTCTGGTTCCTGCTACCTTTCTAGCCACACCCTTAACTATTTTAATCATTTAATTAAAAAAATTAAAAGCACCGGGTTTTTCCATGGTCCTTATCTTTGGCCTGGAATGTTTTCTGGTTTTGTTTAAATGATGGCACTCATCCTTTATCACTCAGCCTTGCTATCGCACATTTCTTCTAGGAAGCTATCCTCATCCTCCTCACTCACTCCACGCAAATAACATATCCCCAAAGCTACACTGAATGCCATTCAGAACTGCTTTCATGGCTCATCTATGACATTTTATATTTAATCATAAGTTGTTCTCCCATGTGTCTCAGTGGGCCTCTTGAAAACAAGGTGATACTCAGTGGTACCTTTTTAAGATGTTAAAGACTGAGTTAAAGAACAAATGAAAGATAAAATGAATATTTCTTGCTATCTTATGCAAAAGGTTGGGGATTATAATTCTTCCTCTAAAAATATGTATTGGCTGATGAAAGACAAAATAAATGTCAACAGATATTCAGTTTAAGGAAGAACAGTTTAAATATATACTGTTTTGAAACTAAACTTTTAAGTTCTATACAGAAAGAAATGAAGGTCTTGAAAGATGCTGTGTCTGTTACCAAATAGGACTTTGTAAAGATGACTTAATCAGGCGTTGAGAAATCAGTGTGAATATACAAAGACATATTCCTTAAAATGTACTGTGTATTAGTAACAGTACTCTCAAGTACTTAATTGTTTTATCATAGATAACAACACTTACTATGATTGAAGAATATAACGTCTATATTATTAAAAGATTATAGTTCAAATTATAATTACAATATTTTTGTTCAGGTTTATATAAACCCACTAGTTTTGCCTTTTATAATGAAGAAAGATAGCTCTTTTGGTGAAGTGTTGTATTGACAGGCCTGGAAATGTCATCACATTTTATACTTATTAAGAATAAAATATCTGGGGATGGTGATACATGCTTGTAATCCCAGTACTTGGGAGTCTAAGACAGGAGAATCTGGGTTCGAGGCCATCCTCAGCTACTTAATGAGGCCCTCCACAACTTGGTGAGACCCAGTTTCAAAGTAAAGAATAAAAATATCAGTCTGGGGATATAGCTCAGAGGTAGAATGCCCCTGAGTTCAAGCCCCAGCAACCCCCCCCCCCACATACACACAAAGAATAAAACATCTTGTGCCTTTTCCTGTAAAAATGATTATATGTCAAATGCTCAGTACAGTTCCTTGCACATGGTGATATGTAGTATTAATAGGCACTATTATTATTCTAAATATGAGTACTTATTTATTTTAATATAATTTTAAATATGAATATTTAAAACTTTTTATAAGTGAGTACAATTACTTGCAATGTGAGCAGGACTAGTACCAAAGTTCCTTCATTTAGAATGGGGTCATGTACCAGTAAATCCATAGAAATTGGAACTATCATTAAGTTGTTAGGCGTGATCAGAGGTTCAAAGCTAGCTTTGGCCACTTAGTGAGGGAAAACAAAAAAAAAGGGGAAGTACCATTAAGTAAAAAATGCGTTTAACATGTCTCAGCTACTGACCCTTCTTGCTTGGTAACACATTTACTGTAGAAGATCAGTTATTTGCTCTAGTTACATGGTTGACTGAGAGCTGCTGCTGCCCAGCATCACAAGAGTATCTTACCACCTGTCATTAGCTGGAAAAAGAGTAAGATTTGAAATACAGTATTTACTGAATGCCTATCACTGGTAAGTCGAGCCATCACAATTTGAAGACTATTTTAACAGAAGAGATGATGGCATGATAATAGCACAGGAAATTGTAGCCAAAATCTGGATTTCTGAAGTTACATACATGTGTTAGTTCCATCACAATATTTGTGCCTCTTAATTTTTCATACAGCTCTCCTTAACAGAAGGTAAGATTATTATTCTCAAAAGAGTAATCTGTTTTTTTTTAGAAATGACTAGCCAGAGCATAAAATAGTACTTCACCCTTTTGTATAGTTTATATAAATTTTAGATAGAACAGTTGGTTTAGAAGTTAACTAACACCATTGTCTGTACAATTTTGATTTCCTAGGTGGGAGACATTGTTTCTGTTATTGACATGCCCCCAAAAGTGTTAAGTACATGGTGGAGAGGCAAGCATGGATTTCAGGTAAGCAGCAAAGAGTTAGTTGTGGAAAAGTTCAAAGAACATTTTTCCATGCATTTCATTAATTTCTGTTTACAAAATGTTGCTAGTGGATTTTGCCACCAAAAATGTCTGCAAATATGGATAAATGTAGTCTAGTTGCTGTTGTGGTTGTTTATCTCCCCCTTCTTCTTTAAACCATTGTGCAGCCAGTATGACCAGTCTCAGGCCTGAGGACTGCTTTAGATTGCCAGGCTTGTGAGTCTGCCTTGCTTTTAGTATTGGTTTTAAGTCATGATTTGCAAATATTTTTTCTTTAAAACTAAGTCTAACATATTATTCTGTAAAAATGCATTGCAGTTGTTACTGGGAACTTAGTGTAGTAATTGTAGAACAGACTCTAAAGCCATCTCATTTATTTTTTTCCATATATATCTAAACAGTTTGAGACCTGACAGTGACATCTTTTAAATTGACTTAGCACTGATTTTCACAAAATAGTTGAATATTTTTTTATATCTTAAAGTTGTCCATTTTTTGGTACTGGGGACTGAATCTGGGGCCTTCTACCTCTTGAGCTATACCCCAGCCCCATTTTATTTTTTTTTAACAGGGTCTCACTAAGTTGCTGAGGGCTTCATTAAGTTGCTGAGGCTGTCCTTGAACCTGTGGCTTTCCTGTTTGAGCCTTCCAAGTACTGGGATAACAGATATGCACCACTATATCTGGCTAAAATCATATTTTTAATCTGTAGCCTGTGTTTTTTCTTTATAAAAATATTATAAAAATGCTGTATAATGAAAATGCTTACACTATATAGCTAGAAATTTGATAACCATTGTGTAAACATTTTAAGCTTTGCATATTTAGTTGTTTATCAAATGTATTTTTTTAAAAAATGTTAATACATTTTAAACAGTATAGCATAGAGGTTAACTGTAAGCTCCAGAGCCAGCTTGCTTGGACTTTGATCCTCTGTTATCTTGGGCAAGTTACTTAATACTCTGCTTCAGTTTTCTTATTTGTAAAATGAGGATTGCAGGACTATATTTTCTTCGCAGCTTTGTCATGAAGGTAAAATATTTGAGAACAAGAGCGTAAAGTTCTTAGATCAGGACTGATTTATTTTTGCTCAATAAATGTTGACTTTAAAATGTAAATAATTCTGTTTTTACTTTAAAATTTAATCTGTTTCTCTAGTAATAAAACACATATAGCAATTTATTTGGTAATTTAGACCAGAAAAATAATATTCTTGCTCACAACTCCTCTCAACTTCTCTTGTTTGTATGATTGGGGACAACTTCTCTCAACTTCTCTTGTTTGTATGATTAGGGACTTCCTTTATATATGCTCTAATTTTTTTTTTTACTACCGTGAAAAACAGGTGCTCTTGATTAAATGTAAAACTAAATAAAAGCCTGGGATTATCTTTTTTCTTTCTTTTTTTCCCCTTTTGTATTTTTTAATTTAAATTTTTTTTATTGGTGCACTGTATTCATACATCATAATGCGATAAAAACTTGTGTAGCCATACATGCACACATCGCCCAGTTAGCCCCTACCCAGTCCCCACACCATTCCCTCCCCATCCCTCCTTCCCATGCTTGGCTTAGTGGTTGACATCTAATATTATAGAGATTTATCCAAAATTAACAACGTATCTCACATAACAGATTCATTTGTCTGATATCAAACTTGTGATCACTTAGAGATAACATTTCAATATTTCTTTTTGCTTTCTTGCTTACCAGAGGATATTTTTTCCTTCTTTTTTTTAAGGTGAAACTATCATACATTTTTTTTTCAGAAAAAATCTATCCTAACATGAAAAATGAACTCTAAATACCCAAAACAATCTCAAAAAAGAACAAAGCTAGAAGATATACATTTTCTGATTTCAAATCTTATAAAGCTACAATAATTGAAACAGTGTAGTACTGCTATAAAGGCAGATATATAAACCAGTGAAGTAAAATAAAAAGCCTAGAAATAAATTCTTCCATATCTGGTCAAGTTTTTGACAAGGTTTCCAAGAACATTTGGTGAAGGAAATAATAATCTTTTAACTATTGTTGAAAAATAATAACTACATGAAAAAGAATAAAATTGGACCCTTACTTAACACCATATACAAATATTAACTCAAAATGGATAAAAGACCTAAATGTAAATCTTAAGACTATAAACTTTTAGAAGAAAACCTGGGTCATAACACTTTACAACAGTGAAATTGACAGTGATTTCTTGGATATGATTTTAAAGGCACAGGCAACAAAAGAATAAACAAACCAACTTCCTTTAAATAAAAAATATTGTACATCCAAAGACAATATAAACAGAGTTAAAAGTTACTGATAGAATGGGATAAAATATTTCCAAATTCTGTATCTGAAGTTATATTAATATTCCAAATAGAAGTCCTAAAAATAAGCAACAATAAAAGCAAACAATACAATTTAGAAATAGGTAAAAGACTAAAATAAATAATGAATCTCCAAAGATTTTTATATAACCAATAAACACATGAATATCACTCATCATTATCATAATATAACTAATCATTAAGGAAATACAAATAAAAACTATAGTGAAATACTACTTCATATTTGTTAGGATGGCTACTTAACATGAATTACCTTCCTCCAGCCCTTTACCTTGAGTTTGTTACTCTATTTACTTGTAAAGTGTGTTTCTTGTAAGCAGCAGATGGATGGATTCTGGTTTTTAATCCATCTTGCCACTTTATGTCTTTTTATTGGGGAATTGAGGCCATTTACGTTGTGTGATTATTGAGAGATAACTTTTAATTCATAACAAGTTAAGATTTTATTCCTGTTTGAAATACTGTTTATTCTTCTTTGCTTAGTTGCCTGCTGGATGGAAAATCTTGTTTCTCTGGTTCTGGTGTGTATTACCTATTTCTTCTTTGTAGTTAATCTCTTTGAGTATTTTCTCTAGCGCTGGTTTTGAAGACATAAATTCCTTCAGTTTCTGTTTGTCATGGAAGCTTCTTATTTCCCCATCTAATTTGATAGATAGTTTTGCTGGGTAGGACATTTTTGGCTGGAAGTTGTTTTCTTTCAGAGTTTGGAATATGTTACTCCAAGCCCTTCTGGCTTTCATGATTTGGTTTGGTAAGTCTGGAGTGATTCTAATTGGTTTGCCTCTGAATGTCACTTGGCCTTTTGTTTTTGTTGCCTTTAAGATTCTCTGCTTGGCTACTACATTGGTCATTTTGACAATTATGTGGCGTGGGGAACCTCTTCTCTGATCCTGTCTAAAGGGAGTTCTATAAGTTTCCTGGTCCTGTGTATCGACCTCTTGCTCTCTGTTTGGAAAATTTTCTGCTATTATTTCTTTGAAGAGATTATTGATCCCTTTGGTTTCACCTTCTTTTCCCTCCTCTATTCTGATTATTCTTAGGTTAGCTCTCTTAAAATGGGCCCATATTTCTTCAATGTCAGATTCCTGCTGTCTGATTTTTTTTCTAAGTTACAAATTATGTGTTCATTTTTGGAGTGATCTTCTAGGAGCGAGATTCTATTCTCCATGTGGTCTAATCGATTTTTTATACTTTGAATTGATGGCTTTACCTCAATGATTGCATCCTTATTTCTTTTAGACTCTCTCTAAATTCTTTTTGAAAGTCCTGTATTATTTCTACAGTAATTTTTCTGATTTGATCTTCTGGAGAGCTCTGAATTTCTGTGTTATCAGGTTTTGATAATATGGGGTTGTGGGCATTCATTGCTCTATTGTTCCTCTTTCCCATGATTTCAGAAGTTTGTGCCTTCCCTGGGTCACTACAACTTCACTTAGGGTGCTCTGTACCTCGAGTCTATTGTAATCTTAGCCACCACTACTCCTTTACTGGGTTGTATCACAAAGTCTCAAACCCAGGAAGTTAATCGAGGCTTCACGAGACTGTGGGGGTGCCGGGCTGGTTTGTGGACAGTCTCAGCAATGCAGCAAGACTCTCAGCAATCTAGGGAGATCCTGTTTCAAAAAACAAGAAATTAAAAAAGGGCTGGAGGTGTAGATTGGAGGTAGAATGCCCCTGGGTCCAATCCCTAGTAACACACATGAGCGCGCACGCACACACACAATTCTAGGAGGTCTATAATTGATAATTAAAATGTGTTCCTATGGGAATGTCTTTTTAGCCTGATTAGCTGAGAAAAGGGAGTGGTGTCTGTGTAGATCAGCAAGACTTCAAATGTCCATTTTGGAACTTCACTTTTAAAAAGGAGTCCAGTATAGCTGGGCGTGGTGGCACACACTTGTAATCCCAGTACTTGGGAGGTTGAGACTGGAGGATCGCATGTTCGAGGTGAGTCTCAGCTACTTAGTGAGGACCTCACAACTGAGACCCTATTTCAAAATAAAGAATAAAAAAAATAGGGCTGGGGGTGTAGCTCAGAGTTAGAATGCCCTTGGCTCAATCCCCAGTACCACAAAAAAATACAAAAATTAAACAACCTTTCAAGTTAAATCTTCCAATTTAAGGAAAGAAGACAGTTCTCAAGAGGTTTAATAAACAGCCAGGATGTTAAATCAGTCTGTGGTGGATGGATCAGGTACTAACTGCCAAACTTGGTTTTTGTGTTCACTCTAAATTATTATCTCTGTTCACTTCAATTTTCAGTGCTTTAGAAAGGAACAGCTTCCCTTCCCAGCCAGCAAGGAAGGCAGTAAACATTAACCAGCTGCGGGCTGCAGGCATACCTGTTTATTGGTGGAAAGGTTACTGCTACTGTGTTAGACTTTTATGTAATGATTAATAAACTGTGCTAGGGAAAGGCTCTTCCTCAGGCTACTTCTGAAGTCTCCTGCCCTTGGTAGGTGATTTTAAGCATTGTACCTGTCCCTCCTTAGACACTCTGTTGAAAAGAGGAAGATCATTATCCATCCTGATTTTTAAGTTTAAAATCACTAAAAGAATATCTTAGTTCAATAATTTTCATAGTTTTTTTTTTAAGTAGTAGAGTGGTTAATCAGACAGAATTTCATACAGAGCTCCACTCTGAGAAGAGCTGACAGTAGAACTGCCTCCTTGGTGGAAGTCAGCCCACTGGCCTGGGTCCTGGGACTAGGCGCTCAGCCCCTCAGGCTTCTGCAGCAACTGAGAAAGGCCTCAGCAGAGCTGCCAGCCATACTCTGGGGAAATGGTGGCTCTTAGTTTACATGGTGGATATATTACATTAAAAGTTTTAATTTTAAAAGCCAGCTAACAATAAAAGTATTATAGAAACATGTTCTTTATAAGGGTATCTTTTTTTGTTTGTTTTTGTTTTTTGCGGTACTGGGGATGGAACCCAGGGACATTGTCCCTCCGATTTACACCCTCAGCCCTATTTTTTAGTCTTTTTATTTTTTAAACAGGGTCTCACTGAATTGTGAAGGGCCTCACTAAGTAGCTGAGGCTGTTTGTGAACTGCAATCCCCTGGTCTCTGCCTCCTGAATGCTGGATTACAAGCATGCACCACCACGCCTGGCCTTAAGAGCATCTTATGTGATCCTTTTTTGAGGGTCAATATTAAATTTCTCTAATGGAAAATATGTCTTAATTGCTGGTATTTAATACATTCTGAGATAATAGATGGGTGATATAAATTCAGAATGTAAGTAGTTATACATGTTTTATAGATCTGTGTGTGGGATTTTGTTTTTTCCTGTTATGTGTGTCTATTTCTAAGTTCATTTCTTCATTGGCTTGTGTGCTAGGGCTGCCATTTTAAAATACTACAGAGTGGGTGGCTTAAACAATGGAAATATATTTTCACAGAGTTCTGTTAAGCATCAAGTTTAATGTGTTAACAGGGTGGGTTTCTTCTGAGGCCTCTCTCCTTGGCTTGCAGATGGCTGTCCACTTGCCATGTCTTCTGTGCACGTGGGTGACTATCCTAATCTCTCCTTATAAGGATGTCAGTCAAATTGGGTTAGGGCCCACCTCATTTAACCTCGCTTATCTCATTAAAAGCAGTCTCTAAATGTAGCCATGTGTTGAGGTACTGGGTGTTTGGAATTCATCAAATGAATTTGGGGTAGATACAATTCAACCCATAATAGGTGCTAGCCAACCTTTGTCACAACTGGGTTGGGCCATCTTTAGGACTGACTCTCTCAGTGACTCACTCTCTCAAGCAGGGAGCATGGCTCTTGTGAGCTGTGCTAGGCCCCCAGACCAAGAGCAGGCAGAGCTTAGGGCAGTGGCCATGCATGGTGAGAACCTGAGGGCCTTGGAAGGAAGGAGTCTTAATAACTGCTCTGTGGCTGCCCTACCCTCTGTTGTCCTTAAGCAGCACCTAAAAAGGGTCCAACTGGAGCTCTCAGGTCATGGCAGATCCTCACTGCCTTTGCGGTTCATGCCCTCTGGCAGTGGAGCCCTGCTCCAAGGCAGGATGGAGAACGGGCTGGCCTGGCTACTCTCCTCAGGCTCTCTGCCAAGTGAGAGGGCCAGGGGCCAGCAGGTTCCCCTGGGAGTCTTGGAGTGATTCTTGGAGGAGCACATTCTGTGTGTGTGTGTGTGTGTGTGTGTGTGTGTGTGTGTGTGTGTGTGTGTATTCATTCTGGGGAGAGGGTATCCAGGTGACTCACAAAGCTTTTTGCCAGTGGGAATGGGCTGGCTTCATTGGCTCTGGTCACAAGCTGACTACATTCCAGGCTGTCAGAGACCGCAGAGGAAGACACACAATGGCTCTGTCTATTTTTCCCAGCGTTGCAGGGGAGATGACAGCATGTCTTGGTATTGGCTTGTCCAGGACTGTGGTCTTCCTGGGGATCAAGATCACTGGTACTGTTGACTTGGGAGAGAGAAGGGAGGAGCAAGGGGCCACTGCTTCCAGGGTGGAGGCAGAGCCTTCTGGGACATCCTGCCTTGAGCACTGCAGCTCTGTGCAGCCTGTTACCTGGACCTCACCTTTTGTCAAGGTTCCACGTGTGTGTTGTCTTCTTTCTGGGCAGCGTCAGGGTATGACAGGCTACAGGGCACCATGCATAGCCTTTCCTTTATGTTGCTGTAAACTAGTGCTGTGCAGCTGCCGTCCTGACTTCACTGTTGTAAGAAGTATTTATGCGTAGACCTGATTTTTTTTAGTACAGTTTTAGATTTACAGAATAATTGAGCAGATAGTCATGGAGTTTCATAAAGTTACCACCTCCACCCCAGTCCTCCTGTTAGTCCCATCGTGTTGTGCTATACCCGAATAGAATTGGTAAGGCTGCTCTTCTCTATGCATCAGCTGTTGGCTGTGTTTACCTGCAGTGCACACTGAACACTGTTTCTATAAATGTGATTTGAGGAAGCTGGGCATGGCTTCCTGTAATCCTAGTACTTGGGAGGATGAGAGGAGGATCATAGATTCGAGGCTAGCTCCAGCAATTTAGCTAGACCCTGTTTCAAAAATAAAGAGATGGAGGCATAGCTTGGAGGTAGAATGCTCCTGGATTTAATACTACCTCTCCCCCCAAAAAAGTGGTTTGAGGAATACCCAGGCCAGTCACATAGGTAAAAATATAACCTCATATCTCTCCCTGAAATCACTTGTTCATGAACAATTTTTGTTTTGGTCTTTTTTTGTGTGTGTGTGTGGTTCAGAGGATGGAACCCAGGGACCTTCTACCTCTGAGCTCCACACCTATCCCTATTTTTTATTTTTTATTTTGAAACAGGGCCTCACTAAGTTGCAGAGGGCCATACTAAGTAGCTGAGGCTGGCCGTGAACCTGCAATCCTTTTGTCTTAGCCTTCCAAGTACTGGGATTACAAGCATGGGCCATACGCCCAGCTGGACTTGTTTTTTTATTATAGTTAAGGGACCAGTATTGATACACTATTATTAACTATTGTCCATCATCTACATTAGGGTTCATTTTCAGTGTTGTATATTCAGTGAGTTTTAATGAATACTGAGTGATATATGTATCTAGTATTACAGTTTCATATGAAATAGTTTATTCTAAAATTCTCCCATACTTTACCTATTCATCCTTCCCTCCCTCTGAACTCCTGGTAACCACCGACCTATGTCATCATAGTTTCACCTGTTCTAGAAAGTCATATAGTTGGAATAAAAAAAAAGTGTAGTCTGACTAGCTTCCTTCACTTAGTAATATGCACTTAAAATTCCTTTTTCTATGACTTGATAGCTCCCCCCCCTTGGAGCAGATATCCAATATTAATGTTCTAGATATTAATACAGTATGTTTATTCATTCGCCTACTAAAGGACGTCTTAGTTGCTTTCATGTTTTTAGTAATTATGTGTAAAGCTGCTATAAACATTCATGTACAGATTTTTGGGCCGACAGAAGTTTCCAAGTTCTTTGTGTAAATACCAAGGCTTGTGGTTGCTGATCATGTTGTAAGAATGTGTTCCTGTTCTATAAGAAACCACCAAATTGTCTTCCAAGATGGATGTGCCATTCCACATCACCAACAGCATTGAGTGATAGTTCTTACTTCTCAGCATAGTCACCAGCATTAAGTGACTGCCAGGTTTCTTGGGTTTTAACCACTTTAATAATGGTGTTGCCTTGTTGTCTTAATTTACAGAAAAAGTCAGTCCAAGAAATACCATTTACTGAATATACTTAAGGATACTGTGCTTCATTCTCTTTCCAGGACTTCTTTCCTCTGCCATTGATCCTCAAAATGTAGCATCTATAAGAATCACCAGGGTAACTTGAAGTTTCAGCACCTAACCCCCAAATTCTGTTGGAGTAGTTTTGGGGTAGGAGGTGGGGACAGCCCTATATGCTTGTCTATACGTGTGCTGTAGGTAAACTGCTACTCAGCTGGTGGTTGGTAGAGATTAGCATCTTGCCAAATCCTATTCAGTGTATTGTCCTAGCTCGCACCATAATTTAGCTGTGGGAACGGAAGGGTAAGTTCATCCATGTGTTTAAATTATACCATGACTCTCTTTCTTTTCTTAAACTTCTAGAAGTAGGAAGTGTGAAATTATATTAACTACAGTAATTTGAAATTCTGAAATCTGTATTTCTTGTTTCCTAAGTAGTAGATTCAATCTTTTATCTTTGTTTTCTGAGCTTTCTTCACATAATGTGCTAAGGATAAGAAAACCTACCTCTTACCTTTAGTTTCTTAATTTTCCAATCCCGGCCTCACTTGATTTGTGCTCATGTGTAGAATGTTGCTGGAGTGTGAGGTGAGACAAAAGGCATTATATAAACACAACATTAGTATCTTTGAGCATTTTTAGTTTCTTCAGTGCTGTGTTTCAGGATTTTATGTGGAAGCATGAGCATTGGGAGAACTTGATTAATTTACTAAAACTGAATGTTGGTCATCAGAATCTTAGGTGTGAGGCAGAAATTTTAATAAGCTCCTTAAGTGATTTTCCTGCACAGAAGGTGAGAGCCATTGCTCTAGTCTCCTGTGGATTACTCTGGTTGCTCATGAGGGAGTAAACAGGCCAGTAGCTGTTCTGTTACCCTCCTTGCAGAAAGTTTTCTTGAAACACATTTGGAATATACTTAGTTTAATGGATACAATTCTATTTAGAAATTGACAGAATTTTATACAGGTCATGTTCTCAGATCTTTGCATATGCTGGTCAAGATCAGCTATTTTATTTTTAATACTTATTTCAGAATGACATGTGGGCATTTTTGTGTTCAGGTATCAGAGAAAGGATTCTTGGACAATAAAAAGTTTCCTTACCATAAATAGATGATTTTCAGGAAATTCTTCTTATCCAGACGGACAGATATTTGAAAGTTTTACCCCCCCCCCAATAATCTGGAATCCAAAGCTTACACGTTTATATTACTTAAAAGCAAATAGATCCGGGGCGTGGTGGTGCACGCTTGTAATCCCCACGCTTGGGAGGCGGAGACAGGAGAATCGCACAGGTTCGAAGCCAGCCGCGCTGGCTTAAGAGACCCTGTTTCCAAAAATAAAAATAGGTCTGGGAGTGTAGCCCAGAGGTAGAAGGGCTTCCAGGAACGCCAGTACCACACACACACAAAAAAAGCAAATAGAGCAAAATATTTCCTCTCCAGATAACTAATAAGGAATCATATACAGTAAATTATTTTTGTAATGTTACATAAATCAAAGAGAAGAGGGACTGCATGATAGCACAATGAAAAATATTGCAAATACTTCCTGAGTGCTTCGATGTGGATTCCTCACATGTTTTTCATCCCCCTGCAGTCCTCACACTTTATAAAGAAGGTAAAGTTACTCCATTTTACATATGGAGTGATCTACAGTGTGGAGAGTAAAACAACTAGCCCTGTGCTATCTTTTATTTAGCACAGAGCTTACATTAAAATAGGCATTCAGGACTTACGGGAAGATGGCGACCGAGAAAAGCAGGGCTTAAGAGCCCCGCTAACAACAAATCTCCATTACCATAAAATCAGCGCCTTTCATAGCCAGAAAACACCATCACCAGTGAAACAAAAAATCACCAGGCTCCAGAGAGAAAGCGGACTGAGAACAGAGCCACAGAGGAGATACACCGGCCTCGCGCCCGAGGACGCTGCAGACGCAGCAGCAGCGCTATACTGCCGGAGACACCGGCGAATTCACGGGACGGCTACAGCAAGCCGAGGTGAGCCACTGTGGAACAGCTAGGCGGGATCTCTCCGCGCAGAGAGCATCTAAAGCTCCCAGTGGCTGAGCTCAGCACACGCTATAGGGATTCAGAGTAGAAATCAAAATCAAGAAGAAAAACGCCAGCCCCATAGCCGAGGGCGTAGCAACAGCGCCATATTGCCACCGGCGGCAGCAGCAGCGAATTCAGCGAGGCCAGTACAGCTACATCTGCGTACTCAAGAACAGTGAGTCAAATTGCGGGCCACAGAGGAGAAATCCCAGTACTGTACTCCCTGGGACTTGACCCAGTGGGGGAGGGGCGGTGGCAGAGATATCACACCATAGGAGAACATGCAACCTGGCACCCCCCACAGTCTAAAGCAGCCTCTATCGACTCTCTGGGTCGGAGACTCTGTGATAAAACCCAGTAAAGGAGTAGTGGGGTCCGAGATACTACTGACTTGAGATCCAGAACACCTTAAGGGAAGTCATAGTGACCCAAGGGAAGAACCCAGAGAAGGCACAAACATCGGAAATCATGGGAAAGAGGAATAATACTGGAGCAATTAATACCCACAACCCCACAACATCAGAACCCGATAAAACAGAAAATCAGAGATTTCTAGAAGATCAAATCAGGAAAATAACTGTAGAAATAATAGAGGTGCTTCGAAAAGAACTCAGAGAGAGCCAAAAAGAGATAAAGGATGCAATTAATGAAGTAAAGGCCTCAATTCAAAGCACAAACAACCGATTAGAACACATGGAGAACAGAATCTCGCTCTTAGAAGATGAGCAATCCAAAAATGAACTCATAGTTTCTATTTAGAAAAAAATATCCGACAGCAGGAGTCTGATATTGAAGAAATATGGGCCCATTTTAAGAGAGCTAACCTAAGAATAATTGGAATAGAGGAGGGAAAAGAAAGTGAAACCAAAGGGATCAACAATCTCTTCAAAGAAGTAATAGCAGAAAATTTTCCAAACATAGAGCAAGAGGTTGATACAAAGGTCCAGGAAACTTATAGAACTCCCTTTGGACAGGATCAGAGAAGAGGATCCCCACGCCACATAATTGTCAAAATGACCAATGTGGAAGCCAAGCAGAGAATCTTAAAGGCAACAAAAACAAAGGGCCAAGTGACATTCAGAGGCAAACCAATTAGAATCACTCCAGACTTCCCAAACCAAGTCATGAGAGCCAGAAGAGCTTGGAGTAACATATTCCCAACTCTGAAAGAAAACAACTTCCAGCCAAAAATTTCCTACCCAGCAAAACTTTCTATCAAATTAGATGGAAAAATAAGAAGCTTCCATGACAGACAGAAACTGAAGGAATTTATGTCTTCAAAACCAGCACTAGAGAAAATACTCAAAGAGATTAACTACAAAGAAGAAATAGGTAACACACACCAGAACCAGAGAAACAAGAGTTTCCATCCAACAGACAATTAAGATTGGTTATCTGTGAAGATTCATTATTTATGTTAGTCTTTTACCTATCTCTAAATGGTATTGTTTGCCTTTATTGTTGTTAATTTTTAGGATTTCTAGTTGGAATATTAATATACCTTCAGATATAGCAATTGGAAATATTTTATCCCATTCTATTAGTAACTGTTAACTCTGTTTACATTGTCTTTGGATATACAATTTTTTTTTATTTTTAGGGAGTCTGTATACTCCTCTGTTGCCTGTGCCATTGAAATCATAACCAAGAAATCACCGCCAATTTCAATGTTGTGAGGTTTTATGACCCAGATTTTCTTCTAAAAGTTTATAGTCTTAAGATTTATATTTAGGTCTATTATCTATTTTGAGTTAATATTTGTATATGGGATTAGGTAAGGGTCCAATTTTATTCTTTTCCATGTAATTATTATTTTTTAACAATATTTAGTTAAAAGATTATCATTTTCACCACCAAATGATCGTGGAAACCTTGTCAAAAATAACTTGACAATATAGGGAAGAATTTAGCTCTAGGCTTTTATTTAACACAATGGTTTATATATCTGCCTTTAGAATAGTACTACACTGTTTCAATTATTGTAGCTTTATATGGTTTGAAATCAGAAAATATATATCTTCTAGCTTTGTTCTTTTTCAAGATCGTTTTGGGTACCTAGACTCCATATTCCATATTAGGATAGATTTTTTTCTGAAAAATAAATATATAAATATATGATAGTTTCACCTAAAAAATAGAAAAAATATTCTCTGGTAAGAAAGAAAGCAAAAAGAAATATTGAAATGTTATCTTTAAGTCATCAAAAGCTTGGTATCAGACAAATGAAATTGTTATGTGAGATTATCATTTTTAATGTTAGATAAATTGCCATAATACTAGATGTCAACTACTAAGCCAAGCATGAGAGGGAGGGATAGGGAGAGAATGGGGTGGGGATTGGGTGGGGGCTGACTGGGAAAAATGTGCATGTATGTCTACAGAAGTATGTATCCCACTATGATGTATGAATACAGTGCACCAATAAAAATAAATAAATAAATAAAATAAAATAAAATAGGCATTCAGGCAAAAACATCTCACTATAGTAATTTAATGGACACTAGTGACTTCTACTTATATGACTCATAGATTTCTAAAATAGAAAAGATGATAATGGAACATCTGGTTCCTAGCAGTCATTTTACAGTGATAGAAGTTTTTTTTTTTTTTTTTTTTTTTTACAGTGATGGAAATTTAGATAAACTGTTCTGTTTTAAAAAACAGAATAATTTCAAAAACATTGATGTAAATTTTCACATATAATGTAAAGGAAAAATAAAAGTAATTTGCATCTTTACAATATACACTGTGGAGCTGGGCATGGTGGCTCATGCTTGTAATCCCAGCACTTGGGACTGAGACAGGAGGATCACAGGGTCCAGGCCAGCCTCAGCTACTTAGTGAGCCCCTCTGCAATTTAGTGAGACCCTGTTTCAAAATAAAGAATAAAATAGGACTGGAGGCGTATCTCAGAGGTAGAATGCCCCTGGGTTCAATACCCAATACCGCAGGAAAACATTATATGTATGTATATGCATATGTATATATAGTATGTATGTATGTGTGTGTGTGTGTGTGTGTGTGTGTGTGTGTGTGTGTGTGTGTATGTGGTGCAAGGTATTAAACCCAAGGGTATTCTACCTCTGTGCTACACCTAATTTTATTTATTTGGAAACAGGGTCTCACTAAGTTGCTGAGACTGGCCTTGAGCCTTTAATATTCCTGTCTCTGCCTCCTAAGCACTAGGATTCCAGGTGCGCAACATCACACCCAATTCACAATATATATTTAGATACAAATATTTTTAACAACTTCTCAAGAACCTTGCGATTCTTAGTCTCCAGACTAATAGCATTAACATCAGTCAGAAAATAAAACCTATTTATATTAGAATAAAAAATGCAGAACACTTAAGGATATATCTGAAGAAAGATCTGTACATTTAAAAGTACAGAACATTGCTGGGAGAAGTAAGAGAAGACCTAAATGGAGAGAGATACTGTGTTTATGTATTGGAAGACTATATTGTTAAGATGCTATTTCTTCCCAAATTGGTATCAGTCAGAATCCTAGCAAACTCTTATGTAGAAATTGACAGAGATCAAACAATTCATATGGGAAGTACAAAAGACCTGGAAAACAGAAGAACCTGAATGTTTGAAATGGAACAGAATTAGAAAACTAACACTAATTGAAGATTTACTATCAAGTTACATTATCAAGAGAGTGTAGTATCAGTGGAAATGGAGATAAGTAGACTAATAGAACAGAAGAGTCTAGAAATAGACCTGTACATACATGACAACTCATTGATTTTCAGTAAAGGTCTCAGTTCAATTCAGTGAAGAGACATGGTCTATTTTTGCCTCCCAAATAAACTTTATTGCAGCATCTGCAAAAATTAACTCAAAATAGATTATGTTTTATATTATGAAACATAAGCTGTAAAACTTTTTGTGTGTATGTGGGCCTGGGGATGGAACCCAGGGGCATTTGAGCTCTGAGCTACACCCCTGTTCCATTTTTTATTTTATATATATATATATATATATATTTTTTTTTTGTGGGTCTGGGGATGCAACCCAGAGGCATTCGATCTACAAGCTATAGCCCCTGCCCTATTTTTTATTCTTTTATTTTGAAACCGGATCTCACTGAGTTGCAGAGGGTCTCACTAAGTAGCTGAGGCTGTCCACGAACCGTGATCCTCCAGTCTCGCCTTCCGATTGCTGGGATTACAAGTGTGCGCCACCACGCCTGGCTTCTTTATATCTTTTGAAACAGGGTCTCACTAATTTGCGGAGGCCCTCACTAAGTAGCTGAGGCTGTCTGTGAACTGTGATCCTCCAGTCTCAGCCTCCCAAATGCTGAGATTACAAGCATGTACCACCACGCCCAGCTCAACTTCTTGAAGAAGATAGAAAACTTTCATGGCTTTGTGTTAAGGGAATATTTCTTAAATACAACCTCAAAAGATCAAGTCTCTGAGAACGTTTGGGGAGTGAGGAAAAGTGGTTGTCATTTCTAGATAATAGACTGAATTTTCATTGGTATGAATCTCCTCAATGAAGCTAATTTTCTCCATAAACACATAACATGCAAGTGTGGAAGTATATTGGGTTAGGTTGAGCAAGGTAGATGACTGCTGGATTGATTTGGCAGAAGATTAATATTGCAAGGAAACTAATGGTGCTTAGTTATAATTTCAAATGGATATTCATACACAGCATTTTTACTAGATAGCCAAAAAATTATATATATGAAGGAAAACAGTACCTTCAGGGGGAAGTAAATATAGTAATGAAAGAGATGAGATGCCTCTGAGTTTCTATGTCAGCCATTTGTCACAGAATATAACACTAGAAACCTGGGCGGACAGGAAGTCACAGAAAATAAAATAGTAGATTTTGAACCCTCTGGGACCAAATAGTTCCAACTGATTAAAAAACAGCAACAACTATGTGGCATGTCTCTCGGAACAAGAGTAGTACTTTACTAAGCTTCATGAAAAATAGTTTCACTAGCCATAAGTTAGAATTTAAAAAGCCACTGGAGAAAGATTTTTTTTTTTTTTTGGCATTGAAAAGCATGTAACTTAGCAATACCTCCATTTCAAAATAAAAATTTAAAAAGGGTTGGGGGTGTAGCTCAGAAGTGGAATGCCTTGTGTCCCATCTCCAGCATCAAAAAAACAAAAACAAATAAAACAACAAAACAAAACAACAACAATAAATATTTTGGTGCAACTTGAAGGGGATGTTAGACAGATAACTATAGGAATAAGTCTGGGACTTTGTTTACTGTAGGGATAGAAAGGAACCCTTGTTCAACAGTAGAACCCAATTTTAACTATTGTCTCCCTCCAAAGATTTTTCTAGTTGATTCTTACCTGGTTCCAACCAATCTTGGAAGCATTCAGCATGTTTAGTGAAACAGAAAGTTGAGTAAATGTGTTATAGCCCATCATCAATAAAACACATACTTGAAGCATCATTTTGAAGGCAGTGCATATTTGAGAATCCCAAATACAGATCTTTCAAGCAAAACTAATAATCTGTTAATAACTCCTTTTTACCTCATGATAGCTGGTTACATCCTAAAAATTTTGATAAGTACAATAGAATATTGATCCAGAAATTGAAATAAGAATGCAGCAAATGAGTATATGAATATAATCCCACACAGATGGAAATTATACAGCTCAGAACTTTGTGATGAATCATGCTCTTGGAAGGCTGTTCCATTCTTCCCAGAGTCTGTCAACAGAGGGAGATACAACGTGATATAGTTTTCATGTTTCAGCTTTAACATCTGCTGCCTGGCAGCCCATTTATATCCCTATCTAAGGAAACATCTATAAATATTGGTAAAGATTTCCCTTTTACTTTTTTCCCCTAGACTGTTTATCTCTGTATTTGTTCTATTATCTACATAGTATCTCCAAATGCTTTGGGACTCAGTATTTTCTTGACATGGCTTGTTTTAATTCTAATAAAAGCCATGTAGGCAATTCTGCTATTAGGTCAATGTGGTTTGTTCTTCAAAGCCAGAGTCTGTTGCCACTGCTAAAATTGGCCATTTTCTTCTCTCTTAGCACTGGACACCAGGATTTTAAATTAGTTATTTTTTCAGAAATGCATTTTAATCATGTTTCTTTATTCCATGAAATCTGTAAAGAGATTGCAGAGAAAATTTACAAAAACATTTGAATTGTGTCTTAGTGTTGACTTTTTAAAGAATCATAAAGAAGACAATAAGCATAATAAGTTGGCAACAGAGATATCAACACAGCTAGTTGAGATTTCAGCAAAGTGAATTGTTATGCAGTAAAATTTTACCTACTGCATGCTTAGCTTGCTGTAGGACAAATATTTTAACTGGTATAAAAGAAGTTTAAAAACTAAAAAACAAACTAAACTGGGCATGGTGACGCATGCTTGTAATTTCAGCATTCCAGAGGCTGAAGACAGGAGGATCATGGTTTGTGGACAGCCTCGGGTACTTAGTGAAGCCCTTTGCAACTCACTGAGACCCTGTTTCAAAATAAAGAATAAAAAATAAGGCTGGGGGTATAGCTCAGAGGTAGAATGTCCCGGGGTTTCATTCCCAGTACCGCAAAAAAGCCTCTAAAACTACACTGCTGTGAATTGTGCTGCTATAAACCAACATAGGTGTCCATCAGATGAATGGACAAAGGAAATGTGTATATAGACAATCGTGTTTTACTCAGCCTTAAAGAAGAAAAAAATTATGCCATTTATAGGAAAATGGATGGAACTTGAGAGCATTATGGTAAGTGAAATCAGCCAGTCTAAGAAAGTCTATGTTTTCTCTCATCTGTGGGAGCTAGAGAGAAAATAGGAAACAAAAGGGATTTCAGATAAAAGAGGAGAAAGAGCTGGGCATGGTGGCACATGCTTGTAATCCCTGTACTTGGGAGGCTGAGATAGTGGGATTTCAAGTTTGAGACCAGCCTCAGCAATTTAGCAAGACTCTCAGGAATCTAGTGATTCTGTCTCAAAGCAGAAAAAAAAAAAAAGTTCTTTTTAAAATGGCTGTAGCTATAGTTTGGAGATAGAATGCCTCTGGGTTCAATCCCCAGTACTACCCCCCTTACCCCAAAAGGAAAGAGACCAGTAGAATAGTGGGAAAAGATGGAGGAGGGGAAAAGAGGGGAAAAGAGGTTTGAGGAAGGAAACATCAAATAATATCAAAGTGTTCATATATGAGTTATCATTACCAATCTCAGTAACAAGTATGGGGAGGGAGCGGGGTGGGATCACCAGGGAAACAGGCCAAGTGATGTGTGTATATATAAACTATCAGTTTGAATTTCACTGTAAGGTATAATTACAATACACCAATAAAGTTATATAAAACAATCAAAATGTGAATAAAAACTAACACTAGAAAACCAGACTTAGCTATTTGGCCAGAAAGCCCCACATAACTCTGCACATTCATAGCAACAGATTGTTTTATTGTTTGTTGTGTACTTGGCATCATTTGCTACACAGTCTTGGAATAACAGGATCACTTGGGAGGGACCAGAGTGCATTACTGGAATTGAGTTGGCAGTGTTCACATGCTGTCTTCTTCACTGGTTTGGAATTGTCTCTTTGTTGCTTTTCTTTAGGTGGGACTCTTCCCTGGACATTGTGTCGAGCTAATTAACCAGAAAGTTCCCCCATCAGTGACCAACTCAGTGCCAAAACCAGGTGAGTGCCATTTTCTTTAGTGTGGTCAGGGGCTCCCAGAGACTGGCACAGAGGCTCCTCCCAACTAGCGGGGAGCTTGCCCGGCTGTTCTTCACACATGCTGAGCTCCTATGCATGCTTCATTGTCTGTGCTTGTACTTTTTAAATTCTGCCATATGTCTCTGTTGATTATTTCAAAAAAAGTTTATATGCATTAAAATGTCTAGACTATTGAAAACCATGAGCTCCACCAAGCTTGTTATTATTTGCTTTTACAATAATAGCTTATTAATAATAATAGCTTATTAATGAATAAAGTGATTTAAAAACAGGCTTAAGGACCTAACCTAAAAAAAAGATTTTAAGGATCTTAAGGTATGATTAACTGGAAATTAACAGTTGAAGGGCATGTATATTTTATCAGTGCCCATGAATATCAAAACTATTTTAAACAGCACTTATTACTTACATAGTTTATGGTACTATATAAATATATAGAGAATTTTACAATTAACTAAAGCAGTATTGCAGGAAATTAAAAAATCAAGAAAATTAGAATTTTTGTATATTATTGATATGATTTAATTTGAGCAAGATTCTATAGAATACCTACTCTGAAATGTTTGCTCTGATACAAATTTAAAAAAAATCAAGGACCAGTAGATTTTAGAGGGGAAAAGAAACAATGAAATTTATTTTTTCTTGTTATATTACATTTCTTCTGCCCTTTCCTTTTCTCTTAATAAAAGGAGAAGAAAAATATTCTGGGCCCTAGAATTTAAATTTACTTGAATTGCTTCCATTAAAGTAAGTATCTTTAGGGTTTAAGGATATATATATATATATATATATATATATATATATATGAATTACAGGATTTTTATTTTTATTTTTTGGTACTGAGGATTGAAAACAAGGGGCATTTCTACTCAAGCTACACTCCCAACCCTATTTTTTATTCTTTATTTTTGAAACAGGGTCTCACTAAGTTGTGGAGGGCCTCACTAAGTAGCTGAGCTGGTCAAAAACCTGCGATTCTCCTGTCTCAGCCTCTCAAGTACTGGGATTACAAGTGTGCACCACCATGCCCAGAGAGGGGGAAATTTTTTATTCTTTCCTTATTTAGTATTTTTCTACTTTACTAAAGCATACATTAGTTGATCTTTGTATGGAGTATTCAGGTAAAGGGGAATGGTAGCAACCGTTGTAAAAGCTTATTTCCTTGTTGAAAGGTTTTCCCATTTCTCATAGAAATTTATTTATTTTAGGGAAAGTAACTTTATTGCTTAGTAAAGAAAATACTTCAAAGCAATATCTCTACACTTTAACTTGAGCCAGGATTCTGTTATTTTCAAGCCAGTTTTATCTTGATTTGGGTGTATATGTATGTGTACATGCTCAGTAAATGTTCCTTAGTAATTTTGATTGCTGTTGGTTTTTTTTTTTTAATATGGCATTAGTCACTTAAAAATAAGAGCTTCGCTGATATATAATTAACATAGCATCAATTAACTTTTTAAAGGAATATAATTCAGCCAGATGCAATGATACATGCTTATAATCCCAGAACTTGAGAGGCTGAGACAGGATGATCTCAAGTTCAGGCCAACCTTGGCAACTTAGTGAGACACTCTTTCAAAATAATAAAGAAGAGCCATGTGTGGTGACTCATGCTTGTAATCCCAGCATTTGGGAGGCAGAGATCAGAGGATTGCAGTTCACAGACAGCCTCAGCTACTTGTCAAGGCCCTTCACAACTCAGTGAGACCCTATTTCAAAAATAATAATAAGAGGCGGCCCCCCTCTCCACCCGGAAGGACCCTGGCCCCCGACCCTGGGCGGGTGGGCAGGCCCCGGCGGGGCGCCCCTAGGCGACCCCCCTCTCCACCCGGAAGGACCCCGGGTCCCCGACCCTGGGCGGGTGGCCAGGCTCTGGCGGGGAGCCCCTAGGTAGCCCCCCTCTCCACCCGGAAGGACCCCGTGGTCCAGGGCCCCTGGGCCCCCGACCCTGGGCGGGTGGGCAGGCGCCGGCAGGGCGCCCCTAGGTGACCCCCCTCTCTACCCGGAAGGACCCCGCCCCCGACCCTGGGTGGGTGGGCAGGCGCTGGCGGAGCTCCCCTAGGCGACCCCCTCTCTACCCGGAAGGATCCTGTAAAAAAGGAAAAGAAAAAGAAAAAAGGAAAATATCGGAGAGGGGTCAAGAAGGTGGTGAATGCCAGGATACTGGAGATGTAGACAAAACTTATCCAAATGAACTGGAATTATTGGAAAAATTCCCCGCTAAGGAGGACTGCTTCTTCTCTACATTGTTAAGAATCTTGGACATCACCTGTAAGGCGAGAGACTTTAGCGGAGACCAAGGAGAAAGGCGGTGCTGAAAGTGGTCTCCGCGTTGGCAATGGAGAATTGTATTCAGGAGAAGCAGAAATCGGAGCCTACCAACCTTATTTATTTATTTATTTATTTATTTATTTATTTATTTTTGTTTGTTTGGAGAAATTATACCAAAGGTTGTATGCTACCGTCGCGCATGCTTAGGAAGATTGGACAACATTCAGAGTGGAAAAAGAGCTTGGGAAAGATTGGAAATGGTGGAGGCAGTGGCAGTGGCGGTGGCAGTGGCCAGTACTCAGGGGAGGCAGAGATCTGATACATTACACCTGGAACTTTTGAAGTAATGACCCCAGAGGCAGAATGCTACCACCACCATGCACCCTCGAGAACGTGGGACAAATAGTTGGGCGAAGAGGGTGCTCGGATTAGAGCCTGCCGAGAGGTGAGGCCGGCGACAGACACAGCAAAGCTGGGATCGGAGCCTGCCGTGAGGCAAGGCCGGTGCTGGGGCCTCCGAGACTGGAATCGGAGCCTGCCGAGGTGTTAGGTCAGTGCCGGGGCCAACAGCCGGCATTGGAGCCTTTTGTGAGGCAATGCCATTATTGAGGCCTCCGAGGCCGGGATCAGAGCCTGCCGAGGGGTTAGGCCGGTGCTGGGGCCAGTGAGGCTGTGATTGAACCCTGCCGCGAGGCAAGGCCAGTGCTGGAGCCTCCGAGGCCAGGATCAGAGCCTGCTGAGGGGTTAGGCTGGTGCTGGGGCCACTGGCCAGCATCGGAGTCTTCCGTGAGGCAAGGCTGCTATTGAGGTCTCTGAGGCCGGTATCGGAGCCTGCCGAGGGGTTAGGCTGGTGCCAGGGCCAGCGAGGCTGGGATCGGAGCCTGCCACGAGGCAAGGCCGATGCTGAGGCCTTTGAGGCTGAGATCAGAGCCTGCTGAGGGGTTAGGCTGGTGCCGGGGCCACTGGCTGGCATCGGGGTCTTCCGTGAGGCAAAGCCACTATTGAGGCCGGGATCGGAGCCTGCCGTGAGGCAAGGCCACTACTGAGGCCTCCAAGGCCTGGATCGGAGCCTGCCAAGGGGTTAGGCTGATGCCGGGGCCATCGGCTAACATCGGAGCCTGCCGTGAGGCAAGACCGGTGCTGGGGCCTCTGAGGCCAGGATCGGAGCCAGCTGCGGGGTTAGGCCAGTGTCGGGGCTAGCGAGGCCAGGACCGGGGTCTCCCATGAGGCAAGGCTGCTGCTTGAGCCAGCGAGGTCTGATCAGTCCACCGGGTAGCCAGGCCACAACTGGGGCTGTAAAGAGTGGGATCGGTATTTGCAACACAGCATGCACAGAGAAATATCGCAGAAAAGTAAAACCAGATGCTTCCCCTAATCAGCAATAACTAGGAGGAAATGGGCAACAAGAAGTGGTCAAGCTACAGAAAGGGCCCTATAGTGAAGCAATTAAGGTGACCAATCATGGGGTATGGAATAGGGGAAGATGGAGCCTCTTTAAAAAGCAGGAGGTACATAAACATATGTATCAAAGTTAATCACCAAACAAGCATGGGATCGAGGGGGGGAGGGAATGGGATGGGGGCTGGATGAGGGCTAATTGGATGATGTGTGCTTGTATATCCTCTCAAGTCTTATATTCCAATGTGATGTATGATTACAATGCACCAATAAAAATAAATTTTAAAAAATGATAATAATAATTTTTAAAAAGACTAAAAAATAGGGCTGGGGGTGTAGCTCAGAGGTAGAATGTCCCTGGGTTCCATTCCTGGTACCAAAATAATAATAATAATAATAATAATAATAATAATAATAATAATAGAAGGGCTAAGCGGTGTAGCTCAGAGGGAGAATGCTCCTGGGTTCAATCCCAGCACCAAAATAATAATAATAAGATGATGATGATAATAATAATAATAAAGTTTAAAAATAGAAATAAAGTAACTCAGATCTGTACAACTATTGTGGTTAATTTTAGAGCTTCTTCAATATTTTAGAAGGAAATTCTGTATCTATTAACAAATATTTTTTCTCTACCTGTCTTTAACCCCCAGTCGTGAGCAACCAGTAATTTACTCTTTGTCTCTAAAACTTTCCTGTTCTGGGCATTGTTTATAGGTGGAGTCATACAATATGTGGTCTTTTGTGTCTTGCTTCTTTATTTGTTCTCAGGGTCCATTCATGCTGTAGCATGAGTCAGTGCTGTATTCCTTTTTCAAATGGCGGAATAATCTATTATATGAATAGATCAGAGTTATTTGTCTATCCATTGTGGTGGTTTTTATTTTGGGCTATAAGCATTTGTTTACAGGGTTTTAGATGGATAGGCTTTCATCTGTCTTGGGTTCATTTATAGAAGTGGAATTGTTGGGTCATATGATAGCTATGTTTAACCTTTTGAGAAATTGTCAGCTCATCATCTTACAGTTCCACCAGCAGCAAGTTCTAGTTGCTATATTTCTTTGACCCTTATCATTTGGCTTTTTCTGATAACTGTCATCTTCACAGAATGAAGTAATATCTCTTTTTTGTTTTGTTTTTGTGGTACTGGGTCTTGAAATCAGGGGCCTTCTACCTCTGAGCTATAACCCCAGTCCTATTTTATTTTATTTTTTATCTTGAAACAGGGTCTCACTAAGCTCAAGGGCCTCATTAATTTGCGAGGCTGGCTTACAATCCTCCTGTGGTTTTTATTTGCATTTCCCTGGTGGCTAATAATGTTGACTGTCTTTATGTGTGCTTATTGGCAATTTATATAGCTCTTTTAAAGAAATGTCTATTCAGTTCCCTTGCCCATTTTTAATTGGGTTTTCTTTTTGTGATTGAGTTTTAAGAATTCCTTATATATTCTAAATACATTTTCTTTACTAGATAATAGTGATTTATAAGTATTTCCTCTCATTTGTGTGGAAGAGTTGTCTTTTACTTTCTTAATGGTAACCATTGAAGCATTAAAGTTTAAAATTTTTATAATGCCCAATTTATTTTGTCTTCTATTGCTTATTCCTTTGGTATCTTTTAAGAAGTGTTTGAGTAACCCAGGATCATGGAAATTTACTCTTATAATTTCTTCCAGTAGGATTATAGTTTTAGATTTTACATATTATCCTATGATCCATTTGTTTGAGTTAATTTTTATGTATGATGTGAGGAAGGGGTTTTACATCATATGGTTATTCAATTGTTTCAAGCACTATTTCTTGAAATGATATTTCTTTCCTCCATTAAATGGCACCCTTGTACAAAAATCAGTTGAACTTAGACATGGGTTTATTTCTGGAATTTCAGTTTTATTTCATTGATCTGTATGACTTTTCATATGCCAGAACTACTCTATCTTGATTATTGTTAATTTAAAGTAAGCTTTGCAGTGAAGAAGTATAAGTCAGCATTCAGAATTTTACTCTTCTTCTAAGGGTTTGATTTTGCTTTTATGGATCCTGTGCAATTCTGTATAAATATTAGAGTCAGCTTATCAATTTCAACATAAAAATCAGCTGGAGTTCTAATAAGATTATATTGCATTTATAGATCAATTTATGAAATTTTACCATCTTAGCAGGATTAAGTCTCCCAGTCCCTGAACATAGCTCATTTCTACTTTTTTAGATATTCTTGAATTTCTTTCAGTGTTTTGTAGTTTTCAGAGTATAAATTTGCTTATATTTTGTTAAATATATTTAAATATCCTATTTTATTTAATGCTATTATAAATGGAATTGTTTTCTTAATTTTGTTTTCCTATTATTTATAGCAAATGCATAGAAATAAGATTTTTGTGTATCCTAAAACTTTGTTTAATGTATTCCTTGGGATTCCTGCCATTCCTTTTTTCTTTTTGCTCTTTTGTGGTATTGGGAATTGAACACAGGGGTTTCAATCTCCAAGCAATACCCCAGCTCTATTTTATTTTTTTATTTTGAAACAGGTTGCTGAGGTTCTTTTTAAGTTGCTGAGGTTAGCCTCAAACCTGTGATCCTCCATGAGCCTCCCAAGTTCTGGAAATAGAGGAATGCACCACCACTATGCCTGACTTTCTTTGAGGTTTTCTATATATGAAATAATATTGTATACAAATCAGGATATTTTTTTTCTCCCACTTCAACTTGGATACCCTTTATTACGCTTGTCCAGTTTCTGTAGTGAGAACCTTTAGTACAGTATTAAATAGAAGTCTCCTACTTTCTCTTGTGCCTGATCTTAGGGAAAAGGCTCAATCTTTCACCATTAAGATGTTGGTTGTGGGTTATCATAGACACTCTTTATAAGATTAAAGGAGTTCCCGTCTCTTTCTAGTTTGTTTAGTGGTGTCATAAAAAGGATGTTGGATTTTTGTTTTCAAAGGCATTTATTGAGATGATCATGGGATTTTATGGTCACTATTTTGAAATTACTAAAATTCAACATAAAATGGTATCATCCCCACTAATACACAAAACAAACAAACAAGAAATAAACTGACATCTGGGAAGATGGCTACCAAGAAAAGCAGCGTTTACAAGTCCTGCTAACATTGATCTCTAATGCCACAAAATCAGCGCTTTTCATAGCCAGAAAACACTATCAGCAGAGAAATAAAAAATGTAAACACAAGGGACAGAGAAAAAGAAAACTAGAAGAACAAACAGAGCACAGAAAAGAAACCAGCTCGGATTGCGGAGCCGCACCAGCGCCATCATGCATCACAGCCCCAGGCTGCAGAGTGGAAAGGTAAAACAAGGAGATGAAGTGAGCAGCTGTGGATCATTCGGGTGTAATTCAGCAGTTCTTTCAGCGCAAAAAACATCTAAAACTTCTAGTGGACAAGCTCATCACGCCTTTCAGGGACTCAGAACGGAGCTCAAATCCAGAGAAGAAATGCGCCAGCCTCACGGCCGAGGGCATAGCCATGGCGCCATATTGCCAGCAGCTGAGGCCAGTCCACCACGCCTGTGACAGTGCGCACAATAACCATGAGTAAAATTACCGCAGAGAAATCCCCAGGATAATCTCCCTGGGTCTGAGATTTTGCAGTCCAACCCAGTGAAGGAGTAGTGGTGGCAGAGATAACACATTCGAGTTACAGCTCCCTGTGGGAAAACGCCCAGCTCGGCACCCCCATGGTTTCGCACAGACTCGATTAACTCCCTAGGTCTGAGACTTCACAATACAACCCAGTAAAGGAGTAGTGGTGCCTGAGATTACCACAAACTCAAGATCCAGAGCACCCTAAGTAAAGTTGTGGTGATCCAGGGAAGAAACCAGAGAAGGCACAAACTTCTGAAATCATGGGAAAGAGGAAGAACAATAGAGCAATGAACGCCCACAACCCCATATTATCAGAACCTGATAACACAAAATTCAGAGATCTCCAGAAGATCAAATTAGGAATATAACTGTAGAAATAATACAGGACTTTCAAAAAGAATTTAGAGAGAGAGTCTAAAAGAAATAAAGGAAGCAATCATTGACGTAAAGGCATCAATTCAAAGTATAAACAGTTAATTAGACCACATGGAGAATAGAATCTCGCTCCTAGAAGATCACGCCAAAAATGAACACATAATTTGTAACTTAGAAAAAAAATCAGACAGCAGGAATCTGACATTGAAGAAATATGGGCCCATTTTAAGGGAGCTAACCTAAGAATAATCAGAATAGAGGAGGGAAAAGAAGGTGAAACCAAAGGGATCAATAATCTCTTCAAAGAAATAATAGCAGAAAATTTTCCAAACAGAGAGCAAGAGGTCGATACACAGGACCAGGAAACTTATAGAACTCCCTTTAGACAGGATCAGAGAAGAGGTTCCCCACGCCACATAATTGTCAAAATGACCAATGTAGTAGCCAAGCAGAGAATCTTAAAGGCAACAAAAACAAAAGGCCAAGTGACATTCAGAGGCAGACCAATTAGAATCACACTCCAGACTTCCCAAACCAAGTCATGAAAGCCAGAAGGGCTTGGAGTAACATATTCCAAACTCTGAAAGAAAACAACTTCCAGCCAAAATGTCCTACCCAGCAAAACTATCTATCAAATTAGATGGGGAAATAAGAAGCTTCCATGACAAACAGAAACTGAAGGAATTTATGTCTTCAAAACCAGCGCTAGAGAAAATACTCAAAGAGATTAACTACAAAGAAGAAATAGGTAATACACACCAGAACCAGAGAAACAAGATTTTCCATCCAGCAGGCAACTAAGCAAAGAAGAATATATTCATGTGTTTATTGGTTAAAATCTTTGGAGATTCATTATTTATTTTAGTCTTTTACCTATTTCTAAATTGTATTGTTTGCTTTTATTGTTTCTAATTTTTAGGATTTCTATTTGGAATAATAATATAACTTCAGATAAAGAATTTGGAAATATTTTATCCCATTCTATCAGTAACTTTTAACTCTGTTTATATTGTCTTTGGATGTACAATATTTTTTAATTTTTTAGGAAGTTTGTTTATTCTTGTGTTTCCTGTGCCTTTGAAATCATAACCAAGAAATCACTGCCAATTTCACTGTTGTGAAGTGTTATGACCCAGGTTTTCTTCTAAAAGTTTATAGTCTTAAGATTTACATTTAGGTCTTTTATCTATTTTGAGTTAATATTTGTATATGGTGTTAGGTAAGGGTCCAATTTTATTCTTTTTCATGTAATTATTATTTTTCAATAATATTTAGTGAAAAGATTATTATTTCCTTCACAAATTTTCTTGGAAACCTTGTCCAAAATAACTTGACCGTATATGGAAGAATTTATTTCTAGGCTTTTTGTTTTACTTCACTGGTTTATATATCTGCCTTTATAGCAGTACTACACTGTTTCGATTATTGTAGCTTTATAAGGTTTGAAATCAGAAAATGTATATCTTCTAGCTTTGTTCTTTTTTGAGATTGTTTTGGGTATTTAGAGTTCATATTTCACATTAGGATAAATTTTCTCTGAAAAAAAATGTATGATAGTTTCACCTTAAGAAAAAAAGGAAAAAATATCCTCTGGTAAGAAAGAAAGCAAAAAGAAATGTTATCTCTAAGTGATCACAAGTTTGATATCAGACAAATGAATCTGTTATGTTAGATTATCATTGTTAATTTTGGATAAAGTGCTATAATATTAGATATCAACTGCTAAGCCAAGCATGAGAAGGAGGGATGGGGAGGGAATGGGATGGGGGTTGGGTAGGGGCTAACTGGGCGATGTGTGCATGTATGACTACATAAGTTTTTTTTTTTAATCCCATTATGATGTATGAATAAAGTGCACCAATAAAAAAAATAAAAATAAACCAAACAGTGAGGTTTTGTTTGAAGCTGGGGATGTGGTTCAGTAGTAGTGCTAGCCTAACATGCATAAGGCCCTGGGTTCAATCCCTATTACCACAAAGAAAAAAGAAAGAAATATGTACCATGATTTTTAATGTCTTATATATCTTCCTGTGATATAAATTTAACTTTTATTAGTCATTATTTCTCACCTTCGACAAAACTTAGTTTAATATTGTCAGAAAAGTCAACTCTATCCATCAAATACTTTCATGTTTTGAATGAGGAAGTGCCATTTCTAATAATTACCTTCAGAAGCTTTAACATTAGAAAGATCATTGGTTATTGATAGTTGTAGAAAATAGCTTGGTATTTGTAGACCTACACGTCATTGTTAATTATGAATTAGTACTTAGTAATAAAAAACAAGCACACCTCCAGACTCATGTTCTACCCTGTGTGAGCACAGTGACGAGCTAGCCTGGGGAAGTGTGCATCCTTAGTATATGCTGTAAAGATGATGTAAATTCAGTCAGCCCTGGGCTTGTTTCACACTTTAAAACTGTCTTTGCCTACAGTATAAGCAACTTGAATGTCCTGTTTATTTTTAACATTGCCATCTGTCTCTGTTAGATGCCAAATCTAAAAGATGCAGCTATAGTTTGAGACTGGAAACTTAAAGCTCTCTATACTATTACACAACAAGGGTAATAGGAAAAGTTTTCCTTTTAAAGCTGTTCTTTATGTCCTCAATATGTTCAATTATTTTTATATACAAAAATAAAATTTGAGTCACCATGTCCTGACAAAGATAGCAAGTATCCATGGTGCCTTAAGAACAAAAAGGTGTGTGTGAGGGGGAGGTGTGCATGTGTGTGCACAAAGAGGGAAGGTAGAAGCTTGACCTCAAGTAAGAAAGTAGCCTTTTGGTAGAAGAATGATAGAAAAAGAAGAAGGGCAAGTATGTGTTTTTTGTGTGTCTCTGTTGCTTGGACTTTAAGAGGGATCTATTTGTTACTGTCTTTCATCAGTCTTTGAATGTCCTCAGCTATGGTCTCTTCAAATAATTTTTGTCCAGTTGTTTGCCTTCTCTCCTTTATACATCAATTACATCTTTTAATCTTGTCTCACAGATCTTGGACTCTGTTCTTTATTTTCCACTTCTCTATCCTCCTTATATCTTTCCTTTCTCCTCAAGTGGGTCATACTTTCTATTGACCTATCTTTAAGTTCAGTGATTATTCTGTTGTATAGGCCTTCTCTTGAGTCCTTGTAATAAATTTTTCAATTCTGTGTGTGTGTGTGTGTGTGTGTGTGTGTGTGTGTGTGTGTGTGTGTGTTACTGCATATTGAACCCAGAGGCATTCTACCTCCAAGCTCACCCTCAGCTCAGTTTTATTTCTTATCTAGAAACAGGGTCTCACTAGGTTACTGAGAACTTTGCTATGTTGCCAAGGCTAGCTTTGAACCAGCAGTCCTCTCTTAGCCTCCGAAAGTCCTGGGATTGCAAGTATGGGCCACTGCGCCCATCTGAAATTTTCAATTCTCAAGTCATAGTTTTCACTGTTAGGATCAACATTTGGCCTTTTTAATTTAATTTCCATGTTGGCATTCTACATTAGGTACCTTGTTCACAAGACAGAGAGGAAGGGAAGGAAGAGAGGGAGGGAGGGAGGCAAAGAAGGAGGATAGGGAAAGGAGAAGAGTGAAAGGGGCGAAGAGAGGAGTAAAGCAAGGCTTAGTTTTAAGGCAGGAACTTGTGGAAATGAAAGACTACAGGTTTAGATAAGCCGTATCTCTGAGGACAGCTAGAAATGCTGAAGAGTGTCTCTTTGATGCACAGGAGAGTTAATAAACAGTAGACAATTTCTGAGCTGAGGTGGGGCAGATATGAAATATGGATGGGGGGTCATCTCAGCATTTGGGATCCTCATTCCCTTGAGTATTTACTGATGGAGGAGAGGCAGTCACAGGGCTAAGAGAAGAGAAATTGGAGGCCAGAACCCAGGCAGAGTTACTGATAAATGCTCCCAAGCAACGAATTAGGATTTTGTGGAAATTGACCACTGATTCTAAACTGATTTTAAAATTAAATGGAAATACAGAGTCAAGAAATCCAAGATCACTTTAAAGAACAAAAATAGTAGGAGACTTATTGTAATAGGTACAAAAATTTGTTATAAAAACTTCATTAATTAAGACACTGTTGCAGATGCAAGGATAGACAAATAGATGAGTAGAAGATTCCAGAAACAATCTATGCACCTAGAGATGCCTCATTTATGGCAAAGGTGTCATTGACAGTCATTTCAATAAAGGGGATTAGGTCAGTAGACATCCAGAGATACAGTAGAAGCCTGACTCCAACCCCACATACAGAAATCCTTTCCAGGAGAATTTTAGATCTGTTTGTGCAAGGTGAACCAATGAAATATTTAAAAGATAATAGAACATAGGCAGTGGTGTACCCCTGTAATTCCAGGAACTAGGAATCCTGACACAGGAGGGTTGAAGGTTTGAGATAAGCTGGGCAACCTAATGAGACCCTGTCTGAAAAATAGAAAATAAAGTCATCTGGGGTATATATAGTTCAGTGGTGGAACACTTGCTTAGAATGCATGAGGCCCTGAGGTCAATTTCCAGGGCCACTAAACAAACAAAACAATATTAGTAGACTTTCTTCATGATGCTGGTTACATAAAGCATTAATCATAACTAAAAAGGTTAATAAATAAACTTAATTAAAATTAATAACTAAATCAACTAGGGATGATGGTACATACTTGTAATCTCAATACTTGGGAGGCTGAGACAGGAAATTGCAAGTTAGAGGCCAATCTCAGCAATTTAGCAAGACTTTCAGAAACTTAGTGAGCCCCTATTTTCACAAGAAAAAAGTAAAAAAGGTTGTAATATACCTCGGAGGTAGAATGCCTATGGTTTAAACCCTGGTACCAAAAAACAACAAACTTTATCATAGTATACTTTTAAGATGGGCATCACAAAGCAGGGAAGATATTTGCAGAACACATATCTGGCAAAGTTCTAATGAGTAAACTTTTTTTTAATTGGTGAAAACAAGTGTTTCACAGTAAATAGCCAACGTGCGCAATAAGCATATCACAATATGTTCAACATCTTTTGGAAGTCTTTTGGAAGATGCAGGTTAAAGCCATATTGACTACCCAGGATGGCCAAAAGTTGGCAAAGATGGGAATTCTCAGATACTGCTGATGAGAGTATTGTGTGGCATTATCTACTAAAGTTGACACATGTGTGCCTTGCACCCAGCAGTTCACTCTTAGATACATGCACGTAAAATTTCATGTGCATAGATCAAGAGACACATACAGGAATGCTCTTAGTGCTTTACTTCCAGTTGTCAGAAACTAGTAAAAACTACATAAAGGATACATTCGTAGGTTCCTGTTAAGCAGTGAGTTACATTTACATGTAACTACGTAAGATGAATCTCACAAAATAAATGCTGAGGGAAGATGCTTGATAAATACTTGAGTACACCATGTCATTCCACAAGAACATAAACCATAGCATTTGCAGTCCTGAGTTGAAGACTGTTCTGTGGTGTTTGAAGTCAGGATAGTGGTCACCTTTTGAGATGGAAGTAGGTTGATAATTGGGATGAACTGGAGAGAACAATCTGCCATATTGACAATGCTTTATTGACAGGCAGCAATTACAGAAATGTAATAATGTTAATCTTTTCATGTGCTTGTTGCCCATTTATAGGCCTTCTTTGGAGAAATATCTGCGTTGACCTTTGCCATTTTGACTTGGTTACTTTGCAGTTTTTAAATATTCCTCCCATCCAGAAGAATATTCTATGCATAATTGTTTTTTTCTTTTAACAGTTTTTTTATTGAACATAAATAGTATACATTTAAATTATATTTGGTGCCCTCTCCCCCCGCCCCCATTTTCCCTTCCCCCCTCCCACCAATGGTTGTCCAGGTTAACCATGATGAATGTTAACCAGGTTAACATTCATAATTTTACACATGTTCAGATGTAGACCCTCATTAATCAAGATCAGCCTATAGAGACAAATGTTGGCACACCTCCTGTAATTCAAGCAACTCAAGAGGCTAAGGAAGAAGGATTGCAAGTTCAAGGCCAGGCTTGGTAACTTTACAGGACTCTGTTTCAAAATAAAAAGTAAAAAGGACTAGAAGTATAGCTCAGTGGTAAAGCTTCCCTAGGTTCAATTCCCAGTATCACAGGGAATGGGAGGAGGTGTGTGTGTGTGTGTGTGTGTGTGTGTGTGTGTGTGTGCGCATAGGCATGCACGCATACATATGTGTGGGTGTGTTGCTAGGGATCAACTTCAGGACCTTGCACATGTTGGATAAGCCACATCCTCGTCCCTGAAAGGTCCTTTAAAAAATATAATTCTTTACAGTATTCTTTTAAGAAACCAGTACCTTGCTTTCTGATATTTTTCTTACAATTTTGTCTCATTACAGTTTTCTTTTCCTTTTCATTTGCTTATTTCTGGGCTGTTTTCTGTCTGTTCTTTCTTTGACTTTCCAGCTCTCTGCTCCTTGGCAGCTGTGTTATTTGCATGACTACATATTTAAGTATCAAGTAAAGGACGTCAAAAAAATTTTCTTGGTTGTTGTTGTTGTTTTGGTGATACTGGGGATGGAACCTAGGGGCCTTCTACATCCGGGCTACACTCTCAGACCTATTTTATATTTTTTTATTTGGAAACAGGGTCTCTTAAGCCAGGGGAGGCTGGCTTCAAACCTGCACGGTCCTGCTGTCTCAGCCTCCCAATGCAGGGATTACAAGGGTGCACCACCACGCCTGGCAAGGCAGTCTCAGTTTTTACTTGCTTTCCTTGGAGTGTTGTATTGAATGGTCTTTCCATTGCACACATGCTTGCTTGTGCTCTGGGAGCTGATACTTCCGGAATCAGTGCCAGGGTTTGCACACCAGGAAGCTTTGCTGTAAGAGTCAGGGGAGTACTAAAATACTAGAAGGTTTGGGGAGGTTTTTTTTTCCTGAGTACATTGCACAGAACAGATCAGGATAAGATTCTCTTATTCTGTGTCAGGAAAAACACCAGAGTTTATGAATACTTGTATTTCTATTTTTTAATTATACTTGAGAATCTTAGTGCAACCCTATGAGTTGATGGGGATAGGAGATATAATTGCATCTTGCCCCACCCTAATCCCCCACTTTTTTGGGAGAGGGTATAGGAGATCAAACCCAGGATCATTCTACTTTTGAGCTATATCCCAAGCCCATTTGTTTGTTTGTTTGTTTATTTTTATGCATGGTACTTGGAATGTATCTCAGGACTATTGTACCTCTGAGATATTCCACCCCACTGATTTTATTCTTTTACATTAAAACAGGGTCTCACTAAGTTGCAGAGGGCCTCTCTAAATTTTTGAAGCTGGCTGCAAACCTGCTATCCTCTTGTCTCTACCTCCCAAGTACTTGGATTAAAAGCATGCGCCAGCACACCTGGCTCCTTTTATTTTTTTTATTTTGAAACAGGGTCTCACTAGGTTGCTTTGAAGCTACCCTCAAACCTGTGGTCCTCCTGTATCAGCCTCTCAAGAACTAGGATTACAGGTGTGTGCCACCTAGTTCCAACCCTCTTTTAACACATGAGACTCAAAAGAGCTGGAGATTTGCCTGAGGCTTCAAAACTTGGGCTTGTGAAGTCTTCTGATACCTAACAGTCATCACAGTTGTCACTGGTAGCCTTACTATGATGCCAGGTGTACAAAGCACATGACGTAGATAACTCATGTGCATTTAATTAACTCATAACCCAGAATTCCTCCCACTATATAATGTAAAATAAAGTTTATTGTTCAGTTTCTCAAAACTGTTATTTAATATTTCTTACTTTTATTAAAATGAGAGCAAAGAAAACATATGTTTTGTTGGTGCATTGTAATCATATGCCTTGATTGAAGTCTAGGGCGACAGTGATAGAGGCATGCATTCACACAGCGTCCGTTGAGTCCTGCCCCAGTCCCCCCCCCCCGCCACTCCCTTTCCCTCCCCACCTTCCTGTGCTCAACACAGTGATTGGCTTAGATAAGTTTGTATATGTACATCATGTCTATTGAAGTGTTTTCCTTTTCAAGTCTCCTATAAAATGTATTTGAATATCCACAAGGGCTTTATAAATAGAATAGAAATTGGGGCAAAAGATGGGTTAAATTGAGAAAAAGGAAATTGCTTTTAAATACCTCCTTAATTTTGCAGATTTTGTCTTCAGTCATCATTCTTGCTAATGCCTGTTCATGTTTTTAAAAACCTGTATTTTTTCACTAGGTATAAAGCATAACTCCATGGCATTTCTAGTCATCTTCCTTCTTATTCTATTTTTGTCAGTTTCCCTATACACTGGGCTTGATTCTACTTCTGTGTTCTCTGAAAACATGTCACTTGTTTTCACAGCTTTTCCTTTTGTCCTACTGTCCCTACAGTCTGAAATGTTCTCTCCCTACCACTTTTTTAAGGCACTGAGAATTGAGCTCAGGACCTCATACATGCTAGGCAAATGTTCTACCACTGGCTACAGACCCAGCCCTTTTTACATTTCTGCTTTGATTCAAGGTCTCACTAAGTTGGCCAGGCTGGCCTTAAACTTATGATTCTCCTGCCTCCTAGTAGCTAGGGTTATAGGGATGTACCACCACACCCTCTTCTTTGCCATTTTAAGGCTTGCAGGCCCCGTTATATTTCAGACTTAGGCCATAACCCATTTCTTCCATGGGAGCTTTTTTGATCCATCTCTCTAACCCTGGTCAAACTTAATAGCAGTTATTTCACTGGTTTACTAAATTGTGCTCAAGTGACAACTTGTGTCATTCTTCTTTATTTCTCCACAGGAGATATATGCAGAGAGTGTGTGGTTACTGCCTGTTAAATCCTAATATTTACAACTAAGTTCAATTTTTACAATATGACTTTGATCATATAACTATTTAGAAAACTTTGGTGATTTCCCTCCTGTGCCAGGGTTACTTACAAATTATTACTCTAGTATATAAGGTACTTCACCAACACTGGAACTAATTTATCTTTGTGACCTGTTTTGGCCATTTCTTACCAATATTTATCTTTGGTATTGTGTTGCTTTATTGTCCTCCCAGGATACTTGAGGCTTCCCACTCCTCTGCCTATGCTCTTCTCCTGCCTGAAACAACTGACTGTGCCCTTGTGAGCTCCCTGGACCACTGCCTTACACACCTGAGTGTTCATTCAGTCCACTTAAGGCTCTTGTTAAGCTGCGGATCATGTTCATTAGATCTGGAATGGGGCCTGAAATTCTGCGATACTAACAAAACTCCTGGTGGACATTGATCCTAATTTTAGTTTAGCCTATAGTAGCCACTGTTTCTGTTACTTATTTGGAAATAGTGACAAATGATCTGAAACAGTTTTTGATTGGTGGTTATAACCATTAACAATTTATATTGTAGTTATCAAAAATGCTTCCTGGCCTGTCACATATGTCTTTGTCAGGGTTGAGAGTAGGTCCCTAACCCTAATAAGTTTTCTCCTGGCCCTAGGTAAATAGACTTTTTCATTTTTGGTTATGTCTATTATTCAGTCATTTACTAACCAGGAAACTATTTATTTGTTTGTTTGTTTGTTTGTTTATTCATACTGGAGATTGACCCAGGGGCATTCTACCTCTAAGCTATACCCCCAGCCCAATTTTTAAAAAGTTTTTATGTTGAAACAGAGCATTGCTAAGTTGCAAAGGGCCTCACTAAGTTGCTGAAGCTGGTCTTGAACCTGTGATCCACTGTCTCAGCCTCCCAAGTACTGGGATTACAAGCATGTGCCACCCATGCCTGGCTATTTATTTATTTTTAATTTTTATATTTTGGAGTGCTGAGGATCAAACTTAGATTATTACACATAGTAGGCAAGCTCCCTACCACCAAGCTACACTTCAGGCCCCTGATCAAGAATATATTGAGTGCATACAAAGTACTGTGGTTAAGCTGGGCATGGTGGCACATGCTTGTTATCCCAGCACTTGGGAGGCTGAGACAGGAGGATCGCATAGGTTCAAAGCCAGCCTCACCTACTTAGTGAGGCTCTCAGCAACTTAGTGAGACCCTGTTTCCAAATAAAGTGTAAAAAATAGGTCTAGGAGTATACCCCGGAGGTAGAAAAGCCCCTGGGTTCTACCCCCAGTACCACACAGAAAAGAAAAAAAGAAAAAAAAGTACTGTGGTTAAAACAGTGAATACAGTAATCATTGTGGTATATTCCACTTTGATGAGAGTAAGAGAGGTAAATAAAGTAGATAGACAGGTATAATAGAGAAAAACAGCCAATAAAGTAATACAGAATGGAGTGCTGGGATGTGGCCATGTGGAGTTGGTTATAAGTTCTGGAGGGCATCATGGTCCGGGGAGGGCTCATTAGAAGGTTACTTTTGAGCAAAGACCTGAAGAGACTAAGAGGGAAGAGATGCTCATACTTGGGGGAAGAGATTTCCAAAGAAAAGCTCAAGGAATCTTAAGATATAGAATTGGGTGTATGTCCAGCTTGCTATAGGTTCAGCAGGAAGCCAGGATAGCTAGAGAGAGATGAGACAGGTCAGAGGGGAGAGGGAGCAGACCCTTTCTGGGGCCTGGGTACCTGGTTTGGGCCTTTATTTGAAATTATGTAGGAAGGCAGTGAAGGTTTTGTGCAAACTTGTTCCATCTGATCTGCCTTGTTAAAAGGATCACTCAGGTTGCTGAAGCAGAGTAAGTGAGGACATAGGTGGGAGCAGAGACTAGCAGTGGCTGTTGGAATGAGCCAGCAAGAGGTGAGGTGGATGAGATCTGATTCTGGATATGTTTGCAGACATAGTATGAAGTATCATTTGGATAATTTTCATAGTAAAATAATGGAATATAGCCATTGCCCTTCAGTGGCTTCTTTTGTTACACCTCCACCTAACCACACAAAGATACGTCCTAGGCCTTCATGGGTAAAGAGCCTCCAGACAATCTGTTGATTATGAGAGAAAAATGAAAAATGATCTCCTCTGTCATAGTCACTGGATTACACAGCACAGTGCTTTTTCAGACAGACATTTTTTTCCTTTTTATTTTGAAATGGTCTCAGAAGAAATTGCAAAATAGGGAGGTCTCCCTATAATCATAACTTCTCCCAGTTCTTACATCTTACATGACTTTATAGTACTCTATTATCAAAACCAGGAAATTGACACCATCACAGTATGATTCAGTTGAGAGTGCAGGTCTCTTTCCACATCCATCAGCTTTTGCTTGCATTAAGTTTCTTTCCTTTTTTTCCCTTTTCCTTTTTCTCTTTTTATTTTTTTCTTCTTGTACTGGGGGTTGAACCCAGAGGCATTCTACCTTCAAGCTAAACTCCCTGCCTGACTTTTCTTACTTGGAAAGAGAGTCTTGCTAGATTGATGAGCCTCACTACTTGCTGAAGCTGTCCCCAAACCTGTGATCCTCCTGTCTCAGCCTCCCAAGTACAGGGATTGCAGGCATGCGCCACCATGCCCAGCTTGTACTCAGTGTCTTACCCTGTGCTATTAGATGGCATAGAGAACAATCTTTGGGGTTTTAGATGAGAGTTCTCCTAATTTTGTAATTCTCATACCCAGTAAAAATTTTGTGGAATTTAGTTATCCTTATCTGTTTATATCTTGGGCAATAGTCCTGTGAGTTATACTAAGCATCTCCAAGTTACTTTCTACAGTTTTTCTTTTCTCTTTCCCTGTTTTTCTCTTTTTCCCTTGCCTGTGTGTAATATTGACCAAAGAAAGGACTAGGAGGGAGGGATGTTTTTTAGTTTGAAATGAAGAAGAGTTGGTTTGTCTTCTCCACTGTGAATAAATTTTAAGAGCCTCATTCCCTATGTAATAAAATCCAGAAATCCACAGCTGTTTCATTGGTAAAATGTTAACATGTTTTGTTTCTGTCACATATGGGAATTCTCTAAGGTCTTTCATATTTTTAAATCACATTAATTCATTGTTTTCCTTTTTGTGAACTACCATTTATCTACATTTTGTATTCAGAGCTATGTTCAAGGAGGAAGGACAGAATCTATCAGTCAGCAGCATGAGATTGGAGCCGGGTATATGATGAATGCTCCCTGGGCCCCTCATCTCTGCCAGCTGTTCAACCTCCCTGCCCTGGTTTCTTCATCTATAAGGGGGAATAATAATAGAATCAACCTCATGGGATTGTGATGAATAATTTTTAAGTACTTATAATTGCATCTGGCATATAACATTATAGCAATAAGGATACAAGGTTATTTTATTAGTTAAAGATAAATAAACAATATCTGAAGGTGGAATTTACATTGGACTTAATAAAAATCATTTGGAACAGAAGATAGTGTCAGTGTTTCCAATTCACTTATATCTTTAAATAATTCCAATACAGCGTGCACAATTAGTATTATTTAGTATACGTATTTAATCTCTGCTATATGTTATATTTATGCAGTTAACTAGTAAAAATGTTTTAAAGTCACAAATTCAGAGTGGCTGAACACTAATTTGGTAGTAATTATCAAAGATTCTCCTCCCTCTGTTTCCTTGTTTTTGTGGTACTTGGGGATTGAATCCAGAGGCATTCTACCTCCAAGCTATACCCCTAGCCCTATTTTATTTTTTGTTTTTAAATAGAGTGTCTCCCTAGGTTGCTGAGAGTCTTGCTAAATTGCTGAGGCTGGCCTCAAACTGGTGATCCTCCTGTCTCAGCCTCCCAAGTACTGGAATTACAAGTGTGTACCACCATGCCTGGCTAACATATTGCATTTATGAATATAACTAGTAATAATGTTTTAAAAGGTCACAAATTCAGATTGGTTAAATACTAATTGGGTAGTACTTGTCAAAGGTTTTATACTTTGCCAGTGACTATTTCTGACAAAGGTTTAAAAGAACTGATACATACTTCACACCTGGGCAGTGGATGAAGTTCATACCTAGGAAATTCATTTATTATCTGAATTTTGGGTACTCAAAAAATCTTTTTTTTCTAATAAGAGATTGTCTTTCTCTAAATTTTTTACGCAGAGATAGT
The DNA here is from genome assembly GCF_963383645.1 of Muscardinus avellanarius. Taxonomy (NCBI): domain Eukaryota; kingdom Metazoa; phylum Chordata; class Mammalia; order Rodentia; family Gliridae; genus Muscardinus; species Muscardinus avellanarius. The sequence goes on along the minus strand of NC_137786.1, from coordinate 129,642,448 downwards.
GTGAACTGATGCTTCTTAAAAGCATGTTAGTGTAATATCACAACTCAGTATCAGCAAAGCTTAAAGGTTTGTTTTCTTAGGCAGTCGCTGTTAGTTTTATGACTCAACTTTTTACTAGCAATGCTCTGTACTTGATAACATAGTTTTTCAATTTTATTGGGGCCTAAAGTCCTATCATTTTTATGGAAAATACTCTCTCCCACCTGTTTAGAAAATACAAACAACTGAGCAGCAAGTAATTTGCAAAAGAGGAAGGATGTAGCTATGGGCCAGGTTCACAGGGTGTTTTCCAAGTAGGAAGCCTTCACCTGTGGGAGCTGGATGGGTGGAGCCACACTGGGGAAGCCTGTTCTGCAAGTGAGAGCTGAGGCTGGGCGTTGCTGTGGTGTGGCAACGCTCTGTGTGCTGAGAGAGGAGCTTGAGCTCATGAAGGCTGAGCTTTCCACACAGCTGACTCCAGCACCCCCAAGTCAGGGCCCAGGAGCGTGCTGCTGGAAGGGGGGACCCCAAAACAACTGAGACCTGACTTGGAGGCATAGCAGGATGGAAGAGGTCTGAGCCGGTGATTATGATTCATTGTCTGTGCTTCTGTATGGAATGCAGAGCCACCGTAGCCTGTCTCCTGCTGAGTTCAGTCATCTGGAATAATCTTAAATACTGGTCCTAAAACTTGTACTACAGCAAGAGGTAAGGAGACCTCAGTCACCTATGAAATACTAGATCCAAATAACATTTAGAATATTTCAGAGACTATTTTTAGATTATATTCTGGCACTTCTTACCATGGTTATACAGGTGAGTGGTTTATTAATTATCTAGAAATTGAGAAATTGATGTATTTGTCTTGTTTGTGGAGATGTAATCACTTCTTGAAGTAGGGCTTCTTGAAGTAGGGTTTTGTTAATTGTACCATGTAGGTATTATTTTTCTAGTCAGCTTCAGGAATGCCTAATTTTCTGCTGTTTCTGGTCAGTTTACTTCTTGATGTTTTTCTAGACCTGAGGTTAACATAAGAAACATTTTCATGGTAAAAGGAACATACTTTATATCTTAAGCAATAAGTATATATATGATATAAGTTTATCATAGTTTTAAATGGGTGAGTTAGCAATATTTTAATGACTGATTAATAGGCAGTGCTGATTAACGTAAAAGAGTGTGTCAGACTCTTTGTAAAGAGTCTGCTTTCTTTAGCATAAGGAAGTAACCTTTCTTCTCTTACCCTTCAAGCACTGAGCCTCCTTGCCCTACTGGCATTAGCAAGAATGGCCATATCTGCCCATGAAACAGTTCGTATTAGCTCTCAGAGGTTAATACTAAGATAACATTTCATATTTATACAGTGCTTCTTTAGGCCTTGGAGATAAATGCTTTTTATTATGTTATTTCATTAAAATAGCAAGGAGACCAGTATTCTCTCTGAATCACAATCAGCCCTGTTAAATGTATTTGTTTCCAAGACTGTAAGATTTTTACACTCTTAAATGACTATTAGTATTTTAATTTCCAAAACCATGAATGAGAAGGTTTCAGAATTTAGGTTTTTTTTTTTTTTTTTTTTTTTCATGGACAGCTTTTTTTTTTTTTTTAAGCACTTGTCATTCATACAACAGTGGTCTGAAACGGTATTTCTTTTTTAAAAGCATTATATAATACTCTGTTCAGTAGGAGAACATAAATCTAAAATAACCTAGGTTAAGTTTACACTTAAGGAAAATATAGGAGAAAAAACAGATAGGCCCCTGTGTTTGTGTACACCCTTCCTTCCTGAGCTTAGTTCTCATTTGGAGTGTAAAGCCAGATTAGAAGAACTTGATGTGGAAAGCTGGGTCAATTTCCTGGTCAGCCCTATGCTAAGGGGACTTCTCTGTTTTCAGAAAAAAGAAAAGAGAGAAATTGCTGTAGTAAAAATAGCTCTGGTGCCTGGCATATACCATTTCATGTACGTGTCATTGGGCTTTGAGTGATGATGATGATGATGATGATGATGATGATGATGATGATGATGATGGTCATTCTCATTGAATAGTGAAGGAGTTGAGGTTTCAGGACATCATTTGTTTAGGATCTTACAGTTGGAAAGTGATTAGGGACTGGCTTCCAAACCCCAGTTCTATCTGATTACAAACTTGTGCCCTTGTTCACCATGCTAAAGGTCAGGTCTTTGGTTCCAGGGCTTTTGCCTTTAAAGGGACCTCATTTTTTTATCCCATACTCTCTGCCTGTAGAAACTTTCCCCTCTACTTTCTGCCCAAAACCCCACAAATTCCCATACAGAAATTATCTATGATCATATCTGTGTTTCACATCAAACTTCATAACTTAATAAAGTGCATAGGATTATGTGACATTAAAGAGAATATGAGTACCTTTTAATCTAGTAAGAAAAATAATCTACAGAAAAAAAGAGTTTTCTCACCATTTTGATTACTAGAACTTTATGTAGTGTTTGGTAGTTTACCTTTGGTGTACCTGAATTCCTAAGATATGTGGCGGCTGTATTTTAATTTTTAAGAGAAAATATGCAAACAAATGTCCTCTTGAAATAGTACTAGTTTTTAAGCATCTTATCAAGTAATACTGGTTCATCCTGGAAAAATAAAGAACCCAGAAAGTTTAAAAGTCTTAACAGATTTAACAATCTAAAACCTGTATGTTACATCCCATTCTAGTGTTAAAAATGCTTTTAGCATCAGGAATTTATATCCACCTCATGCTTCCTCCTACTCGCCTCTGGTAAAATGCAAATCTTCCTTTTGTTCTGTTTTTAGAAATGAAGTTAGTCATACTCTTTTATATAATAACTGAGTTGGTAAAGTCACCAAGTTATAAAAAACAACCCTTACTTTGTTTTTGTACAGAACTGAGGAACAAAATCATTCACATATATTTTAATTTGTATTTAATTTTTAAAATAAAATTAGCAAATATTTTGAGCAGAAATAAGTATAGCTTATTTTTATCAACTTTAAAATCATATAATATAAATTTGAGTGTTCTTTGATATTTGTATCCGAAATATGTGGTATCTGGAAAAGTAAATATGTAAAGTAGTAAGAGTGTTACATTACTAACCCTATGGCCGTTTTCCCGGGGAACACTACTATCGAAGCCCTGGCACATGCTAGCTCCCTGTTGAGGCTTGCCGTACTTCTCTATGAAGGGCAGATGCATGGTGTTGCTTTGGTTTCATTCTTAATCTTGAAGAAAAGAGTTTTATTCACATTTCCAAATATTTTAGGCATGCCATTCAACATGAATTGTGAGATTGTGAAGAAGTCAAAATTCTCTTTCTCCCAAATTGATTGTTTCTATCTTTACTGTGTCTAAAAGTTTCTTCTCTAAAATTTACTACAGATTTATTTTCTAGACCACTAGTGTTATTCATTCATTCACATTCCCATCAGTAATGCCTTTGGAAATGGCTTCTCTTTTCTCCATCAGTAAATGGAAGCCTGTTTGACTTACATAACTGTTAGTAGAGTTCCCATTTTAGTTCAAGAGCCATTACTGTCAATGCCATTTTAAATTTAGCATTGAGTGATCATGGCATTTCTCAGATACCTGGTTTCCTCCCTTTGAGTTTGGAATGTTCAGATATCAAACTGATATAACTGTCCACATTCCAGAAACTCATTCCTGGGCTGGTTCCAGATATACTCACTGTGGGAGCCTCTTGCAGCTGTTACTTGCCTCAAAAAATTGTGGAAGCCATAACTTCAGTAGCATATTAAAATTAGACATTCAGTTTATCTAAAGAATACTGGGATATGTACTTGAGAAATGGGGGGATGAAATCCAAGGCTGAAAAACTACTGTATACCTGATTTTAAATTAGAATCTAGATTCAGTGGTACCTTCAGAGACAGTGAAGATTTTGATTTTTGAGTAATAACATACTAAGATTTAAGTTGTCACAAGTTCATAATTTTATTAAAATGTACCTTATTTTTCTCTTTTACTTCAGTAAATTCCTAAAACTTAGGCCAAAAATTAATCTTTATTATATATGGTTTTTACTAATAAAAACAATATGATAAACTGTCATTGTATTGTTAACTAAGAACTTGTGAGTAAATAAACCAAAGAAATAAATAAATTGCACTATTAAAGATAGTGCAATTGTGCTTCAAGTCCTGGAAACAATTGTAGGTATGTTATGTAGATGAGTTATAGAAAGATGCCTTGTTACTATTTAAGCATTCATGAAAGAAAGTAAATAAAATAATTTAAAAATGCTTAGCCTAATATACTATGCATTAAACAATAACCTTTAATAGTGATCTTTTTATCTTCACTTTGAGATAATTTGGAAAGCCCAATTTTTTTTCACAAACTCTGCAACAAAGTTTTAAACGATTTATTCTTCTGATAAATTGTTCTGAAGCAAAGATAATTTACATAAGCTTTAGAGCGTACTGTGGTTCTTTGAACTTTATATTTTCTTTTACTTCATGATTTCTTTGAATTTTTATTAAAATCTAGAATTTATATTGCTGGTTGAGCTTCTCATTGTTCATATTATTAAACTGAGGCCTAAACTGGTTAATTTCCTTGGCTAAAATTTTACAATGAACTATTTTCAGAACCGAGACTAAAACTATTTCTGCACATTGTTGATTCAGTATTTTTTCAATAGCACATGGCTAGCTGACATGGGTCATAAGCAAACATATCATCTCCATTAAACTATAGGTTAAACATCTCCAATCTGAAATGCTCCAAAGCTTGCAACTCTGAGCACCAACATGAAGCTCCATGTGATGAGTTGTAAAGCGTAAGTGCACTATAATATTACATAAAATTACCTTCAGACTATGTGTAGAAGGAGTGCAGAAAACAATTTTTAAAATTTAGACATGAGTCCCATCTCATAAATCCCTCATTATCTATATGTAAATATTCTAGGATCAAAGGGGAAAAAATCTGAAAGCTCAAACACTTCTGGTTCTAAACATTTTGTCTAAGGCAACTCAACTTGTATTTGTGTTATTATCAGAACGCCATAGAAGCTTTCAGTTACTAGGCCATTGCTTCAAGTATGTATTTTTAAATCTTCAAATACAACTGCTAACATTTTATGCTTACTTTATATTTTTATTCCGTACAAACTATATGTTAGATATTATAGTATAGTATCACATAAACTAAAGAAAAGGATTCAATATGGGTATTAGGTTATCTTGAGAATTAGAGTTGACAGAATTAACTGGCTGAGAACTCACAGATAATAATTCCTTAGGCTGTTTTAGTGAGTTTAAATATGGTTGAAAAGTAGCCTAGTCCCCAATCCAACATTTCTCCTAAACATGCTTGCTAAAAAAGTCCCCTCTTTGGTGCCCAGAAAGCACATTTTAGATTAGATTGCTCAGTGCAATGTTGACTGAAAAAAAACAAAAGCCTGGAAACTATAAATGAAAGCAGGAGATAGGAAATGAGAAGGAAAATTCTAATGCAGTTAAAATGAATGTACTGAGCCAAAGTGCCATGGACACATCTCAAAATACACAATGCTCAAAGTTTGATTTCATATGATTCCATTTCTGTGAATTTTAAAAACACACAAAACAGTAATCTGTAGTGTTTATGGTTACATTTGTATACTGGGAATTATAAAGGTGTATTTGTATACTTGGAATTATAAAGGTATAAAAAGGTGAGTGTGTGATAAATAATTTAGGATAAATGTTCTATGTGTAGGGAAAATAGAATTAGGGAGAAAGATATAGTGGCCTCAACCAAATGTACAGTGCTTTTTTTTTATTGTTTTGTGGAACTAGGGATGGAGCCTAGGGGTATTTTACCTCCAACCTACACCCCTAGCCCTATTTTTTATTCTTTATTTTGAAATAGGGTCTCACTGAGTTGCAAAGGCCTTATTAAGTAGCTGAGGTTGTCTGTGATCCACAATTCTCCTGTCTTAGCCTCCCAAGTACTGGGATTGCAAGTGTGCGCTCCTACACCCAGCTCAATAAGTCTTTTGTGTCAGCAATTTTTTTTTTCTCTTTGCTTAAAATGTGCTTTTTAGACTTTCCGTTGAAGAGCAGGGTTTTTAAAACATTAGTCCATTTCATCCATTAGATATTTGTCTGGAGAAAAATCCTTTCTTCATATTTATTTGCACGAAAAGATATCTTTATGATTTAATAGAAATAAGTATATGGAATTTCAAATTAAATTCAAATATTTTCCTACAATCATACAGCATAGAGTATTTAAAATTGTACAACAGAGACTTAGAATGATAGAGTTCAGGAGTTTCTAAGAAAACCCTAAATATCATGTAGCTCAGTTGCCTATATCTGTATTCCCCTCTATTAAATTTCTACCAAGTGGTTATCTAATCTGTTGAGAACTGAACAAAAGACAGGATATTATCTATGATGTGTGAAAATCCACTGAATGTTAGACATTATACAAACATCACACTCATACTTTATTATACCTTTGGTTTAATCGGAACAATCTCCACAGGTATTATATATCTCCACCATCACCCTCTAATTTTATCTTCTTGACTTTCTGAATTTATTACAGATCTCACAACTTGACTCATATAATCAAATAACCTTAGTTGCTGAGGCTATTATCTAAGTACAAACTATCTTCCTTTATGCCCTCAGAAATTAATCCAAGTTCAGACTTGTCTTAAATTACTCCAGAAGAGTTCTGAAAACCAATTTAGAGTAATTGTTAATGTAGAAGTATTACAAAAAAAAAAAAAGCAAGATTACTTGGGGATTACTGGAGAATCACAAAACTTGGGTAATTAAGAACCTCATGTCCCACCTTAGTGTCAAGGTTCACTGTGCTTTACAGAGCTGTGCTTCTAGTATCTCCCTGCACACTGGCAATTGGTATCATAAAGTTACTTTGGAGATATTAAGTTGTGTGTCATACTGCTAAAGCTTGTAACTGCCGGAAAGACTGGTCTGGTAGGCTTTGTCTCAGGTTTTTAAAAAGTCTGCAGATAGAAGATTTGTCCTCTCAGTAGTATGGAAGAAGCTATAGCACGGCTCAGTGTTGCAGTTGAACTCTAGCTATAGGCAATTTGGAGCCTAAATAATATGATTTGCTTCTTTCTGAATTTTACTTTGTACTTTACTATTGATGTGTTTTATCTGTGGAGTGCCATTATTATCATTTTGTTGTCTCTAAACCAGCATATTTGACAGACTTTAACCCTCAGAGCCTCTGTAGAAATGGGTTTGTAAGCACTTAACTGTCTACAGGCTGCTTTCCTCAGTAGAAGTCGCCTATAGAATTGAGAATATTTTCTATGCTTCTGCTCTCAAAAGGTAATAACTAGTAATATTGAAAATGAAGGCAGTAGGGGGACAGCACTCAACAATTAAAATAAGAAGTTCCTTTCAGCCATTTTAATGCCTAAGAAATGGGAATAAACTTAATGAAGAAACAGTTATATTTGGAGTTGTTACTAGATACTCAAATTTGACTATAATTAAATTGAACATGTATTCAAGTTAATTAATAATTAAGTTATTATATATATACACATACATACATATATGGGGAGAGAGAGTAAGATAGTGTGTGAGTGATAGTGATAGTTTGTTTTTGTCTCTGAGCTATACCTGCAGCCCTATTTTATTTTTCATTTTGAAACAGGGACTCTCGCTAAGTTGCTGAGGGCTCAATAAGTTGCTGAGGCTATCCTTGAACCTATGATCCTCCTGTTTCAGCCTCCCAAATATTGGGGTTACAGGTATCTACCAGCACACTCAGCTAAATTGAATTTTGTGTGTGTGTGTGGTACTGAGGTTCCTGGAAGCCCTTCTACCTCCGGACTACACTCCCAGACCTATTTTTATATTTTTTATTTGGAAACAGAGTCTCTTAAGCCAGAGAGGCTGGCTTCGAACCTGCGCGATCCTCCTGTCTCCACCTCCCAAGCATGGGAATTACAAGCGTGCACCACCACGCCCAGCTAAATTAAATATTTTTATTAGGTTAAATTTTCAACGCAATAAAATTAATGTGTCCTGTTCATTGATTATTCAATTATGGATGCCAGAGTTTTTCAACTACAGTGAGAGTGCTAATTATAACATCAATAACAACTCTAAAACTACTCAGAATATAGTTTAAGCTTTTTTGAAGGTTTAAAAATCACCAGATTTCATGTGTAGTCACCATCATGAATACCTTGTTTCATTATGTCAGATTGGAATAGATTGGCAGAAAGGGATCATGTTCACCCCTCAGTCCCACTCCAAGTTTCCATGTGAAGTTCTGATGTGTTTGGGGGAAGGTA